>NC_134356.1:318931675-319269661 GCF_048569485.1 Anomaloglossus baeobatrachus | reverse complement strand
GTGGACTGAATATTCAGTGACTATAATGAGCGGCGGTCAGGAGCGGGTGACAGCAGAGCCAAAGAAACAGTGCTGGAGAGAGGTAAATAAAAACATGTGTTTTCTCCAGGGAAGGGGGGGGGGAGAGAGAGAATACACAAACACAGACGCCACCTACACACAGCATACAGCCATATACCCACACATATACACACATATACATACACAGACGCCAGCTACACACAGCGTACAGCCATATACCCACACACATACACACACACATAAATACACAGGTGCTACCTACACACAGCGTGCAACCATGTACACACACATATACACAGATGCCACCTACACACAGCGTACAGCCATATACACACATATACACAGACGCCATCTACACGCAGCGTACAGCCATATACACACACAGACGCCACCTACACACAGCATACAGCCATCTACACACACATATACACACACAGACGCCACCTGCACTCAGCGTAAAGCCATATACACATACATACACACATATACACACACAGACGCCACCTACACACAGTGTACAGCCATATACACACATATACACACACAGATGCCACCTAAACAAAGCGTACAGCCATATACACACACATGCACACACAGGCTCCACCTACAACACACAGCGTACAGCCATATATACACATATACACACACAGACGCCGCATACACACAGCGTACAGCTATATACACACACATATACAGATGACACCTACACACAGCGTACAGCCATACATACACACATATACACAGACGCCACCTACACACAGTGCACAGCCATATACACACACACACATACGCCACCTACACACAGCGTACAGCCATATACACAGACGACACGTACACACAGCGTACAGCTTTATATACACACACATGCACGGACGACACATACCCAGCATATAGCCATATACACAAACATACACAGACGACACGTACACACAGCATACAGCCATACACACACATATACACACATGACAGTACACACAGCGTACAGCCATATACACACATGTACACAGACGACACGTACACACAGTGTACCGTTATATACACACATGTACACATAGCGTACAGTCATATATGACGCGTACACACAGCGTATAGCCATATATACACAGATGACATGTGCACACAGCGTACAGCCATATACACACATATAGACAGATGACACGTGCACACAGTGTACAGCTATATACACACACATGTACACACAGCGTACAGCCATATACACACACATGGACGTGTACACACAACGTATAGTCATATATACACAGACAACATGTGCACACAGCGTACAGCCATATACACACACATATACACAGATGACACGTGCACACAGCGTACAGCCATATATACACACACATATGCACAGACGACACGTGCACACAGCATACAGCCATATATATACACATATTAACACAGACAATAGGAACTACACCTCCCAGCATGTGTCCATGTTATATAACTACAGGAAGAAACTACACCTTCCAGCATGTGTCCATGTTAAAGACTTACAGAATGGAACTACACCTCCCAGCATGTCCATGTTATAGAATTACAGGAGGGAACTACACCTCCCAGCATGTCCATGTTATATAACTACGGGAGAGAACTATACCTCCCAGCATGTCCATATTATAGGATTACAGTAGGGAACAACTCTCATCATGTCCACGTTCTATAATTACAGAAGGGAACTACAACTCCCACTATGTCTATGTTATAGAATTACAGGAGGGATCTACACCTCCTAGCATGTCCATGTTATATAACTACAGGAGGGAACTACACCTCCTAGCATGTCCATGTTATAGAATTACAGGAGGGAACTACACCTCCTAGCATGTCCATGTTATATAACTATGGGAGGGAACTACACCTCCCAGCATGTCCTGTTATATAACTACGGGAGGAAACTAAACCTCCCAGCATGTCCATGTTATAGAACTACAGGAGGGAACTACAATTCCCAGCATGTCCATGTTATATAACTATGGGAGGGAACTACACCTCCCAGCATGTCATGTTATATAACTACGGGAGGAAACTAAACCTCCCAGCATGTCCATGTTATAGAACTACAGGAGGGAACTACAATTCCCAGCATGTCCATGTTATATAACTACATGAGGGAACTAAACCTCCTAGCATGTCCATGTTATAGAATTACAGGAAGGAACTACAACTCCCACTATGTCCATGTTATATAACTACAAGAGAGAACTACACCTTCCAGCATGTCCATGTTATAGAAATACTCGAGTCAGCCTACTGCCATGACTAAGGTTAACTAAGGTCACTCCAGGGGCCACCCCGCCCGCTGTCACACAGCTAAATACATAGATATATAATTTCTTAATATGATAAACATAGATGATAGACATATATAGATCGAGGAGACATTATAGATACAGGTATACATAGTTTACCCGTACATACATAAATAATATATTTACATCAATATACCTAATACATAGAAATAGAATATAATAACATTTCCATTTATTGTCTTTCTGTTATTGTTATGTAAAAGAAAGAAGCTTTGCCATTATTTTTGACATGTTAATAAATTGTATCCTCTCACTAAATTTGTGTTTTTTGGTCCACTTTGGGTACGGACAATCACACACATCAAACTGCAGAAAACAATATACCACCTCCAATTATAGTTACAACAGCTTACAAGAGACCATATTGTGTAAACACACACAGCACACGGGGGAGACACCACATAGTGAACACAGCTCAAGAAATACAACACCAGATACAAATATACAGCACACAACAAGGAAGAGACAGTGCACAGGGGTGAAAGAGGTCAAATGACACAACACATACAATACACAAATGCAGAGGGATAACATACAGATATGCTGCAAAGTGCAAACAGTGTGACACATGTCCACTGCTCCTGTCAGCACCACTAAGCATAGACAGATGTTCATTTCACGATAGCATTGGGCCTATTTCTAGTAAATACAAAAAAAACCTGATTTTTGTTTCTACTGTATGGACAGTTTATACTTTAGTCCCAATAAATCAGGGTTATCTTATTTCTTAAAAAATGGTTTAGCAAGTTACTGAGCCGCCGTGTATGATGTAGGGCTGGATTTTATTTTCCCTTTCATTACAGTGGTTGGATCTTTATGATCAATAGTGTGCACCTTGAAGTCCTTTCAGATATATACATTTACATTTCATGCACTTTAGAAGCACTTGGAAATACCACTATCTTCCCTAATGCTTGATTTAACATCACAACTTCTTTCATGCATTTTTTTGTCGAACAGTTTCTTTTTTTTAGCACAGACTGTGCACTCAGACTCCTGAGAGCCTCTTTGTCCAAATATCGTTCAAAAAGATGTAATATTTCCAGCACTGTTTGCATTTCCACTGTCTTTTCCCTCATGGATATGCAGGAAGTGATGAGGTTTATTTGATAAAGCTTTGATGGCATCCCAGTAGGATTTAAAAACCCATATTTTAGTTTTAGCATTGCCAGAGATATTTAAAGATCTTGGAAGAAAATAAAATCTTTCCAGGACTTAATACCTAATAGTGCATGGACATAGTTAATATCCTGTGTATCTCCCAAAATAATAGTAATGAATTTTCCAGATACACAAAGCAGTTTATTTCTATTCAGTTTTATGCTTACTTTTTATGTTGTTCTTATTCTAAGACGAAAATTTATATTTACAGAAAAGCTTTGATACCGTACGAGCCAGACTCAATGCAGAAAGCAAACGATTATGACCCTCTGTTACAACACCAATTTGCTCAACTGTCTCTGTTTAGACACCTGTTCTGAAAATATGTCATTAGGCTCCAGTTCAGACATATTTACATATCCACGAGGAACGGTGATGGTAAAATAGCAGACTATAGTCCAGTCACACCTGCTTACTGTTAGCAGTGCTGATGGATGAGTAAGATAATTGATGGGCTAAATATATGTAACAGGAACTACGTCTGCCAAGCAATATATCGAGTATGGCAAATGAATGCTAATATGCCTGAGTGAAAAAAGAACCATGTAGATGACATCATGAGATTCTAGATAGTGAAAGACCACTTTTTTGAGAAGACCACCTCTCCCATCCAGGTAACGTTTTCAGCAATACAGTTCTAGCCCTCCATGAACCATATATTTTGTATACTGTCCATCTATGGAAAAAACATCCATACGATGGGTGGTCATCTCAAAGTCTTATTTTAGAAAATATTTAAGATGTGTTCTTTTTGTCTAATGTTCAGAGTATACAAATTGGGAGTATGGTACATTTTTATACTTTACCCTATTTAAAAATATCAAAGGGTAATTAAACTTATAAGCAAAAGGGTAACAATGTTTGATCTTTTGACTTTCAGGCTCCATATCTTACCCTCCACTAAAGCTTCAAACTTGAAACTACCTTTTGTTTTATAGGAAATCATTTTGGCTATCTCATACATAAATTTGACTTTATATAAATATTTAGCATTTGATTAGTTATACAGATTTTTGTCATGTCTCTGCATTGTTACTGTTTTGTTTCTGGAAAAGCTTTTTCTACTTCTATACTACAAATTGCAACCTGTTCTTACATTCTCTAATAGCTAAGTTTGTTATTAGGTTGATTCCCAAGCGAAAGGTCACTGTTTGAATCAAGGAGCAGCCATGAAGAGGGTTTCTCAAGGAAAGAGAAACCGCACTACCTAGCTCAACGATAGTGGTCTCACGGCCAAGAAAATTGGCAAACTGCATGATGTGAGTGCCATGACAGTTGGAAGAGCACAAAATTAAGTTTGTCCATCCATTCAACAGCCAAGATGTAGACATCTAGGCAAAATATTGGAATCAAAAAGTCCATTTGTCTCAAAGGCTATCAGTTCTCGCATGACAAACACTGCAGTGGAGGTGGCTTTTATGTGTCGTAATAGTGAGAGCCACTATGTCCATGCAAGCACTGTGTGACGCATGTTATATAAGAGTGGAATGGTGGCCTGAAAAAAGGTGAAGATGCCTCGACTTCAATATCTTCTTAAGCAGTGTCTGCAAGAGGTAACTCTATTTGCATAACTTTTTTATCTGTTGATACTATCATCTGTATAATTATATGAGGATCTCTGAGATTGTGATACACACTTGGGATACTTTTTGCGTTTAAACGAACTATACTGCATTTTTCACACTGTTTGCTCACCAATCCCTCTTTTTGGGACATTGAAAATGTTTTTTTTTCACATATGTACATATGCACTTTGTTACCCTATGCAGTAGTGTGGTGCCACCTGCTGGCCAACCACTTTTTATTTAATGTCTGAACTTGCTTATTAATAAAGTACCCTTCATACAAAATAGGTTTGCTTTATGGGTTTTCTTGTATGTTTATTCAGTCAAAATATGCTTGAGTCTGATAGAGAGCATGCCAAGAAGGATTCAGGTGGTGTTGAAAGCCAAAGTGGATTTACAAAATACTAACAAACTAAAAAAAATTAAATTTAGATTTTTAGGAGGAAAACTAACAATGCATTGACATGACCTGAATCTACATAACTTATCATATGCTAAATAGTTGCAAGTCAAATTTATGTATGAGATAGTCAAGATGATTGTCTATAAAATATAGTGTCATGTTTGAAGCTGTAGTGCAGGGTGGGGCACCTCCGGTCCGCGGGCCGCATGCGGGCCGCCATGGCCTTTTCTGCGGCCCCGGGCAGATTTCCGGGGGTGGCAGTGCTCCGGCCACCGCCGCGGTCTTACCAACCACCAGCCCTTTAAATCCCCACATGCGCTGCTTGCGCGCACCAATGAGCTCTCTCGCTGGCAGGTGCCAGCGTGCTCAGGACTTTGTGGGCGGGTTTAGCTCTCCGCGCTTCCGTCCCACAGCAGCTTCACTGCTTCCAGCATTGTGTGCCCACTTTCCAGTGCCGTGTACGGCACGCTTTCTGATGCTGTGTGTCTCCCGCTTTCTGGCGCTGTGTGCCACCCGCTTTCCGGCACCATGTGCCCGCTCTCCGCCCCATCTCCGGTGGAGCGTGCTCCCTCCAGTGCTGTGTGCCCCTTAGTGTTGTCTGTGCTCTGCAAGTGCTGTCCATGCTCCCCAGTCTCCTCCTAGTGATGTCTGTTACCCCCCTTTGTGATTCCTGTGCCCCCCTTAGTGATGCCTGTGCCCCCTTAGTTATGTCTGTGCCCCCTAGTGATGTCTGTGTCCCCTAGAGATGTCTGTGCCCCCCTAGTGATGTCTGTGCCCCCTAGTGATGTCTGTGCCTCCTAGTGATGCCTGTGGCTGCCCAGTACTGTCTGTGCCTCCCTAGTGATGCCTGTGGCTGCCCAGTACTGTCTGTGCCCCCCTAGTGATGCTTGTGGCTGCCCAGTACTGTCTGTGCCCCCCTAGTGATGCCTGTGGCTGCCCAGTACTGTCTGTGCCCTCTAGTGATGTGTGTGCCCCCCAGTGATGTCTGTGCCTCCTAATGTTGCCTGTGGCTGCTCAGTGATGTCTGTGCCCCCCCTAGTGATGTCTCTGCCCCCCCTAGTGATGTCTGTGCCCACTTAGTGATGTCCGTGCCCACCTAGTGATGTCTGTGCTCTCTGTACCACCCTGCAATTCTTATACCACCCAGTGACCTAGTAATGTCTGTTCCTCAGCCCCTCCTGTCATGTATATGCCCCCAGTGTTTCCTGTGATGTGTATGACGCTGGGGGCATATACATCACACGCTTGAGCATATACATCACATTGGAGATGCTTGGGCTATATATCACAGGAGATGCTGTGGGCATATATATCACAGGAGGGGCTGGGGCATATATATTACAGGAAGGGCTAGAAGCATATACCTCACAGGAGGGACTGGGAGCATATACCTCACAGAAGGGGCTGAGAGCATGTACCTCACAGAAGAGGCTGGGCGCATATACATCACAGGAGGGGCGTGTGATATATGTGCACCCAGTGTCTCCTGTGATGTAGGCGTCTCCTGTGATGTATATACAGCAGTCACAGCGTCTCCTATGTGATGTGTTATACAGCAATTCCAGCATCTCCTATGTGATGTATATACAGCCGTACCAGCATCTCCTAAGTGATGTATATCTCAACAGCCCCTTTATGCATGTATGTGTCTTCTGTGATTTATTTACACCAGTCCTTGTATCTGTTATGTTTTGTATATGGTCTACCAATCTCATTATCACAAAGAGTTGACTGCGCTCCAGACAGAGACAAATCTGGAAAAGCAGCTGTGAGAAGCAACATAAGTATCACCAAACATCACACCCACACCAAACAGAAGCAGCTCCAACCACCACAATAGGGGTGAGTGAATTAATTGTTTAACCAAATATAGCTGGCTCATTTTCACATTGATAATTTTGTGTGGCCCCCGAAGGTTGGCAGAAATTTCAAAATGGCCCCCGGCAGAAAAAATGTTCCCCACCACCATATGGAGCCTGAAAGTCAAAAGTTCAAAAAATTGTTACCCTTTTGCTCATCAGTGTAGCTTTCCATTTTTGCATATTCATTTTTTACTCCTCCCTATTCAAAAAGTCAAAATCTTTAAGCAGAAAAGAAATATTCCAAGTGTGGTAAAATGGTAAGCAAAGCCCAGCATATTCTGCCATAATTTTTTTACGACGTTCATTTTGACCTGGCATCATCATTCTCCCAGTAATTTAGATGAACTTGTAAAGGCTTTTGGGGAGAGAATTAGTTTGGGGTACTTACAAAGTTTCTTGCATACCATGGTAACCCTTTGTGATTACGTGTGCGCAGAGACAATGGCAAATATATGCTCCCGTGATTATGCCTTTTAAAAAGCTGCATTCAGCAGTGTTTAAGAGCCACATTTAACCCCGACACCCCCTGGCAATTTTCCATTATTTTTTTTTCTTCACCTTCCTCTCACAGCCGTAACTTTTTTATTTTTCCGTCAATCTTGCCATATGAGAGCTTACTTTTTGCAGGACGAGTTGTACTTTATATGTAAACTAAGCCATTAGTTTTACCATATAGTGTACTGGAAAACGGCAAAAAAATATCAAGTGTGAAAAAATTGCAAACAAAATTGCAAAAAAAAAAGTGTTACTGCCCGACTATTTTTGGGATATTTTATTTACTGTGTTAAATATATGGTATAACTGATGTGTCTGTGTGATGCCTCAGGTTAGTTTAAGTTCGTAGACCCCAAACATGTATGGGCATACTTTTATCTAAGGGGTTAAAAAAAACCTCACAAGTTTTTCCAAAAAAGGCGCCTTTGTTGCGACATTTTCCGCGATCCATAGAGTTCTCATTTTTCCGAATCCATGGATCAGTGATGGCTTATTTTTTTGCGTTTCAAGCTGACGTTTTTAACGGTACTATTTTTGCACGGATGCAATGTTTTGATCACCTGTTATCGCATCTTGCCAAAAATATACGGAAATCAAAAAACGTAATTTTGGCGTTTGGAATTTTTTGCTGCAAAGCAGTTTATCGATCAGATTACTTGATTTTATATTTTGATCAGGCATTTCTGAAGGTGGCGATACCAAATGTGTCTATTTTTTTAACCCTTCAATTTTGAATGGGGAGGTGATTTGAATTTTTAGGTTTTTTATTTTTTTTTAATATTTTAACTTTTTTTTTTTTACTTTATTTTAGTTTACTTGTTCCCCTGAGGGGACTATGAGGATCAGAAGTCTGATCGCTTGTTAATTTCTGTAGATCACAGCTGCACAGCTGAAATCTGCAGAAAAGCTGCTTTACTCTCACATACTACCGAGTGTAAGAAGAAGTGACACATGATAGCTACAGGAGTCATCACGTCACCCTGTGCTACCATGTCAACCATCGGATCCACATGATCACATCACATCACATGACTTCTGATGGCGTTGGGGAAGTGAATGCTTACTGCGGTGCGTTGTTTCATCTCACTGTCACATTTTGACAACAAAATGCAAGGCAAGGGGTTAACAGGTATGAGTGGAACGTGGATCCACTCGTGCACTCTTCAAATCAGCTGACAGATGGGAGAATCTCTGTCGGTTGCCCGCAGCAGCTGGCGGGGATTAACCTGACATGATCCATGACGTACCCAGTACGTTATGTGTCGTGAAGAGGTAGGAGTTAAATAGCAGCAAACAAGGTAAAATAACAAACAGCCAGCATATGGAGTGAGCTCAGCTCCTGAGCTCAGCTCCTGAGCTGTCTTCATATACCAGCACCTAACATAGGATGTCCTATGGAAAGAAGAGAATAAGTCCCACCGAGGATTGCCATCATCCTTAGCAGGACTGCTACTTTTCATTGGAATTAACTGTAGCTCAACCCTTTTCAGTTCTGGCTGACCCTTATTTGGTAGGATTGTATAAAAAAATTAGGGCATAGGTACATAACAGTATGGAGTGGATTTAGAAAACTGTCCTTATGATTATCTGCCTTTCTTATCTATTGCAGCTAGCATAGCTTTCACTTCTTAGGGCTGCTTCTCACTTGCGAGTTTCTCGCAGTAGAGCAATGCGAGAAAAACTCGCATTGGAATCGGACACATGTTAGTCAATGATTCAGCTCGCATTTGCAATTTTTTTCTCAGTCCAAATCGGACTGAGAAAAAAATCGCAGCATGCTGCTTTTTTGCGAGTTTCTACTGCGAGTCTCTCCAATGCAAGTCTATGGGAGCGTGTAAATAATCGGATGTCACGGGTCGGCACTCACACCATCCTAGTGACATCCGATTTTCTAAATACATTTCTCGCATGTTTCCTAAAACACTGGAAACGAGTGATGTGTCACAATGTCTGTCAATCTCTATCTCTGTCAGTCGGTCTCTCCCTCTTAGTCTCTATTCTCTCTCTGTCGGTCCGTCACTATCTCTGTCCCTCTCTCACAGTCTGTCGATCATTTTCCCCTCCTCTCTCATACTCACCGATCCCCGGCGCAGTGCTGCACGGCGTTCACACTGCTCCGGCTTTTACTATTTTGAAAAAGCCGGACGCTCATTAAACAATCTCGTATTCCCTGCTTTCCCCGCCCACAGGCGCCTATGATTGGTTGCAGTGAGACATGCCCCCACGCTGAGTGACAGGTGTCTCACTGCACCCAATCACAGCAGCCGGTGGGCGTGTCTATACTGTGCAGTGAAATAAATAATTAAATAATTAAAAAAAACGGCGTGCGGTCCCCCCCCATTTTAATACCAGCCAGATAAAGCCATATGGCTGAAGGCTGGTATTCTCAGGATGGGGAGCTCCACGTTATGGGGAGCCCCCCCAGCCTAACAATATCAGTCAGCAGCCGCCCAGAATTGCCGCATACATTAGATGCGACAGTTCTGGAACTGTACCCGGCTTTCCCGATTTGCCCTGGTGCGTTGGAAAATCGGGGTAATAAGGAGTTAATGGCAGCTCATAGCTGCCACTAAATCCTAGATTAATCATGTCAGGCGTCTCCACGAGATACCTTCCATGATTAATCTGTAAGTGACAGTAAATAAACACACACACACACGAAAAAATCCTTTATTAGAAATAAAAAACACTAACAAATTCCCTGGTTCACCAATTTAATAAGCCCCAAAAAGCCCTCCATGTCTGGCGTAATCCAGGATGGTCCAGCGTCGCTTCCAGATCTGCTGCATGGAGGTGACCGGAGCTGCAGAATACACCGCCGCCCCTGTCAGCTCCACGCAGCTAATGAAGGGAATAGTGCGATCAGCTGAGCTGTCACTGAGGTTACCCACTGTCACTGGATCCAGCGGTGGCCGCGGGTAACCTCAGTGACAGCTCAGCTGATCGCGCGGCTGTCTTCAGTTGCTGCGTGGAGCTGACAGGGGCGGCGGTGTCTTCTGCAGCTCCGGTCAAATTCATGCAGCAGAGCTGGAAGCGACGCTGGACCATCCTGGATTACGCCGGACATGGAGGGCTTTTTGGGGCTTATTAAATTGGTGAACCAGGGAATTTGTTAGTGTTTTTTATTTCTAATAAAGGCTTTTTTTCAGGTATGTGTGTTTATTTACTGTCACTTACAGATTAATCATGGAAGGTATCTTGGGGAGACGCCTGACATGATTAATCTAGGATTTAGTGGCAGCTATGGGCTGCCATTAACTCCTTATTACCCCGATTTGCCAACGCACCAGGGCAAATCGGGAAGAGCCGGGTACAGTCCCAGAACTGTCGCATCTAATGTATGCGGCAATTCTGGGCGGCTGCTGGCTGATATTGTTAGGCTGGGGAGCTCCCCATAACGTGGGGCTCCCCATCCTGAGAATACCAGCCTTCAGCCGTATGGCTTTATCTGGCTGGTATTAAAATTGGGGGGACCGTATGCCGTTTTTTTAATTATTTATTTATTTATTTCACTGCACAGTATAGACACGCCCACTGGCTGCTGTGATTAAGTGCAGTGAGACACCTGTCACTCAGCGTGGGGGCGTGTCTCACTGCAACCAATCATAAGCGCCTGTGGGCGGGAAAGCAGGGAATACGAGATTGTTTAATGAGCGGCCGGCTTTTTCAAAATAGTAAAAGCCGCCGGAGCAGTGTGAACGCCGTGCAGCGCCGCGCCGGGGATTGGGGATCGGTGAGTATGAGAGAGGGCTGCTAACTTCAGTCACTCAGGGGATTAGCGGTCAACGGTGAGCCCTTCACAGGTGACCGCTAATCAGGACGCGACACAGACAGAGCCGCAGCATGACAATGAAGTTGGGTGAAGTTCACCCGAGTTCATTCTGATCGTGGGGCTCTTTCTGTGTCTGCTGTCATCTGCCATTCAGCTCTGCTACATGGATGTCTGTGTCTGCTGTCAGCGGCCATGTAGCAGAGCTGAATGGCAGATGACATAGTAAAAAATACGCATTACACACGCATTACACACGCTAGTAAAATCATTAATTTATTCAGAAAAAGCATCACACTTGCGTTGCACTTGGACCTAACGTGAACTAAAATCTGCGGAGTTTTTTTCAGCCCAGTCGGACCGATTTTACTCGCATAGATGTGTTTCCAGCCTTATACTTCTACTGAATACTTATAGTTATGCTCAGATTGATTGCAGTAGACAACAATAGTTTCCATATTAGACTGTTTTCATAAATGTACCCAGATATTTATGTCTCAACTTGATTTCAGCGGTATATGGTCACTGGTGTTTTTCTTTCTAATAGTAGGAAAAAAACACTAAATGTTGACTTTCGTGAAGCACTAGTGATGAAAGTATTACATTCAGTTATTAAAGGGTTTCTTCCAAAAGCAAGTCATCCCCTATCCATTGTCAAACTGAGGAATACAGTATGATGTTCCTGACAGCTCCCTATGCACAGTATGATGCCATCACAGCTCTTTATATACAGTATGATGCCACCCCACATCTTTCTATACAGAGTATCATGGCTCCCCATATATTCATGTGGCCCCTTACATCTTATGTACATAATGATGACCTTCACAGCTCCTTGCATACACTTTTATGCCCCCCACAGCCCCCATTGCTCCCCTATATACAATATGGGGCCTCTACAAGTAATGACATAAAATAATGAATAAAAAAAAATTATTCAGCTTGCTACGTTCCTCCTCCACTCTGCTCCGTGGGGTTTGAGACTTGCTGGAGGATGAAGACATAAGCTCTGTCCTCTATCATTGTGTCTTATAGTATCTGCATCTTTAAGATGCAAATACATTTGAATTTCAGACACCTGGCAGGAGAACCTAATGCCATTCGGCACCAAATTTCTTTCAACTTCAACTCAATAGCAACCGAAAGGTCTGCTGCTATGGATGTTGCAAAATGAGAGGCCAGGACCAGTCAGAGTATTCTCTGGTCCTACCATGGACCAGTCTGATGCTGCCTCTATTCCTGTAATAGGTAATAACTTGCTGATAGCTATACTCCCAGCATTACCGAGATAGAGAATTTAGAACCTTGAGGTGGCTCTGCATCCCTGTATTAAATGGACCGGTGATGTGCATGCATGGCCTCCGCTACAGAAATTGGTTCTGGACTGCCAAGTACAGTTCTCAACTAGTCATATAGACAATTTTTTTATGGCCCATTATTTTATTTATTATCCTTTGTATGTATGTATGTGTGTGTGTGTGTGTATATATATATATATATATATATATACTTATATATATATATACATATATACCGTCTTACTCTGTAGCACTTTACTCTCAGTATTATCCCTGTCTCCTCTGATGCTTACAATCTAAATTCCCTTTTTGTATGTCTTTGGAGTTTGTGAGGAATCTTGAGAACCCAGAGGAAATTCACACAACCATGGGGAGAACATACTTCAAGACAGGGCTATAGAACTCTATTCTTGGTGTTCTAAAGCCAAAATCTCAATATTCCATGGGTCCCAGGGATCAGAACCCCAGCAATCAGCCAGTAATCTACTATCCCGCAGAATAAATATACTATTAATGACTAAACAGAGTATCTAACTATTCTAAGCTACTTTTGCAATATACTGTTAGGTCCAGAAATATTTGGACAGTGACACAATTTTCGCGAGTTGGGCTCTGCATGTCACCACATTGGATTTGAAATGAAACCTCTACCACAGAATTCAAGTGCAGATTGTAACGTTTAATTTGAAGGTTTGAACAAAAATATCTGATAGAAATTGTAGGAATTGTACACATTTCTTTACAAACACTCCACATTTTAGGAGGTCAAAAGTAATTGGACAAATAAACCAAACCCAAACAAAATATTTTTATTTTCAATATTTTGTTGCGAATCCTTTGGAGGCAATCACTGCCTTAAGTCTGGAACCCATGGACATCACCAAACGCTGGGTTTCCTCCTTCTTAATGCTTTGCCAGGCTTTTACAGCCGCAGCCTTCAGGTCTTGCTTGTTTGTGGGTCTTTCCGTCTTAAGTCTGGATTTGAGCAAGTGAAATGCATGCTCAATTGGGTTAAGATCTGGTGATTGACTTGGCCATTGCAGAATGTTCCACTTTTTTGCACTGATGAACTCCTGGGTAGCTTTGGCTGTATGCTTGCGGTCATTGTCCATCTGTACTATGAAGCGCCGTCCGATCAACTTTGCGGCATTTGGCTGAATCTGGGCTGATAGTATATCCCGGTACACTTCAGAATTCATCCGGCTACTCTTGTCTGCTGTTATGTCATCAATAAACACAAGTGACCCAGTGCCATTGAAAGCCATGCATGCCCATGCCATCACGTTGCCTCCACCATGTTTTACAGAGGATGTGGTGTGCCTTGGATCATGTGCCGTTCCCTTTCTTCTCCAAACTTTTTTCTTCCCATCATTCTGGTACAGGTTGATCTTTGTCTCATCTGTCCATAGAATACTTTTCCAGAACTGAGCTGGCTTCATGAGGTGTTTTTCAGCAAATTTAACTCTGGCCTGTCTATTTTTGGAATTGATGAATGGTTTGCATCTAGATGTGAACCCTTTGTATTTACTTTCATGGAGTCTTCTCTTTACTGTTGACTTAGAGACAGATACACCTACTTCACTGAGAGTGTTCTGGACTTCAGTTGATGTTGTGAACGGGTTCTTCTTCACCAAAGAAAGTATGCGGCGATCATCCACCACTGTTGTCATCCGTGGACGCCCAGGCCTTTTTGAGTTCCCAAGCTCACCAGTCAATTCCTTTTTTCTCAGAATGTACCCGACTGTTGATTTTGCTACTCCAAGCATGTCTGCTATCTCTCTGATGGATTTTTTCTTTTTTTTCAGCCTCAGGATGTTCTGCTTCACCTAATTGAGAGTTCCTTAGACCGCATGTTGTCTGGTCACAGCAACCGCTTCCAAATGCAAAACCACACACCTGTAATCAACCCCAGACCTTTTAACTACTTCATTGATTACAGGTTAACGAGGGAGACGCTTTCAGAGTTAATTGCAGCCCTTAGAGTCCCTTGTCCAATTACTTTTGGTCCCTTGAAAAAGAGGAGGCTATGCATTACAGAGCTATGATTCCTAAACCCTTTCTCCGATTTGGATGTGAAAACTCTCATATTGCAGCTGGGAGTGTGCACTTTCAGCCCATATTATATATATATATATATATATAATTGTATTTCTGAACATGTTTTTGTAAACAGCTAAAATAACAAAACTTGTGTCACTGTCCAAATATTTCTGGCCCTGACTGTATTACCTGATTCTGCCTCTTTCAAGTTTTATGGCACAATCTCATTTCTTCTCCTCTTCCTTTCTTTCACTCCAGCAGAAGATTGCTGCTATATTTTATCCATATTCATCTTAGTCCAGACTGGATATGGATGTGTTATTTAGGCTACATTCTCATATCAGGGGGACCCTTTCACCACTTGGACTCATAGAGTAGAATGGGTGTATTGACACATCCGTTAAAATCACAGATTCGAGAGTGAAACCTTGTGGCTTAGAGCATGTTCTATTCTGATCCAATTTTGTGGATCAGATTCAGGCATTAAAGTCTACGTAGATGGATATATAATGGATGAAACACAGAAGATATACTTTGTTCTTCAATGTTCCATCTGTCCTTCATCCGTTTTTAACTGATCCATTGAAAAGAGCCAATGGATAAAAAAAGATAAAAAAGATCAAACAGTCTACTTGCCTCAGAAAAAAAATGCAACTGTTTCTGCGCTCCATATTGAGTATATGAAGAGTGCTGTGCTTTTGTAATTTCTTTGTGAATTAACTATTAACTTGTAGCTTTAAATGTCTGACCTCATGAATATTAATTTTTATCCTTAGTATATTTGTCATTCAATATCAGATCCATGATGGTCCGACACCCCTAACGATCAGCTTTTTTTCAGATCCAGTGGCATCAAGATGTAAACAAGGAACAGAACTGCTCAGTATACTGTGTTGTGACCTTTGGTGACTCACACCAATCTGACATCGATGACTTTATTCATTACTATGATATGCCCAACCAGCTATATTGTAAATGGCTGCTATGTATCGCAGAGGCATAGGTACTCTGCAATGTAAACCTGGAATGTTTACTCTGGGACTTCTAATTCCAAAAGTCTGGTTGATATATTAAGGGCCAAGCTATTACCATACCTCCACCCATGGGTGTGTCTGGTTTATTATTTCAGACTATTTGTTCATATGGTTTCTCTGTGCTTGGAAGCAGTTCATTTCCTGGAGGCACTAGTGATGGGCAGTCCGGCTCTTTATGTGATCTGGCTCACATAGTTCACCAAAAAAAAGCTAGATCTTCTAGATCCTAAATAGATCTTTACTAAATATGTGTTCACATCAGTTGAACACATATGTAAGATGATGTTAAAGATGCCAAAACCATGCCCATCCACTGCTAAAACCCCACCCACTAGTAACAAGCAAATAAAATTGCTAAATGGGTGGGGTTTCGTTCAGGCGGGCGAGGTTTCAACTGCCGAACACTAGACTTTCTTAGCCAGTGCGAGCCATTAAGGCAATTTAGTGGTTCTCACTGGGGTGCAGGCTCCCATCATTCACCTCAGGGAGCCGGCTCTTTATGTTGGATCAGTCGCGACCGACACATCACTATCAGGCAGCCTTTTAGGAGACTGTGTGCAGAAACGGCTGCAGTATTACTAGAGTCCCACTGGCAAGGAAACCAGGGGTGTGTGGAGCCTGCAATGGCTCTGTGCTTAGGAAGCGACAGACCTCTTGAGGGTCTGGACTGACAGTGTCTGGAGCAAGTCACGGATCCTGGTTGGTTATCCCAGTGAGGCATCCTTCCTAAACGTCAGTACTGACAGGAGCCAGTGAGTGAAGCTTGGCTCAAACTCCAGAAAGGTAACCTCACAAGAGGGGATTGTATACTGACCGAGGTCAGTGAGTGGATGGTACAAAACTTCCACTGGGACATTGCTGTTGGTATGTATTCAATGCCGTGAAAGCACACCTTCAAATGAAACAGACTGTATGTCATTAATGTTTCTGTATAACTGAAAGAAGGCTCATGTTTCGTTGCTGGAAAGATGAGCCTACGTGTGCTTTGATAAAGTGGCTGGACTGTTTAAATAGAAAATCATTCCTGTGTGCCTCAATCTAGCAGCCAAATGAGCATCTCTTGTCACACTCACTGAGCGCAGACTCACACTGAACTACCTCTTTAAGATTAGATTGTAGATTAAACGTTGAAGATTAATTGTGAATAGGGTGTCAGTGCTTTGTGTGGTGCATTTTCAAAGTTCTTTATCTTAACTTAAGCTTTGATACTTGGGAGTAAAATAAATTCCTTATGTGGAGTTGCCTGGTTATGTTAGTCCTTCACAATTGTAGGTCCTTGGTCATTTCCCCTTCATCTTTATAGGTAGGAGAGGATACAGGACCAAAAGATAATGCCATATTTGAAGATTTGACTGTATTTTGTATAACCCTGAAGGGCAGCTGATGTGACCTGTTATACCATCAAAAGATTCTGAGACCTTCAGAGAAGCTCAAGTCTGTGTGTTACAGCTATTGATATATTGCGCTTTGAAGTATGACCGCCTTTATTCTGTATCTGCAGTGGCTTTGAGACATTAAACAGTGACTATCTAGTGATCCTTCTGATGTCTCAGCTGCATTGATAAAAGTTTATTATGGTATTTTAAACTACCTTTGTCAGTAAGTATGGCCCTTTTCAGTTATATATTTTAAACTAATTTTGCTGGTCAGTATTATCAGGAAATCTTCGAACATGGAAACACAATGTGTTGCTGGTCACCCTTCAGTGGACAGAAGAGGCCCCTGTTTCTTTCACACTCCTTAGATGCCAAAGTCACCATTAACTGCAGCCAAATTGAACTGCTGAGATCTCAGGTTTCTCTAAGCCTGGTTGTATATCCCTCATCACCAAATACTTTTCAGACATATTTACCCTATGTGACATTCAGCTTTTGTTATCCTATGTGCAATCTTATGACTTAAATGTAAGGCATGGACCCTTTAGACATGACATGGCAGTCTATGATGTACATGAGAGTAAGTGTAAAGTGGCTAAAACATGGGAATAACAAGCTTCTGTGAATAATAGGAAAAGGAAAAAATCTCTCACCCAAGTAGTGAAAAATGCTTTATCATGCTAACACATAATTAAGAACATAATGGAGGAAAAATCCCCTTTCTACAACGCCTTACGTGTTTTGGTGGAAAAAAACCACCTTACTCATAGGCTATGAGTAAGGTTTTTTTTCCACCGAAATGCGTAAGGCATTGTAGAGAGGGGATTTTTCCTCCATTATGTTCTTAATTGTGTGTTAGCATGATAAAGCATTTTTCACTACTTGGGTGAGAGATTTTTTTCCTTTTCCTATTGCATACCGGTGGAGGTCAGCCATCACATCTCTCCCATCCTTTTTCTTGGATCCTGAGGTTCCATTAGAGATAAGGTATTGCTTCTTTTGTTTTCTGTGAATAATCTAGCAACTGGTGCAAGAAACATTTTGGGTCGATGGATCCATCCAAACCCCAACAGCATTTTTTTTCCCCAAGATAAGTGAGTTATTTTAAGCTAAATACATCTACCTGTATTTATATATGATTTTCTTTATGGTAAGGCTATTTAGTTTTTGTGTATATTATGGAATGTGCATAATGGTCATTGCATTATTATTAGTGGAGTTAGAAATCGTTTTTTGTTTTCAGGGGGGGGGGGGTGGATAGGAAAATGACTGCCATTACTGGTGGCTCTTATAGTTTTTTAGATTTATTTTTTTTCTTTGTCTTTATATTTTTTTCAAGACTGCACAGGGATTGTAACAGTCACTACTACATCTTGACGTCTAGTCTGCTCTGCACATGTATTCTACAGAGCAGACTGTCACTCAAGAGGCATGGGGTGTGATAACAGTGTGCTTACTGTGCAGGTGTTGCTACCTTTTAAAAGGCCTTCGGTGAGCATTTCACTATATAGAGATTCAAGCCCTAGTAGCATGAGTTAGGGATAACCTATGTTATTGAGCACTCAGATGGGCAAGTGTTTATTGCATTGTATTGCATGTTTGTTTCCAATTCTCTGGCTGCAAATAAAAACCTCACATTTACTTTACATGGACTATTTTCCATCTGTCACTTTTCGTTCTGCTCTATAATGCCCATAATGTGTTAAATAATATAAAATAAATATACAGTATATATAAAAAATTGTGAATTTCCCCTGTAACATGGGTTGGCACGATAACCCCATTTGCAGGGTAATCTCAACCTCTACGCTGCACTCCTAAGCTGATTTAGGTCTTGAAAGGCTGCATTCACGCATCCAAGTAATATGTTCTTGTGCTGTCTGATTTTTTTTTTGGCGGGGGAGGACAGCACACAGACCCATAAAGTTTCATGGATCTTTACACTTATTCCTGAAAATAAATCCAAGTAAGAAAACCTTAAAGGCCCTGTCACACACAGAGATAAATCTGCGGCAGATCTGTGGTTGCAGTGAAATTGTGGACAATCAGTGCCAGATTTGTGGCTGTGTACAAATGGAACAATATGTCCATGATGTCACTGCAACCACAGATCTGCCAAAGATTTATCTCTGTGTGTGACAAGGCCTTGAGACTCAGATCAGGTCCATACTCTGTTGTACAAGTCAATCTGTGAGGTGCATGAAACATTGAAGCAAAACTGGAGCATTTCAATTTGCCACTGTCTCTGGCAGATCTATTGCTTAGTGGTCAATTTGAATATAATTTGAATTGAAAAAGAAAAAAAAAACTTTTAGGGTTCCTTCTTTGGCTTTGCAAAAAACACATCTCATTTGTGAAAAAGTGAGTAATAGAAAAGCGGAAGCAGCTAGGATGGCACCTAATAAAAAGAACAGTCCGTTTCTCTTGAACAGTTTATTATGGCTTCCTGAATTGGTGCTTGCTCATTCCTGGGTATAAAGAAATCAAAAAGACTCAAATGGTAATAATCTGTCTCCTCCATTCTTATGGGGATCCCGGTTCTCTGTTCCCGCAGCTGCATGACCTCTGTGCAGCTGCTGACTTTGCTAAGATCATCTAAAACGTCTTTTTGGAGTCATATGTGGACCAGCCAAATGTATTAAAACGTTTTACATTCTGCAAGTAGTTAACTACTAGACACCAATTAAAAAGCTCAAATGTAGGAGATTTTGCTGACCCCTATAAATACAGATTTTTTTTCTGTTTCACTGTTCACCTTCTTTTTCTCTCCTTGATGTGATAATGTCCAACGTGTCTATTTCTGCCTTAGTATCTTTTTACAGGTCTTGGCAGCTCTTTCCCTATGGGTTTTCTAATTAGAATGTATTTTTCACTATGTCTGTGATAACCGATTTGTTCAGCAGATCAGCTGTAATAGCTTTCAGTAATGTGGATATAGCTAAGGACGTCTCGAATGAATGTGCTTTATGATGAAGACACTGTATAATGTGCTCCACCTTAATTATCTATCTTGACATGGTTGCAAGTTGGCTGCTATTGTTTCATATAATTTATTTTCACTCGCATTGCATTTTAACATCTTTCCTTATTATTCTAAACTCTTGATCCCAAAAAAGATGTTATAATGTTGATAGAGAAAGATTCTTAATCACTACTGAACGATTCCAAGAAAATATTCCTAATGGAATCTAAATCAGAAATTTCACTTTTTACCCATATAAATCAAGTCTTAAATGACACACTGCTTTAAAACCCGCTTGGCAATATTGAAAAAAGGCACTCTTCAGTATTTATATCAGGTCTGCATTTCAGCAAATGCAGTGAATAAAGTGAGCAATGTATCACACAAAGAGATGATTAATTTTATGAGACAGCCGCATTAAAGTTTGTGTCATTTTCTGATGGAATTCTACACTCATGAGCCGCTAAGTCTTATTGTTTAACCATATGTGGAAGTTTAGACTTGTTGACGTTTTCTACAAGCTTTTAAAGAGAGTATTAAATGGAGTTTGATATTTCAGATACAGTGAATGAAGGCAACATTATTTAATCACTGTTTTTTTTAGTTTGTTACATTGCAGAATGAAAACACTCCGTTAAAAATTTTAGTCAATTTGCAGATACTTTGTAAATGGTTTTGTACCAAGTTGTCTGATATGACAATTTGCTCAAATAATTTAAGTAGGTAATTATTTAGGTAGCAATGTTGTCTCATTTTCTCAAAGTCAACTGAACAGCTAATATCTAAGTGTGACGTTATCACTAGAGATGAGCGGACTCATGGCAGTTCGATTCTGTGGGTTCAGCTGGACTTTAGATAAAGTTCTATTTGGGACCCAAACTTGACTTAAACCTTATTGGAAGTCACTGATTGGGCAGTTGGAGTCTCTGCCCACATACAGCCAGCCATAAGCAGAACACTTCCCATGGGAGGGAGGTTTTTTATTCTTTTTGTTTTTGCACACTCTACATCCGATAACGCTAATTTTACCCCCACTGTGAGGCATTCAAACACTGCAAGCAGCTCACACTGGGCCAAGCACCAAATATACCCGAGCACACAATGCTTGCTCGAGTGGTCAACATACTTAACCCCTTCAGCCCCAAGCCTATTTTGACCCTAAAGACCAGGCCATTTTTTGCAATTCTGACCAGTGTCACTTTATGAGGTTATAACTCTGGAACGCTTCAGCGGATCCCGGTGATTCTGAGATTGTTTTTTCGTGACATATTAGGCTTCATGTTAGTGGTAAATTTAGGCCGATATTTTTTGCGTTTCTTTGTGAAAAAAATGGAAATTTCGCGAAAATTTTGAAAATTTTGTAATTTTCAAACTTTGAATTTTTATGCTCTAAAACCAACGAGACATATGACACAAAATAATTAATAAATAACATTTCCCACATGTCTACTTTACATCAGAACAATTTTGGGAAAAAAAAAAAATTAAGGAAGTTATAGGGGTTCAAAGTTTATGAGCAATTTCTCATTTTTACAACAAAATTTACAAAGCCACTTTTTTTAGGGACCACATCACATTTGAAGCGATTTTGAAAGGTCTACATGACACAGAACACCCAAAAGTGACACCATTCCAAAAACGGCACCCCTCAGGCTACTCAAAACCACATTCAAGAAGGTTATTAACCCTTCAGGTGCTTCACAGTAACTAAAGCAATGTGGAAGGAAAAAATGAACATTTTACTTTTTGCAACAAAAATGTTAATTTAGCCTCAAATATTGCATATTCACAAGGGTAGCGGGATTAAATGAACCCCCAAAATTTGTTGGGCAATTTCTACTGAACACGCAGATACCTCATATGTGGCGAAAAACCACTGTTTGGGCGCACGGCAGGACTCGGAAGGGAAGGAGCGCCATTTGACTTTTTTGAACAGAAAATTAGCTGGAATCGTTAGCCGCACCATGTTGCGTTTGGAGAGCCCCTGAGGTGCCGAAACAGTGGAGCTCCCCCACATGTGACCCCATTTTGGAAACTAGACCCCTCATGGAATTTATCTAGATGTTCATTGAGCACTTTGAGCCTTAGGTAGCTTTTTTTCACAAGGGTATCAGGAAAAATTGCACCATAAAATGTATTGTGCAATTTCTCCTGAGTACACAGACACCTCATATGTGGTGGAAATAAAATGTTTGGGCGCACAGCAGGGCTCGGAAGGCAAGGAGCGTCATTTGACGTTTCAAACGCAAAATTGTCTGGGATAATTAGCGTATTCCATGTTGCGTTTGGAGACCCCCTGAGGTGCCGAAACAGTGGAGCTCCCCCACATGTGACCCCATTTTGGAAACTAGACCCCTCATGGAATTTATCTAGATGTTTATTGAGCACTTTGAGCCTCTGGGGGCTTCACAAAAGTTAATAGAGTTGAGCCGTGAAAATAAAAAAAAAAACTTTTACCACAAAATTGTTACTTCAACCAGGTAGCTTTTTTTTCACAAGGGTATCAGGAAAAATTGCACCATAAAATGTATGGTGCAATTTCTCCTGAGTACGCAGATACCTCATATGTGGTGGAAATCAAATGTTTGGGCGCACAGCAGGGCTCGGAAGGCAAGGAGCGTCATTTGACGTTTCAAACGCAAATTGTCTGGGATAATTAGCGTATTCCATGCTGTTTGGAGACCTCCTGAGGTGCCGAAACAGTAGAGCTCCCCCACATGTGACCCCATTTTGGAAACTAGACCCCCATGGCATAGAAAAAAAACCAGCGGCAGATGGGGGGGCGGCAGATGGGGCGGCAGCAGATGGGGGGGCAGCGGCATATAAAGGGAGCATCTGTGATTGTGAGACGGCGGCTGGGATAGGGTGGGGGTGGATGGGAGAGGGCGCAGTGGATGCAAGAGCGGCAGAGGATGGGGGGAGGGGGGATGGGGGGGATGGGTGGGAAGGGGAGTGGGAGGTGAGATTGGGGATAGTTACCCTACAGGATGGATCTAGGTAGCTGGATCACAGGAGATAAAGGAGGCAGCAGATCGGGGAGGGTGAGAGGTGGGGGAGGGAGCGCAGCGCAGATCACGGAGGAGACAGGTGAGCAGAGCACAGATCACACGGGTGAGAGGTGAGGGAGAGCGGACAGCAGATCACGGGTGACAGGTGAGGGAGCACAGATCACGGGGTGACAGGTGAGGGAGCACAGATCACGGGGTGACCGGTGAGGGAGCACAGATCACGGGGTGACAGGTGAGGGAGCACAGATCACGGGGTGACAGGTGAGGGAGCACAGATCACGGGGTGACAGGTGAGGGAGCACAGATCACGGGGTGACAGGTGAGGGAGCATAGATCACGGGGTGACAGGTGAGGGAGCGCAGATCATGGGGTGACAGGGGAGGGAGCGCACATCACGGCGGTGACAGGTGAGGGAGCACACATCACGGCGGTGACAGGGGAGGGAGCGCACATCACGGTGGTGACAGGGGAGGGAGCGCACATCACGGCGGTGACAGGGGAGTGAGCGCACATCACGGCGGTGACAGGGGAGGGAGCGCACATCACGGCGGTGATGGGAGGGAGCGCACATCACGGCGGTGATAGGGGAGGGAGCGCACATCACGGCGGTGACAGGGGAGGGAGCGCACATCACGGCGGTGACAGGGGAGGGAGCGCACATCACGGCGGTGACAGGGGAGGGAGCGCACATCACGGCGGTGACAGGGGAGGGAGCGCACATCACGGCGGTGACAGGGGAGGGAGCGCACATCACGGCGGTGACAGGGGAGGGAGCGCACATCACGGCGGTGACAGGGGAGGGAGCGCACATCACGGCGGTGACAGGGGAGGGAGCGCACATCACGGCGGTCACAGGGGAGGGAGCGCACATCACGGCGGTGACAGGGGAGGGAGCGCACATTACGGCGGTGACAGGGGAGGGAGCGCACATCACGGCGGTGACAGGGGAGGGAGCGCACATCACGGCGGTGACAGGGGAGGGAGCGCACATCACGGCGGTGACAGGGGAGGGAGCGCACATCACGGCGGTGACAGGGGAGGGAGCACACATCACGGCGGTGACAGGGGAGGGAGCGCACATCACGGCGGTGACAGGGGAGGGAGCGCACATCACGGCGGTGACAGGGGAGGGTGCGCACATCACGGCGGTGACAGGGGAGGGAGCGCACATCACGGCGGTGACAGGGGAGGGAGCGCACATCACGGCGGTGACAGGAGAGGGAGCGCACATCACGGTGTTGAGGGGACGAGCAGCCGATCACGAGGGAAAGGGGCCGGGCAGCAGATCGGGGGGGACCGGTGGCACTGTGGCAGATGGAGGGCGGCGGCGGCGGATCGGGAGGTGTGGGGATGAGGGTGCGGGTGGCAGATCGCGGCGGAGGGCAGCGGCGGCGGCGGATCGGGAGGTGTGGGGGTGAGTGTGCGGGCAGCAGATATGAGGGGTGCAGGTGCGGGTGGCAGATCGCGGCGGAGGGCAGCGGCGGATCGGGAGGTGTGGGGGTGAGTGTGCGGGCAGCAGATACGAGGGGTGGGGGTGCGGGTGGCAGATCGCGGTGGAGGGCAGCGGCGGCGGATCGGGAGGTGTGGGGGTGAGGGTGCGGGCAGCAGATACGAGGGGTGGGGGTGCGGGTGGCAGATCGCGGCGGAGGGCAGCGGCGGATCGGGAGGCCGGTTTCATACAGTGCAATGGCAGCGCGGCAACTTCCGGGTCCCATGCTCCGGTCTCATAACAGCATGGGACCGGAGCTTGTCGCCCTGCCATTGCACTGTGTACACTCACTGTGCTGGCGTGCTGCAGGGACGATGACGGGGGGCGGTCACCGGCAACAGGTCCACTGTGATTGGAGAAATTGGTCACAAGGCCGATCTCTCCAATCAGAGCTACTGGAGCTGGGGGAGGGTGATCCAGTGAGGTCACCCAGCTCCAGCCAATGGCCAGTGCTATAGCTGCACTGGCCAGGGCTGGATTTCAATGTTTCAGTCACTTTAAGTGGCTGGAACATTACAGTGGCTGTGATTGGTTGAGCGGCGTTCGTCAGCCAATCACAGCCTCTGTAGGTCCGGGGAGGAGGCACCACCCCTCCTGAGGTCAGGTACAGGTCCCCTCCTCCCCGAATCTGCGGTTTATGTTAACCGATCGCAGTCACCGGAGGCTCCGGTGCCGCGATTACGCCATGACGGAAAGATCCGTCCTTGGTCGTTAAGGCCCAGGGCACCATGACGGATCTTTCCGTCCATGGTCGTGAAGGGGTTAAAGCACACAAACTCAAACACTAAATGTTTTTGTAGAGTCTGTGTTCGGTACAAACATCAAACTTTACCATTTGGGTTTACTCATCTATACCATGCTCAGGTCCTTGGTACTCGTAATGAGCAGTCGGATGCTCGGATGGGCTCAACTTTGAGGACCGAGAACAAGGGAAATCAATGCTAAGTTTTCTGGAGGATCTTGACTTCCTTTATACTCAGTGTAACGGGGTGCCAGGGGTGCCTCGGGAGTTGTAGTCGTGGCCCCTTTTTCTATCAGGCTAACCCCCGGCTCCCCCGTCACTATTGGGACAGGGGATTGTTCTGTGGGGCAGAGTGTGGTGGAGAAGAGCACACCATCGGCCGCAGGAAGACTCTTCAGGCAGGGATCAGTTGAACCAAACGACATGTTTATTGCACAGAGTTTCACAAACAGCTCAATGCACGGATCTTGTAGCGTACGGTCACAATTCCTGTCCGGGGAAATCTTTCCTTGTCGTCTCCTCTAGTGGGGATGTGCTCGGCTACTCCACTTCACCTAGGCTCCCACTCCGGCTATCACAGACTTGACCCACACAATTTCTGCTTCACCATTGAGGACACTTTTTCTCTCTTTTCCTTCGTTCTTTCTGTCCACTCAGCTCCCACACTCTGCCCCTGCTGTTCCTTCTCCCCCGTCCCGGAATCCACTGACTTCCACACACACTTCTCTCCCTTCCCCCTAAGCTGCCGGCTCCTCCTCCCTCCTGCACAGTTTCTATGGGGACAGCCGTCCCACCCGGCCTCTAGGGGAACACCCACTACACAGTAAAGACATTTTTTATTAAGAACATCAACATTAACATTACTATCTACCCCAGCGTGGGGTATCTTCAGGGGGAAAACTACTCCTATTTGTAAGGGGACCGTCCACCCCTTACACTCAGTACACAAATCTAGCCCATCTGAACATCTGACTTCTCGTTACTAGTACTGAGCACCCGAATCTGGTAGTGCTCTCTCATTACTAGTTTTCACCTGAATTTCCATAGTGTACTACTATCTTGTGTTATAAGTCTAGCAAAATTCTAGATTGCTCTTTTTGCCTGATAAACATGGATGTATTTTACTCAGAATTACATCAGTATTTGAATCCAAAACTTATAACAGAGCATAAGTATAATGAAAACCTTGTCTATGTAAATTACATTCATGGTTTTGGCTTACAAACATGAATGCAAAATTGTTCACCAAAATGCTCCAGTGTAAATGTGGTTTATGTGGTAGGAGGGATATGAGTAGTAGTCTGTACTGCTGATGCTCCAGTGTAAATGTGGGTTAAGTGGTAGGAGGGATACAAGTAGTAGTTTGTACTGCTAATGCTCCAGTGTAAATATGGGTTAAGTGCTAGGAGGGATACAAGTAGTAGTCTGTACTGCTGATGCTCCAGTGTAAATGTGGGTTAAGTGGTAGGAGGGATAAGAGTAGTAGTCTGTACTGCTCATGCTCCAGTGTAAATGTGGGTCCAGTGGAAGGAGGGATATGACTAGTAGTCTGTACTGCTGATGCTCCAGTGTAAATGTGGATCAAGTGGTAGGAGGGATACGAGTAGTAGTCTGTACTGCTGATACTCCAGTGTAAATGTGGATCACGTGGTAGGTGGGATACGAGTAGTAGACTGTACTGCTGATGCTCCAATATAAACGTGCGCTTTCTATTCAGTCAAACAACATAACCGAAGCAATTAAAAGTTGTCCACAATTAAATAATTTATGGACCTAATTGAATTATCTTTCAAGTGTGGAGTCCTCCTTAATCATATATTTATCAACTAGCCACATTGCAGTCTATGTTGGAGGAAAAAATTTACCAGTGGTTTTCATGATGGACCTAAACAGATGATCGCCTAGGTTTTGCCGGTGGAGCTGTTGACAGATACTGGTCCCAGTATTTTTTTTACACACCTAATGTTTTGGCCATTTTTTTGGCATGGACATTACAAGCACTATTATTATTTTGGTGGCAGGTGAACTGATCATAAGATTTACATTTGGGGCAATACAGCTGTATAAATAAAGTAAAAATGCTTTCAGAAATTTACAATTGCCCATAGAAATATATGCTTTCCGCAATTTTTAACAAGTCTGTCATGAAGCCTAAAAATTGGGAAGTTTTACTCCATGGGTGTAGCTCTATTTACTATTGTTGCTCTTTTGGAATGGAATTAATGCTTGCTGTTTGGCAGGGAAGCACCCCACTGAGCTGTACTATTGAGCTCTGTTTGTGTCTGCAACCGGTTTGAATGCGACAGCATGGCCTCAAGACACAGCTGAGACTGAGATGGCAGCTCGATTTTATCTCTTGTCAGAGGATACTTCGCTAAGCAGTTTTACAGTTTCATGGACATTTGTTTCTTTATTCTTTCTGATTTGTTGCAGATCCCAAGGTTTGATTTCTAGCCACTATTGCTCTGTCTTCCAAAACCCCTCAAACCTTATCTAGCCACAGCTGAGCAAATCGGAAACAAATATATGTGCTGAAGGAATAGTTTGGCACATAAATTCTGCCATGTTCTAAAATGGCTCATATGGCAAGGAGAGAGATAGAAATAATTGCATTCTAGTAACTTCGGTAATAAATCACATTGTTATGTCATGCTGAGATAATGTATGAGAGAAGATAGGAATCACTATTACAATTTGTGTTCTTTACAAGTTATGTTTTTCTCATCTCATGCCTGTTTTTTAAAATATTTGAATCCCTCATGAAATTAAAGTTCCCGATTCCTCTTTTTCTATATCTCTGTACTGTGCCATATCCTTCTCTTCGAAACAGGTTGATACAATTCCCTTATGGCTGTCTTGTCAATAGCATTTATGTGGACTCATTGACAGGGGGAATAGTGAAGCCTAGTTCTCAGTTGATACCATTCCTGAAGGATAAAGGCACAACACATTGCAGAGTAATAAGACAATACTTCATATACTCTAAGAAAATATGCTATTTCGAGGGCACACCAAATTTACACTGTTATACAAACTGCACACTGACTTCTTTACATTGTATCAAAGTGTCATATCTTCAGTGTTGTATCAATCAAATATATAATAAAATATTTACAAAGATGTGAGGGGTGCACTCATTTTTGTGATATACTGTATATTTGTTGTCACCCTTAAATTAGCTTCTTGATGATTTACCGCTTTGTTCACTTTGTAGTTAATGTGATATGTTGGTGATGTGACAGTTTGTAATTTATATGTGAGCAGTTATTTTAAAGTTGACAACTGAGATGGATGCAGATTCCTGTTTACAGGAAAGAATGGCACATTTAAGTGCAAATGGATTTTTTTGGGAGGTGATAGGGTACAAAATGTAAGTAAAAATACCTCCAAGGATTCCTCCAAGCAGTCCGTAAATTATTCTCTTTACTGTGGATTGGGGACAACATAATATTTTGGGAAACCATGTGATAACAAACCTTTCCTAAATATGTTTTTTACTTACAGAGCTATTGGTAATACAAAATACAGATACAATATATCACAAATGTGAGTACACCCCTTTCATTTTTGTAAATATTTTATTATATTTTTCAGGGGATAACACTGAAGATATGTAAAGTAGTCAATGTACAGCTTGTATAGCAGTGTTAATTTGGTGTGCCCTCTAACAGCTATTAATGTCAAAATCACTGGCAACAAAAGTGAGTACACTCTTAAGTGAAATGGCCAAATTGTGATCAATTCGAAATTTTTCCTCCCTGGTGTCATGTCACTCATCAGTGTCACAATGTCTCAGGTGTGAATGGGGAGGAGATGTTTTAAATATGATGTTATCGCTCTCACACTCTCTCATACTGGTTACTGGAATTTCAACATGGCACCTAATGTCAAAGAATTCTCTGAGGATCTGAAAAAAATAATTAGTCCTCTACACAAAGATGGTCTACACTGTAATAAGATTGGTAACACCTTGTAATTTGAGCTGCAGTGCAGTGGTCAAGACAAAACAAAGGTTTAGTAAGACAGGTTCCACTCAGGACAGGCCTCACCGTGGTCAAGAGTTCAGTGCAGTGCTCACCATCCTATCTAGAGGTTATTGTTTCAAAATAGACATATGGGCAGTATTCCAACATAGCGACCTCAAACACAGCTCGAAGTTAAGCACTGCCTTGGAAAAGAAGCTGAGGGTATTGGTGTTGGACTGGCCAAGCATGTCTCCAGACCTAAAGCCTATTGAGCAAACGGAAGGTGTAGGAGCGCAAGGTCTCTAACATCCACTAGTTCTGTGATTTCATCATGGAGGAGTGGAAGAAGCTTCCAGGGGCTCCTGTGAAGCTCTAGTGAACTCTTTGCCCAGAAGAGTTAAAGCAGTGCTTGAAAATAATGGTGGGCACACAAAATATTGAAGCTTTGGGTACAATTTGTCCATTTTAACTTAAAGCTGTACTCACTTTTGTTGCAGGCGATTTAAGCATTAATATCTGTTTGTTGAGTTATTTAGAAGGCACAACAAATTTACACTGTTATACAAGCTGTACACTGACTACTTTACCTTGTATCATAATGTCATATCGTCAGTATTGTCACAGAAAAAGATATAATAAAATATTTACAATATTGTGAGGGGTGTATTCACTTTTGTGATATACTGTACAATATTTTTTTCTTAATTTCTATTTCTTGTCTGGAAATTAGATTGCTACTGAGTGCTTTGCTCAGTAATAAAAGCAGAATTTCTTTTCATAAAAAAATGAATAGTAATAATTTGGTAGCAGAGTGGCCTCACAATACCAGGCGGTGCAGGAGATCAGCACCTCCTCGCAGGTGACGTCACTGCCAGTGATATTGACACCACTATACTGCAGGCTTATTACTATTCATAATCTGAGAACAGTATGAACGCTGTACTCATTGCAGGGCATGGAGAGAAACACTGTGCAATGAAAACAGCTCATGGAGGGGGGAGACAGTGCATGGACCTCGGGATTGAGACAATAGGAAGACACTTAGCGACAGAGCAGTGACAGCCCTGCCCACTGATGATGCTTTGTTTCAGGGGGGGCAGAAGCTGTGACAGTGACCACAGCCTCTGTCCCCTGACTACCAATATGGCAACTAGGCTAGTGTCCTTTGAATCTATATGCTCAACCCTACTGATTATCTGATTTTTTTTTTCTGACAAAAAGGTCTGTGAGTGGAGTTTCACCATGTTTGGCCAAAATGACTCTAAAGCTAGTAGGTACGCTAAAAAAAATGTATTAAACTTCACTGACCACTCATAAAAATAATAATGTAATCAAATTATACACACATTTTTAGAATTAAAGACAAATACAGATCACAGAGGCAGATACATATCTTATCTTATTGTAAGTAATCTTTAGAACAAACAGTCCCTTTGCACTCAGCCCAAAATATGCGATATAGATTTAGTAACAATGTTGCAGCTGAAGTCAAGCCAACTTCAAAGCTCATTATGTAGAGGGCACATTAGTACTTACAGATAAGTATATATATTACACTCACTGTTTCTCAGTTCCTAATAAAATGCACTGTGAGACCCTGCACTAGGATAATAAGATCAGTGAGGTCACTTTCTCAGACTTGGTCTTTGCATGTGGCATCTACACACATTCACTGGAGCAAAGATGTGATGTCTTTCCTGCAGCCAAATAACAGAGACCAGGGCAGATGTGGTCTTGGGAGAGAGAAGTATTACTCAGTTTATTTTTTTATAATTAACGAAGCAAATGGCAAAAAGGTTTCTGAAATAAGACAGCCCCACTTTTGCAGCAGAACATCATTACGCCAAACATAAGACAGTTCTTGTATATACAAATGTATCCGTTTTCTTAAAGCTACCAAAACTCTCTGCTGAAAAAAGCCATGTACCAGGGTTAGCTGGTCATCATCTGGACAAAGTTCTATGCTCCGCATGTACACAAGACAAAATAAATGATGGCAAGCAGAAATCTAAATTTATGAGAAATTGAAATACAAAATATAACTTAATGTATCACAAGTTTTTACTATAAAATTAAATTGGCTTTTTTTTACATATGCATCAAACAAAACTCCCCAATTAAGGTGTTTATCCTGCACAGAAAAGTGCCTGCATGTGTTTGAATACTCTCTGTACAATGCAATCATAGATCAGATGTACTTATGTTTCATTTCCACTATCTTGCAAAAAATTGCACAGGATACTTGCTTCTATGTATGGTATCAGAGCTTTCTGTGCAATCCACATCGGGCAAAGACCAGAACAGTGGCGGAATATAGAATTTTTTTTTTTTTAAATCAATTAGTTCTTTGTGGGAGTCATCATACTATTTGTGGGGCCATCAAATTATTTGGAGGACTGTTTGGGGGCCATCATACTAATTGAAGGGCTCTATGTGGGGCCATCATACTATTTGCAGCGCTACCGTGTTTCCCCTAAAATAAGCCCTACCTCGAAAATAAGCCATAGCATGAATTTTTGGCCTTTTTGGAGTAAGGCTTAAATATAAGCTCTACCCTGAAAATAAGTCCTAGTCGCGGTTCAATAATGAAGTGTCCATGCTGCATTGTTTAACTTTTTTAGCTGCATGGACACTTCATTCATTTATTAAAGCATGCAGACACCCCACAAAGAGAAAAGACAGACTCCACAATCATGCTTACTAGACCCCAAACAGGAAGCTTTGGAATGCGAGGACTTGTGGTGGAATACATCAATAATCTTGGGTGGAATACACATACATCCAGTTATGCTATACTGCTACGGGGACCTGGAATGCAGTGCAATGTGAGGATCTGTGCTGAAATGTATCGAGGACCTGCAGTGGAATGCATTGATGTGTCCTATTACAGCTCCTCAACATGTTCTACCGCAGGTCCTCGAGTTCCACAGCGCTGCTGGCCGGAACCACTACGGTAGCACCGTATATTTCTGTGTGTGAATTTGTGTGTATGTGTATATGATGTTCCTGCGATTTGATGTATGTTTGTGTGTCAGCTGGCAGTAACAGAGGACCACTTTGAAGCAGACAAGGACCTGCTTAGAGTGCGCACTGTGAATCGCAGGAGGACCTGGCAGCGACGCAGATGTCCGGGGTCTGGTAAGTATAATTCTCCTGAGGGGTGTCTGCCTTTTGGTGGGGTAATCTTACCCCCAACATGTGTTTCCGAAGAAATAAGCCCTACCCTGAAAATAAACCCTTGCATATTTTCCAGAGCAAAAAATGTCAGTTTCTTATTTTGGGGGAAACACTGAATTTGTGTGGCCATCATAATATTTGGAGGGCTATTTGTGGTGACATCATGCTATTTTGAGGGCTCTTTGTTAGACCATATTACTAATTGCTGGGCTATTTCCGGGGCCATCATACTATTTGAAGTGCTATGGGGAGCATCATATTATTTGGAGTGCTATGTAGGACCATCATACTTTTTGTAGGTCTATGTGGGGCACCATCATACTATTTAAGTGTTATGTGAGGGTCATGATAGTATTTGGGGGGGCATCATACTATTTGAAGGGCTATTTGGGGGACCATCATATATCATATTATTTGCTGGGCTATGTGGGGGGCATCATCCTATTTGAAGTGCTATGTGGGGGCCATCATATTATTTGGAGTGCTATGTGGAACCATCATACTTTTTTCAGGTCTATGTGGGGCACCATCATACTATGTGGGGGTCATGATACTATTTGGGGGGACATCATACTATTTGAAGTGCTATTTGGGGGACCATCATATTATTTTTGGAGTGCTCTGTGGGGGCCAATTATACTGTGTGAAGGGTTGTGTGTGGTCCATTATACTGTCTAGAGGGTTGTGTGGGGGCCATTATAATGTCTGCAGGGTTGTGTAAGGGCCATTATAATCTTTGAAGTGCTGATGGGAGCCAGTATGTGTCCAAGCCATTCTACAGTGTGAAGGGTTTTCTGGGGCCATTATGCTGTATGTTGGGCCACTATACAGTATGGAGAGCTATGTGGAGGACATCATATTGTGTAGAGAGTTATAGAGAGGCGACTATGTTGCATGGAGGGCCACTATACTGTAAAATTGTGTGTGTGTGTGTGTGTGTGTGTGTGTGTGTGTGTGTATGAGTATGGGTTATCATATTATGTAGAGGCTTGTGTCGGGGACACCATACTATGTGTGAGGGACTATGGGGCTGACATACTTTGTTGGGTTCACTGTATCGGTATCAAATATTGCTGGAGTGTGGTACTGTAGGGTCATCATACTGCATGGGAAGAAACTCACTGTCTGTGTATGTTGCTTAGCTTTAGGAGCACATTTGTTAGCATCATCCTTTATGTGGGACATGAAAGGGGTATCTTATTCAAACCCCATGGTGTTCCCACACTAAATTCAGAATTACTTGTATATATTTTGTGGGGGAGCTCAATTAGGACTTTTGCAATGGCACCCCATGCTGTGGAGTACAGTTCATCTTATTCCGCTCCCTTCTTACAGACATATATTTGCATATATATGTTCTGCTACTGACACTGCACAAACCTGCTGCCCAGCATGTTAATCACTCCCTCCGAAAAGACAAAGAAGCAGGAGGAATGGAGCTTGCAGAAGAGCAGTAGAGGGAAATTGAGGACACACAAACTTGTCTTTTTCTTTGTCTACAAACAGCCAGGAATGGATAAATTTCTAATTTCAGATATTTAATTCATATAACACTACAATAAATATGAATCATGGTGTCAACAAAGCAAAGAGACTCTTTGATCAGTCACTGTAGAGCTTACGACGATATACATGCCGCTGGTCCTTTGAATGGAAACCATGCCTGTCCTGTGATAATATCTGTTAGGAAGCACAACACTTCAAATTAAACTGCTCTCTGTAGGCTTCACACCAGCTTTTAGTGAAGAAAAAAGAGTGATATTTAGCTTTCCATTTTACATGTGTTATAGTTAAGTCATTATAATGACATATATTGTATATATGATTTGTTTTACATTTCAGAAGCAATGCATTACATATTAGCAATTACAACAGCCTGGAAAAAAAAACAAAACAGAAACAGCTTTGTTGGCAAACGCTTTCTTGTATGTATTCTCAAAACTATCAAGACAAATAATGACACCTCTCAAATCCAATGAACAAGCAATGCAGTGTTATGCTCCCCAGAGGAGTTCAGCTATCAAAATCATAAAAGCAAGAGCAGCATTCAGGCATTAAAAGAAAGCAAGCACACTGGGAAGCTCAAAACAACAATCTATGCCCCAGCCTCATTTCTAAATCCATCTATCAAATAGAAGCTGCAATCTCTAAGACCGTTGATAACGAGATGTACAAAGAAGAAGAATATGTTGTAATATTGAATGCTGAGTGGGAATGATATCAGCATATAATTCATCCCCAGAATGCTAATATTGCAAAAAGTTCTGTAGAGTAAAAGAGAACACATGCAGACCTGCCTATCCCAGAACTACAGGTTGGCTCCCACATTACATGGCCATGTGAAGATTACAGTTAATAAGCCCCGATTCATCAAGAATAGTATTTTATACAGCAGTCTTGATGATGAAAATTCTGGAGTAAGATTTGCCAAATTCATTAAGAGGCCGCTGCCGGGAGCATACATTTTGTAGTGTAAATTATAGTGATTTTGCTGGCCATGCTCGCTATACCCCACAAAGCTCACTCACTTTCCAAAAAGTTGGCACAGCTGTCTGGGACTGGTGTCAAAATGGCAAAAGTTGTAAAATGTTGATGTTGTACAAAAATGTTGTTTCAAAAAATGAATTCCATAAAAATGTTGCAATATTCCAAAAATGATGACTCATTAGCATACAGTATACCTAACCTTACCTACCGTTTTGCACGTTAATCTGTAGTCACTTTGAAAATATTAAATGAACCTGCATTCTGCTGAAGACTGTCTATGACAAATCAAATGTCAAATGACTCAAACATTTAAGCTCATTAAATATAACGTCAGCACCAAATAAGACTAACAGAGTTTGTGAATGCTGCAAAAGGTGAATAATTTTTTATTCCAATTCGCCACCACAGAAAATATCCAAATATCCAAAGTCGACTTTTCGACCTGTTCAAGGTCTTTATCAAGGATATCTGTTGTATATAAAGGATAGGAATCAGAATGTGTAAAGTAAATCACCATTTTATTAATTTAAGAAATCCCTCTATTTTTGAGAACCAGGCAAGGTAAAGCAGACAGCTGAGGGTTGCAGGTTGCAGTTGTCTGCTCTACCTTCACTGGTTATCAAAAATTATGTATCCCCTATCCACATTTGTTTGTAGGGCAGTTGCCCCATGTTGCTTCCTTTTGCATCCCCTTAGCCCTTACTACGACCATTTTACAGCCATCTTACAGCACAGACGTTTGTGTCTCCATTTACTTATATGGAGTTCGAATTTTGGGGTCAAGTCCGGGTTCCGAATTAAATTTTTAACTAAAAGTGAGCCAAACCCGGTGAACTCGAACTTCCACAGTCTGCTCATCCCGGTTCCCTAAAACATTCTAAAAAAATAAAAAGTCTCCTTATACATCTACAAACTGCCTAGTTTCATAGTGTTCAGTGCAGTAATGCATTTTACATATGTACGGTATTTGTATGTATTCATAGTATTTTATGCTCTCTTGTACTGTGGAATATATTGGTGTGCTATAAATAAAGGATAATAAATTACAGAACTTTCTGTTTATCAAACATCATTGCTTTCACTATACTTGAAGGGTTCTTCAAGCTAGTATAGGATATCTTACTGTTTTTGCTCAGTAGGTGAGAAGCATTGAAAGTAAGTGGAATAAAGTACAGCTAGCAGGTAGGATAAAAAGAACTGTATTGGATAATGCAACAGGGTATCTATAATTTACTTTACACATGTGGAGACGCTATTTGAAAATGTTTGGGGCAATATACATTGCCGAAGAACATTAAAGCTAGTGATAACATCTTGACTTCAGGTACTTTGTGGTGTTCAGATATTCTGAGCACGACATGTGGCTGATTGTTATTTCAAAGACCAATGTCTTAGTTTAGATCCCATTGACATTTTTTTCACATTTCTTTTGTGATGCATTTTTAGCTTTTGTGGCTGTAAAGGTTTTTTGTGGGTGCATTAACTAGGTTTCTACATCAAAGGCGTGAACAAAGTGAATTATATATACAGAACTAGACAGTAAGGGTTTAGTAAATTTTGGTTCAGTAAATAAGGGTAAATGGCAATTAAGTAAAAGATTTTACTTAACTAATTTTCTTGTATTCGTTCCAGTTTTACATGTACTTTTGTGCATTAGTTACAGAAACCTATGACACAGGCATACAATAATATTCCTATACTGCTGTATTGAAATACATGATCAACTATTCTTTGCAATGCAATAAAAAAAAGTGTAGCTTAATTGGGCCAAATTAGAGATGATTGAGTCTTTTGAAATTCACTAGGTTTGTTTAATTTTTATAAAGATTCTACTTTCAGTAATTAATAATACTGCAAAAACTTCAATTGCCGTGAAAAGACATGTGTACCACTCTGAGGACTTCTATGAATGTATTCATGTATCTATGACTTTTCTATGCAAGACTCAAACTAGCTGTGTCGCTGTCAGAGGTAACATCATCCTGTTGTCTCTGAGATAAATTATGTGACATATATTCCATAACACCCTCCTCACTAATATGCTTGCCAAAGGCAAAGGATGCCAATTGCTTGTTGTGTTTGGTATTCCCTGACAGCATGTGCTAGTGTTGTTGGTGCTGCTAGCAGCTACCGCAGTCTTTGCATTGCTGTTTTTTTTCTTTTACACTACCCTCTCTGTCCATTATCACTGCCATTTTTTTCTGTTAAAATACATTTTACACAATTGTACAACACTATTATTGACTTTTGATATTCTTTTCAACTGTTCAGCCTCTGCCATAAAGGATGTAACACGAAATGCTGGCTAAGGAGGAAGGTACACATACAAAATACAAAAGGTAGCAGCATGACACAGTATAGATGTGGAATGTACAGTTGTCAAATTGGGCTAATACAACAGGTGCACATAGATAGTACATGTACAGTTAAATGCCCACATTTTTCAAACTTTATTTTCCTATTCTAATTTAACCAAATTCAACTCACTTCCCAAAAAGGATGTGATAAAATATGTTAAGTGTACGTTCACAAAAACAGCACCTGAACTAGGGTGCTGTATTGTTGTGGCAGTTGTAAATTTTGATTAATAAAACAAATGTGCAAAAAAACATTCCCCTTCTCAAAAAGAAATGAAAAACTCACAAAAGTAAAAAAGTACAGTTGATTGAGACTATTAAGCACACCATGATTTTTTTCACTCTTGATAATATTGTCCTGCATTGCTACTGCTTTCTAATGCATTATGCACAACATTACAAAAAAATGTGTACTTGTAATTCAAATACAGCTACACCATGTAACTGATCAATCACACAGATTCTGCCTGGTGGGTGTGACCAAAAACATTCAAACAAATTAATCATGTTCAAAGATAAAATATTACACAAAATATACAGCAAACCCTTCTCTATCTTTAGGACAACTTGGGATCCACCATATTAGAAATGTGCATCTTTTAATACATTTGGCATCAGAAATGCTGACTTTTTATACCCTTATAGGTAACATTACTGCAGGTGAATAGTGTATATTCTGCATCACAATTTATACCAACTGTAGATGAAATGAATGGAAATATATTTGGATACTATAAAAATGTTCATAGTCTACTATGCTCTTTACTATGCCTAACCACAATTACACAATTATGTATTTGATTATTTTTATATAATCTAATATATCTTAGCACATTGACAACGTGGCTTACTCGCTAAAAACAATACCAGGTACATTTAAGTTAATTATACTTGTTTGTCTCCAGGTCAAATTATATTAACTTTTCTGAACTTCCTTTTCTAAAGGAAAATTGCCTTATGCTTCTCTTGAGGCAGCTTTAGCATATGATAAATGAACCCATGATATGGACATAATTTGTTGTTAGAAATTAATGTTTTTCTGTGCAGTGATTAGCTGTGAAATATTTGCCTTGTACAGTAAATGTCGGAAGTCACCTTTGCCAGTTATCTGTGCCTTTTTAAATTATTAGTTCACAATACAAAGGCTGAAATATACAATACCCACACTTTTATTAGGACAGTGGATTGCGTGTATAATTCTCTGCATCTTAGAGTAATATTAATAAACATGACCTACAGAAACATATAGGTAGGAGTGCTGAAGCCCTATGTAACATAGACATATGGAGCTATACAGTATGTGATCTCTCCAACAGTATCCTTGTATACTCCTCCCTGTCATGCTTTTCCATATTTGTCTTGTCACAGTGTTAAATTACGGTTATAACTGTTATATCATCTTTGTCTATCATCCTACCCGCCCCCTCCGTTCCGCAAATGATCTTAGACGAACATCCTCCATAATACGAACCTCACACCTCCGTCTCCAAGACTTTTCTCGTGCCGCTCCAGTTTTCTGGAATGCACTACCACAAAAAATGCGACTAATATCTAGCCCCCAAGTTTTTAAGCTTACATTAAAAACACATCTCTTCAGACAAGCTTATCATAATAACTTACTAACCTAATTCCCCTGTCTCACCTTCTAGATGCTACTCGTAACCTTCTCTCTTTCCTATTTCTGTCCTCACATCCTCCATACAACCAATAGTACGTAAGGGCACCCAAAAGGTTACTGTCTAATGACCAGATTATTCATCTTTATATGTAACCAATAAACTAGCATAACGATGGCCGGACCAGATACTACAAGTGTGCTTCACCTTTTGTGCTATTTTGTCTTGTTTTTGTCTGTACAAGCCCTCACCTGATTGTAAAGTGCTATATAAATAAACTGTATTATATTATTGGGCCTGTTAGCATCATCTCACCACTCTTTTTTTGGGGGGTGGGGGAATGGGGAGTGTAGAAAGGGGAACCAGTATATTCCACAATATCCAGTTTTCCAACAATAGCTCTACCAGTTTTCTTCCTAATTTTCTATTTTTGTAACATTCTTTTCTTTAAAATACTTTTAGATAATGTTTTTAAAAAAGAATTGACATCTATCCTGTGCTTGTATGTTAAAAATGTAATTAAAGTATTGAAATACAATTGGTATATTTATCAATACTGTTTAATTCTTAGTGCAAATTTAGTAGACTTTTTTCACATCCAGTAGTTAGCTTTGTAATTGCATCATAGAAAGTGAAATAAAGCATTCCAGTATTTGGCCAACATCAAACCAACAGGAATAGAAAGTCACAAAATATCTTCCGTTTGACTCCTTTCAAATCTTTTTTTCTTTTTTAGCTGGATGCAAAAATGTATTTTGCATCACTATTTTGTTTGACAAAAAAATAAAGAACAACTGGATCTGTATTTCTTTTTTATATATGTGTGTATATATATATATATATATATCTCTATCTATATCTCTAGCTATATAATTGCCTTATTCTGTCTGTCTGTCTTGCTCCAAACTTATGTCGTTACAGTGACAACCATCGCATTGGCTGCTCGCCTCGCCTCGGCTCCGCCCCCCGCACGGATTGGCCGCTCGCCAAGGCTCCGCCCCCCGCACGGATTGGCCGCTTGCCCCGGCCCTTCGCACGCATCGCCCGCTCGGCCACGCCCCTTCCCCTGAATTCAAACGAAGCCCCGACTCCCAGGTGACTGCTGCACTCCCAGGAGTCCACACCGGCAACCCAGCGCAGACATAACCTTGCGATGCTGGGATCGTGACGGAGCCAGCGTACGCTGGTAACCATGATACACATCGGGTAACTATGGGAAGCGCTTCCCTTAGTTACCCGATGTGTATCATGGTTACTAGCTTACTCCGGCTCCCGTAACACATGTGCAGGTAGCCGGCATACGCTGACGCCTCGCCCGCTCGACCCCACCCCCGGCACACGTTTGGCCGCTCGGCCCTGCCCCGACACACGTTGGCCCGCTCAGTCCCGCCCCCGGCACACATTGGCCCGCTTGGCCCCAGCACACATTAGCCCGCTTGGCCCCGCCCCCGGCACACGTTGGCCCACTCGGTCCCGCCCCGGCACACGTTGGCCCGCTCAGCCCCGCCCCCGGCACATGTTAACCCGCTCGGCCCCGTCTGTGTGTAAGTTTTTTCGGTTCTGTTTTTTTGGGGGGTGCGGATATTTGCTGTCAGTGCGACCGTGGTTTTCATTAACCCATACTCGACTTTTCCCAAAAGTAAGAACTTGACAGAGGAGAATGGCACAAGGACTGGAGTAATGTTTCTGCACTACAACTCCCAGCATTAGTGCTGCAGTGCAGATTATAGGAATCAGCTGGAGGAGAAAAGGGCAAGAAGCAGATAAGAAAAGAAGGAGGAGAAAAGACAGAGGTAAACAGGAGGGGAATGAGGAAGAGGAGACAGCAATCCCCTGCACCTGAGGGAAGGTGGGCAGCAGCCACAGGGGGCACCAGGGCACAGCACTGGGGCAGCAGCCAAGGGGCACCATGGGCAGGCAGAACACACCACACACACACACTGGGAACCACAAACACTGCCCTACACAGACACACACACAGACAACGCCGCACACACAACACCCAACACACAAACACCACGGCACACACAAATATACGCACATACCGCGCAACACACACACACTGCACAAAACATACCTCCCCCAAAACACACACACAAACTGCGCAACACACAGCACCACACACAGACAACACTGCAGACACACAGCGCTCCACAAACAACACAACACACACAACGCAACACACAAACAACACCGCTGTCACACACCCCCACACCCAGACAACACCCAGAACATTTACAGCGCCCTACACAAACACTGGCAACTACACACAACATCATCTAGATATATTTAACAAAAATCATACATTAACTACACAATAAATTCTAGAGTACCCGATGCGTTAGAATCGGGCCACCTTCTAGTATATATATAAATATATATAAATATATATATATATATATATATATATATATATATATATTAGAGCATATGAGAAATTTGTTATAATGGCCATCTGTTATGTCATGTGTTTTTCAGTGATGCATATGACAAAAATGCTATGGAAGTTAAGAGACACCTCTATTAAAAAACTAATTGTTAAGATCAGAACAAAACAATGGCCAAAGTTTTCAATGGATTTTTTTTTAAGATTGATCCTATCAAAATCAGAAATTTTGGCTTCCATTTGAATCCATATTTGCTCTGTTATGGATTCAGATTTATGTTTTAATACTGGATCTGTTATAAACTGATGACAACTAAACAAGTAAGGATAGCCGTAAGGCCACTTTACACGCTGCGATATCGGTACTGATATCTCTTGCGTGGGTACCCGCTCCCATCGGTTGTGCGACACGGGCAAATCGCTGCCCGTGGCGCACAACATCACCCAGACCCGTTACACTACTTACCTGCCCTGCGACGTCGCTGTGACCGGCGAAACGCCTCCTTTCTAAGGGGGCAGTTCGTTCAGCGTCACAGCTGCGTCACTGAACCGCCACCCAATAGAAGCGGAGGGGCAGAGATGAGCGGGACGAACATCCCCCCCACCTCCTTCCTGCCGCATTGCAGGCGGGAGGCAGGTAAGGAGAGGTTCCTCGTTCCTGCGGTGTCACACGTACCGATGTGTGCTGCCGCAGGAACGTGAAACAACTTCGTTACTGCTGCAGCAACGATATTAGAGAATGGACCCCCATGTCACCGATGGGCGATTTTGCACATTTTTGCAACAATGCAAAGTCGCTCATAGTTGTCACACGCAACGGCATCGCTAAAGTGACCGGATGTGCTTCACAAATTCTGTGACCTCAACGAGATCGCTTGAGCGATGTCACAGCGTGTAAAGCGGCCTGTAGTCAGTCTTAAAGGGGTTGTCCACTACATTTACATTGATGGCCTATTCTGTCTGATCGGCCAGTGTCCGGCACCCCGCTTCCTTGCCAATCAGCTTTTTTTTGTCCCAGTGGTGGCAGCAGGCAGCCGGAAATGCTCAGTTCCGGAGCTGCTCCATCTTCTGGTAGTGGCCGTGTACTGCACATTCGCCTCCCATTTTAATGAAGAGGAGGCAGATTTCCAGTACTGTCCGTGGCCACAATCAGAAGACAAAGCAGCTCCAGAATTGAGCGTTTACAGCTGCCTGCTGTCACCGCCGAGACTGAGAACAGCTGATCGGACCCTGGCCAATCAGACATTGATGACCTATCCTAAGGGGTACTTTGCACGCTGCAACATCGCAAGCCGATGCTGCGATGTCGAGCGTGATAGTCCCCGCCCCCGTCGCAGCAGCAATATCTTGTGATAGCTGCCGTAGCGAAAATTATCGCTACGGCAGCTTCACATGCACTTACCTGTCCTGCGACGTCGCTCTGGAACGGCGATCCGCCTCCTTCCTAAGGGGGCGGGTCGTGCGGTGTAACAGCGACGCCTCACGGCAGGCGGCCAATAGCAGCGGAGGGGCGGAGATGAGCAGGATGTAAACATCCCGCCCACCTTTTTCCTTTCGCATTGCAGCCGGGACGCAGGTAGGAGATGTTCCTCGCTCCTGCGGCTTCACACACAGCGATGTGTGCTGCCGCAGGAACGAGGAACAACATCGTACCTGTCGCTGCATCAGCATTATGGAAATGTTGGACCCTACACCGATGATACGATAACGACGCTTTTGCGCTCGTTAATCGTATCAAAAAGGATTTGCACACTACGATATCGACTGCGACGTCGGATGTGCGTCACTTTCGATTTGACCCCACCGACATCGCGCCTGCGATGTCGTAGTGTGCAAAGCCCTCCTAATGATAGGCCATCAATGTAAAAGTATTGGACAACCCCTTTACATTCAGCAGATTTGGCAGAATGATTTATGCTGTTTGATAGGTCTTATCCATCCTTATCTCAACCAGTCTGTTTCCACCAGCTATTAGCTTACTTTACGCTAAATGTTGCACTCCTCATTTCACTTAGTCACATTATTTTTCCCTTTTTCAGTAATGTCATGCACCCTTTGTTGGACAAGGTACAGATAATGTCTAAAATATGTAGTATATTTCACATGTTATGAAAAAAGCAGTTGTATTGGTGTATTTAGTTTGATAAATCTACCCCACTAAGAAAAGCAATAACTTATTTAGATGGCCATACTTTAGTCCTTTAAAGGCATTATCTAAAGCGGGCTTTACACACTACAATATATCTAACGATGTGTCGGCGGGGTCATGTCGTAAGTGACGCACATCCGGCATCGTTTGTGTTGTAGTTGCGTGTGACACCTACGTGCGATTCCGATTGTACGCAAAACCGTTGATCGCATACACATCGTTCATTTTCTAAAAATGAACGTCCAGTTGTTCAATGTTCCCGAGGCAGCACACATCACTGTGTATGACACCCCGGGAACGATGAACACCGCTTATCTGCGTCCCGCCGGCAATGCTGAAGTAAGGAGGTGAGCGGGATGTTTCTGCTTCTATTGGCTGGCAGCTGTGTGACGTCGCTGTGACGCCAAACGTCCCTCCCCCTTCAGGAAGAGGGTGTTCGTCGCCCACAGCGAGGTTGTATGGAAGGTAAGTACATGTGACAGGGGTTACAACAAATTGCCCGTGCCGCACAAACGATGTGGGCGGGTGCGATCGCACGTTTAATTGAAACGTGTAAAGCAGCCTTAACAGCATCATATTGGTTAGATAACTATCAGGTCAGGACTTTTGATGTTTTTGTTACTAGACTTATGGTTAAGTGGTGATTTATGGATGTATTTGGTATGTTTTTGACAGTGCGTATTTTCATTTTACAAAAAAACATAGTATCTTACAGTTCCAGCAAAGTATCTGGAATTTGTAGTAATCTCATTCCCACTGAGCTGTTTTTTTTATGCAGTGTAAATTGTCTTGCTGTTAATTTTTTAATCCACAACAAGTCAGTTTGTTTTGTGGTAAATATGCATTTTATGTGTGGATGTTCCCTTAAAATTTGAATCAGATGAGCAAAACCTGCAGGTAAAACACTATGCGTTCTTAGTGCGTTTCCACACTGGAAACACACCAAAAATGCATGTGATTCACGCATGACTTTATCAATAGCTTTATCAAACTTTATTGACATACTATAAATTTAATTTAAAACATGACATACAAAAAGGAGTAAAAAAATGCACTAACTGACAACAGCCTTAGGCTGATATGAGTGTTCCATCAAGTATAGGGGAACCTCGTAAAAAATAAAGTAAGCGTGAACAGGTACAAGCTGCTACCGTGTTTTTCCAAAAATAAGACACCGTCTTATACTTTTTTTGCCCTCCAAAAAACAGACCCCCTCCCTTCCCAGGAGACTCATACTTACCAGACCCCGGATGGCTGAGTGACTCCGAAGTCCTCCCTGTGATCTCCGGCAGCTGCTGCCAGCAAATATACTGCACGCTGCCTCCTGCTGCCGGACGGACACACAGACACTCATACACACACATCAGATATCACACACACTCCATCCATCCAGCGGTCCAGAGTGCGTCCACTAGGTTATACCTGTCAGGAGCCCGTACATTCTAGCATCTACCCCGGCCGTATGGATGGGAGGAAGTCACGTGTCCCAGGTCCTTGCGCTCCACCACACGGCTTCTCAGGATCGGTATCGCTGAATGTTGTGAGTGTGTGTGTGTGATGTGATGTGTGATTGTGTGTGTGATGTGATGTGTGATTGTGTGTGTAATGTGATGTGTGTGGGGGTGCGATCAGTGCAGGTCCTGCCGCTTAGCGTCTGGGGAGTGTGATTGCAGGGTGTCCGCTTTTTATAATGAAGTGTCCTGTAGTATCTTTAACTTTTTTAGCTGCACGGACACTTTTTATTGAACCGCAACTAGGGCTTATTTTCGGGGGAGTGCTTATATTTAAGCCTTGCTCTGAAAATGCTTAAAATCCCTGCTAGGGCTTATTTTTGGGGGAGGTTTTATTTTAGGAAAAACACAGTATGACTGAACAATTTACTGTATAAGCAAAATAATACAGCAGTGACAAGCAAAAGGACAACAATGTTTTGAACTTTTGAATTTGAGGCTTCATATCTCACCATTCACTACAGCTTTGAGCGTGAGACTACCTTCATTTTATAGACAATCATTTTGACTATCTCTTACATAAATTTGACTTCCATTTAGCATATGATTAGTTATGCGGGTTCATGTCATGTTACTGCATTATTACTATTTTGCTTCTGGTGTTTCAAATTCTTTTTTCGTCCTGTATGCTAAAAATTGCAATCTGTAAAACTGTAACAATGCTGTTCCAATGATGTTGGTGCCAGACCTGCTGGGTCTCATGTGACATTGACTGCAGAGCTCATTGGACATAACAATCAGCCGCTACGATTCAGCTGTACGCTTTCACTTTTAACGCTTATCTGAGTTTTTTTCCGAAGGAAAGAAGTACATTGTCAGCAGTGAAATAGTAACCTGATTGTTATGTCCCGTGACCCTTGCATCTAATGTCACAGAAACTCCAGGAGAAATGGCTCCAACAAAGCTGGAATGGCGTTAGAGAAAAAGGTGAGTATAGGTATTGTATTTAAAGGGACAACCTCTTTAAAGATATTGCTTTTATATTTAATCGAGATGTAGACAAAGGTTGATTGTTTCTATTGCGTGAGACAAAACATAAGTCAGGATTGTATCCTCTCTGCCAGGCTGCTGACTGGAAAGTTGGAAAGTCCTTTGCATCAAAAACGAGGAATATATTATGCGCTTCAGACCAGTTTACCAGATACTCGCCATTGTCATCGTTGCTACCATATTGCCAAAGCTCGTGGTGGCTATTAAAATCTCCTATGTATACAGTAGGGTGTGGGTGAACATGAATGACTTCTGTGGGCCATTGTACTGCAGGAGGCTTGTAAATATTAACAATTGTGATATCGCCAACTTTGCTCACAACTTCATGGATGTAATTTTCAACAGATGTAGATACAAGCATTGCGTTTTCAATGTTACTTTTCACATATGTGGCTACACCGTAATGAGAGTCATATGTAGCACCAATTAGATCAAAGCCATAGATGGAGCCACGAACTAGGAGTTGATCTCCATTTTCAACATGCGTTTCCTGAAGAACAAGTACATCTATTTTGTTATCAGTGAGGAACTTGTGGAGGAAAACACATTTTAGGCGGCTGATACCTTCAATATTAATTTGGCAGATATTCACCATGGGTCCAAGATCTTTCATTTGAGGAGTGACATTTGTGACAATACCATTATATTTTTTAGGCATTGTCAAAGTTGTTCCTTTGTTCCTCTGTTGATTATCAGGTATGAGGTAAGATATACTGACCAGGAAATCTAGATATAATTTGATTGTTTGGTCATCAAGATTGTTAGTCCTTTAGCGTTACCCAGGGTGCACCACGTGGAGGCGGACTAACATTGCACCCCATTTCCCTCGTAGCCAGCATCGCCCTGTCATCATCACCATTGGAGTATCTATTCCTCTTGTAACGTCGTATCCGCATCCTCGATGGAACCTTGCCAAAGCCAACTGGAAGAAGTTTGCAGATCACCTTGATAAGTGTATCGGCTGGATACCACCAATCAGTAAAAACTATGAACGGTTTTGTAAAGCAGTTATTACAGCTGCAAAGAAATCAATACCACGTGGCTTTCGCAAAGAATATATCCCAGGATGGTCTGATGAATGTGAACAACTGTACAGACAATTTCTTGAGAGTGAAGATGGGGAAATTGGTGAGGAATTGTTGAACAAACTGAATGCAGCACGTTGTATTAAATGGATGGAAACAGTTGAGAATTTGGACTTTAAAAGATCCAGCAGAAAAGCATGGTCTCTTTTAAGAAAACTAGAAGGAAATCGTAAAGTAAAGCAGAAAACGAATGCTATAACTCCAAATCAAATTGCAGCACACATTGTGAACATCTCAAGAAGCCCAAAAGACCGAGCTCACACCATAGAAGTTAAAAGTAAGTTTAAGCTACTAAAATCATCAGTGGCACCATCTGAAGAATACTCACGTGCTTTTACAACCTGTGACATTGAAATTGCCCTTGCTGAAACTAAAATTAACAAAGCTCCCGGCTCTGATGGGATCCATCCTGAATTTCTCAAAAACTGTGGACCTTATGCGAAAAAATGGATGGCAAAGTTCTTCTCAGATATTATGGAGAATGCTCAAGTCCCTAGTAAATTAAAACATGCCAAAATAATTGCATTGTTAAAACCTGGGAAGCCTGAAGATAATCCATCAAGCTATAGACCCATTGCCTTGTTGAGTTGCTTATATAAGCTTTTAGAACGCTTAATATATAACAAGATCAGTCTAAAGATTTTCGACTCAATACCTATAGAGCAAGCCGGCTTCAGACCTGCTCGAAACTGTAGTGACCAAGTCTTAGCTTTGACAACTCTCATTGAAGCTGAATTCCAGAAGAACAAGAAAGTTTCAGTGGCGTTTATCGATCTCTCTGCTGCATATGATACTGTGTGGAGGGAAGGACTTTTATATAAATTTCTGAAGGTGATTCCATGTAAGAAAATGATGTACCTCTTGAACAATATGATTTCAAATCGAACTTTTCATCTTATTATGGGCGATTCAACCAGTTGTAAGAAATCTTTAAACAACGGACTGGCCCAGGGATCAGTGCTGGCACCTCTCCTGTTTGCCCTGTACCTAGCTGATATTCCTAAAACAGTGTCACGGAAATTTGGATATGCCGATGACTGGGCACTTGCTATGGTAAGCAAAACAATGGAGGAAGCAGAGGACGTTCTTACAAAAGATCTTAGTGTAATGGGAAAGTACTTCCGACAATGGAGATTAAAACCTAACCCATCAAAAACGGAAGTTTGTTGCTTTCATTTACACAATGCAAGTGCCAAGACTGAACTTAAAGTACAATTTGAAGGCCAATCTGTTAAACACAATTTCAATCCTAATTATTTAGGTGTAACCCTTGATAGAAGTCTAACTTTTAAATCCCATCTGGATAAATTGGCACAGAAACTGAAAGCACGTAATAATATTATTCAGAAACTTTGTGGATCCTCATGGGGCTCGGCAACATCTGTTTTGAGAACATCTACTCTTGCCCTGGTGTACTCTGCTGCAGAATACTGTGCTCCAGCATGGTTAAATAGCTGTCATGTAAACTTAATTGACACTCAGCTGAACAACTCTTTGCGTATAATATCTGGTGCTATTAGACCTACACCTGTTCACTGGTTACCTGTGCTGGGTCATATCGCACCCGCAAATCTTAGAAGACAAAAGCTCCTACTTAAAGAGTACACTAAAGTAGTGAATAATGAAAAACTTCCAATACACCAAAATATCAGAGATGTTACAATACAACGATTGAAATCAAGACATCCACCCATCCAAACTGCAATCACCTTGCATGAACAAAACTTCAATTTAGAGGAGAAATGGCGAGAACTTTGGGTCAATGTAGTAGAAGGTGATCCCCAAATGTTCCCTAATTTACAAAACCCTCCACCAGGCTTCAATCTACCAAGGAAAACATGGGTTACTCTAAATCGTATCAGAACAAACTTTGGCGTCTGTGCAGATTTTATGTATAAGTGGGGAAAATATGACTCTCCGACCTGTGACTGTGGAGCAGATCGTCAAACTATCCAGCACATTGTTGAGGAGTGCCGCCTGAGATCCTACCATGGTGACAAGAAGGATTTCTATATTGTAAATGATAACGCTATTGCATATATAGAAAATCTTGATATTCAAATTTGATTTTTATCCTGTTGATATTTTTCAATCACTGTCTATTGTCTGGTGTTTATTTTTATATGAAGGTAAGATATACGTTCATACGATTAAAAATAAATTTATATTTAATGCTCAAGCTGACGTTATTTGCCCCTGCCTTGCACTACACAACAAGTTTTGAGAAACTTTTATGCACTTTCTAAAACTCCAGAATTGAGCTCCTAGTTATCTGCTTAGCATCTTGTTAGTAACAATATGCATAAGACCGAATTAGTAAGATTTTTTTTTTTCTATAGATTCCCACTAGGGTTGAATTATATATTATTTAGATGTGTTTGTACATACTGCCATTTATGAGGCCACAAAAAATAATTCATACACTTTTTCTGTTCTCCAATTGTTGCCATGTAACTTCCAATTCACTGTATACATTAGATTTTCTAATTTATTTTCATTATTATATCTATTAGAAATAGTGCGGTGAAATGAACATCTGTCTATACTTAGTAGTGCTGACAGGAGCAGTGGTGAGTGGGGCTGGAGGCATACAGATCTGGTGAGGGGGGGCATGGAGGCATACAGCTCTGGTGAGGGGGACTGGGGCATACAGATCTGGTGGGGGTGCTGGGGGCATAGAGTTCTGGTGAGGGGAGCTGGGGGCATACAGTTCTGGTGAGGGGGGCTGAGGGCATACAGATCTGGAGGGGGGACTGGGGAATACAGATCTGGTGGGGGGGCTGGAGGCATACAGATCTTGTGAGGGGAGACTGGGGGCATACAGATCTGGTATGGAGGAACTGGTGGCATACAGTTTTAGTGAGGGGGGCCTAAAGACATACAGATTTGGTGAGGTGGGCTGGGGGCATACAGATCTGGTGGTGGGGGGGCTGGAGGCATATAGGTTTTGGTGAGGGGGGCTGCGGGCATACAGATCTGGTGGTGGGACTGGGGGCACACAGATCTGGTGGTGGGGGGCCTGGGGGCATACAGATATGTTGGTGGTGGGACTGGGGGCATACAGACCTGGTGAGAGGGGCTGGGGGCATACAGATCTTGTGAGGGAAGACTGGGGGCATACAGATCTGGTATGGAGGGACTGGGGGCATACAGTTTTAGTGAGGGGGGCTGCAGGCATACAGATCTGGTGAGAGGGGCTGGGGGCATACAGATCTGGTGGTGGGGGGCTTGGGGCATACAGATCGGGAGGGGGGTCCACGTACAGTGCTGGACCCAGTGACGTTCCTTGGTGCTGCGGCTCCTCTCCCCCCAGTCTCTTCATCTGTGGGACAGGAGCTCAGCATGTCGCACAGTAGCTCCGCCCACAGATGAACTCACGTACAGAAGCAGCCTAGCGGTCAGCAGTGCATGCTAGGCTGCAGGTGCCGGGTTTAAAGCGCCGACAGCAAGGAAGTACGGCTACCACCGACCCATATGTTAGCAGCAGCACAAAGTCAGAGCCATTTGAAGTAGTGCGCTCGGCTCTGCTCATGTGGATAGGAGGGAGAGGGAGAGAAAGCGAGACTGGAAGCATGACTCATGTCCATGACAACGGGACACAGCTTTCATGCATGAACTGCATGTGCACAAGTAGCGGCTGCTACTGGGCATGTGTGGGAAGAGCTGTGGTGTCACCACTACTTGCGCACGCGCAAGTTCGTGGCCGGAAGCTGCGGTGACATGTATGGTTGAACTGTGCCTGCACAACTGTGCCGTGGTACATGTTGGAATAGGGTTACAGAAACTGGTGATTATGTATGTAGATAAGACCAAGTCCTGATACATACATATAACTAATTTAATTTTTCATTTCCCATGTAATATAAATCAATGTAAATTAGAGGGATCCTGTCTCCAGTTTTAGGCCTCTAAATCACCATCATGTTGTTATTAGAGATGAGCGAACCGGTCCCGGTTCGGCTCGAGGTCGGTTCGCCGAACGGAGCTCCCGTTCGAGTTCGGTTCGTCAAACGTTCGACGAACCGAACTCGAACTGCATAGGAAACAATGGCAGGCAATCGCAAACACATAAAAACACCTAGAAAACACCCTCAAAGGTGTCCAAAAGGTGATAAACAACTCACAACACAACACAAACACATGGGAAAGTGACAAGGACATGTACTCATGCGAAAACAAAACAGCTGGACAAGGAAAAAGAGGAGGACACATCGATGCCATTACTGTGCAACTTGAGTCCTGCTCATTTTAGGCTTCTAATCTGGATAAATTGCCTGAGATTGCCACGTACGCTTTGGGGATCTTGTCGTGTCCTGCAGCCAGCGTTCTCTAGGAACCTGTCTTCAGTGCTGCTGGGGGTCTGCTGGCAGATAAGCACACGCGTCTGTCCACTGACAATGTGGACATGGCTCTCAGAGGACTTTTCTTCCCCTGGGTCAGCCAGGGGACGGGAAAGGCACGCGTATTTTTGAGAGTGCTTCATGCAAAGCATCTGTTTCATTTTGAAAAGGGGGATCAAGTGATGCCAGTCAAGTGGGGTGTGTGTGGCCCAATTAGTGGAAACGAGGGAGACTGTGGTCGGAGTCCCCTCGCTGTGTTTCTAAAAGAACCAAAATGAACAAATCATGGCTCTCAGAGGACTTGTCTTCCCCTGGGTCAGCCAGGGGACGGGAAAGGCACGCGTATTTTTGAGAGTGCTTCATGCAAAGCATCTGTTTCATTTTGAAAAGGGGGATCAAGTGATGCCAGTCAAGTGGGGTGTGTGTGGCCCAATTAGTGGAAACGAGGGAGACTGTGGTTGGAGTCCCCTCGCTGTGTTTCTAAAAGAACCAAAATGAACAAATCATGGCTCTCAGAGGACTTGTCTTCCCCTGGGTCAGCCAGGGGACGGGAAAGGCACGCGTATTTTTGAGAGTGCTTCATGCAAAGCATCTGTTTCATTTTGAAAAGGGGGATCAACCGATGCCAGTCAAGTGGGGTGTGTGTGGCCCAATTAGTGGAAACGAGGGAGACTGTGGTTGGAGTCCCCTCGCTGTGTTTCTAAAAGAACCAAAATGAACAAATCATGGCTCTCAGAGGACTTGTCTTCCCCTGGGTCAGCCAGGGGACGGGAAAGGCACGCGTATTTTTGATAGTGCTTCATGCAAAGCATCTTTGTAAGCTTGAAAATGGGGGTCAACTGATGCCAGTCAAGTGGGGTGTGTGTGGCCCAGTTAGTGGAAACGAGGGAGACTGTGGTTGGAGTCCACTCGCTGTGTTTTACCTGCTTTTATTTAGAAGGGCATGACATGGCTCGGAGGTTGACTTTCAGCATCTGCAAACTGTTGGCTACCAAAATGCTGCCTTTACAACCTTTTAAACCGAGGATTTTCGAGACCTTATGCCCATCACAGTGCCCCAAGAGCCGATGCTCAGGCGCCACTTCTTCTCCAACAAAGGCCTGCACGCGCTACACCAGCATGTCGCACTAAACATCACTGATTCCTTGAGAAACTCTGTGCAACAGGGTGCATTTCACCACAGATAATTGGCCCAGTAAGCATGGACAGGGGCGTTACATGTCGCTGACTGGGCAATGGGTTACTGTGGGGAGAGATGGAGAAGGGTCTGCTGTACAAGTCTTGCCGTCCCCACGAGTTGTGTCAATCCTTCTTCTGTATGTAGAAGTTAATACACTGCTTCTGCCTCTTCAACCTTGTGTGGGTCCTCGACCTTGGCCCAAACCCTGTGTGGTCAGGCCACCCTTCCTTGTAACTGCGCACAAGGAATACCACACACCTCCTTACTATGCTGGCAGCAGAGCTCAATGCCATCAGGCGGTCAAAGGTTTACTTTGAAATGTATGGGAAATGTGAGTCACACCGCTGAGAAGTTGTGGACGGTTAGCTCTGGAGACCGAGTTTCATCAATGGTTGTCTCCACTCAACCAGCAGCCAGGGAAGGCCGGGTGCGACAATGATGCAAACATGGGTGCGGCCCTTCGCTGTGACAATGTGACACACGTGCCTTGTGTGGCTCACGTGTTGAACCTGGTTGTCCAGCAATTTTTAAAGCACTATCCTGGCCCACATGGCCTTCTGCAAAGAGCACGGTGTATTGCCTTCCTTGATCCACACACTCAGATGGGCTGTAAATGATAGGCTAGAGGGAAGCCACTCACCAAGCAGGACCCCTAGAACCCTGAAACCCTTTAACCCCTATACAGGGATTAGGAATTACACAGGGCCCAAGGTGATCAATACCTGTGGAAGGCTGCAGTTCCAGAGAATAGTAGTCAGGCAGGGTCAAAACATTAATTGAGGAACAGGAACAGAATGGGACGGCCAGGACTTAATCAGAAAACAAGCAGAGGTGAAATGCGGATCGGCCAACAAGGTACATAAACAGCAAGCAGGAAACGTAGTCAGGTAACAAGCACACAATATCATAAAACTGAACTGGGGGTAAAAGTAACCAGAGGTTCATAGCTATGTCTGGCAGTGGTCTGCAGACAGGATGGGCATAAAAAAGGGTGTCTTCCCATTGGTTGTAGCTGAATGATGGTACTTCATCTGTGAGATACCCACCAGCTACATTCAGCCAGAGATTCTGCATCTGTCAAGGTAATGCAGCCCAGTGGGTGAGCATAACCTGCGTCCACCTGCGCCGCTGGCATCGACTCCTCTCCCATCATCAGCACTATGCATGAAAGGAACACGTTGTCACCTGGCGACCGGAGTACAAATTGACGCAGCGGACTCCGTTGGTGACTTAACAGCCGTGTGCGGCAATGATGCAAACCTGGCTGCGGGCCATCGTCAGGGCAATGTGACACACGTGCCTTGTATGGCTCACGTGTTGAACCTAATTCTCCAGCAATTTTTAAAACACCATCCCGGCCTACATGCCCTTGTGCAGCGGGCACGCTCGCTATGTGCTCACTTCCATCGTGCGCACACAGCAGCTCAACAACTTTCGTCGCTACAGAAGTCTTTAGGTCTGGTGGTTAAACGCCTGAAATGCGATGTGCCGACACGCAGGAATTTGAATCTGCACATGTTGCAGTGTTTGTGGCAGCACCGCCGAACCCTGCTGCCATACGTTATGACATATAGCCTGGGATAACTTGATCCAGAGGTGGTGCAGATCACGCTGCTGGAGTGGTGTCAGATCAAGGACCTATGCACCCTTCTACACAGTTTACAAATGTCGACGAAGATGTTTAGCATTGGCGATGCCATTCTCAGCATGACAATTCTGGTCATCTACATGATGGAGCACACTGTAATTATTATTCGGAGTCAGGTGTTGGGACAAGAGTAAGGGGAGGAAGTACAGGAGGAGTCATATGCGGAAGGGATAACAAGATCTACGAGGTCCAGATGGTCAGTGGCACCTAGGCGGCAGTCATGGTGAGGGAGAGGGATTAACAAGGGCGCATAGTATCAGCAAAAAGTGTTGAGGAAGGTGCAGGAGCCCATGAAGAAATGGAGGACGAACTGGCGATGGGCATGGAAGACTCAGCAGATGAGTGAGAGCTTGCTCACATTTCGGTTGTGCGAGGTTGTGGGGAGAGGGCAGAGGAAGGAGGCACGATTCTCACCTCTCTGCCACCAACACACCAAGGACTTGGTCCTCCTGGATGCACAAGACACATGAGCGCCTTCTTGCTGCACTACCTACAACATGACCCTCGGATTGTACGAATTCAAAGTAATCCTGACTACTGGGTTGCCACACTGTTATATCCCCGGTACAAGACAAAATTTGGCGAAATAATTCCTGCCATAGAAATGGACGCACGTATACAAGAGTATCTGCAGAATGTGGTACGCAATCTTAGATCTGCTTTTCCAAAAAACACCAGTGCTGCACAGAGTGAATCTCAACGCTTTGTCATGGATAGTTGGAAATGGTATTTTACTTGTCCACATGTGAGGGACCGAGGGCTGGCTGCTGTGCTGAGATGGCGTTGAGTACGGTGTCCCTGCAGAGTTGCACTTTTGGTCATATACCAAAATGAGTTGAAAAAGGACAGATGCTGGTGGAAAGGGGAACAGGTGTGTTGGAAAGGGGAAAAAAGTTTTGGTCCGTGGATTTGGTGGTTAAGCAACAGTAACATTTGCTGAAGAAACACCATCTGTTACAGTGGGACTGGCAGATTTGGATAAGGTGGTATATACTATGTTACCGCTATATAACGAAAATTAATAAGAAAAGAAAGAGAAAGGTATATATCCCCATCAGCAGTCAGTGTCCACCGTGCTCCCAGATGGAAAAGGAGAGGTTGGCAACTGGAGGGTTGGTGGAGGATACAGAGCTGTGTGGCTATGAAACTAATAGTAGCCTGAACCGAGTTAGACGCCATTTGGATCTGGAGACTGGGAGCCCTGTTAGCGTCACAGGGTCCACATGCCCACCCAGCCCAGGAACTCCCTGTTAACAACACAGGGGCCATTGAGTACGCTGACCATGTGCGTAGGGGCCACACCTGTGAACAGCAGGCGCATCAGCAGCAGCAGGCCTGTTAATGCCACTGGGCTGCTCAAGCAGGACTAGTAGGACAGGAGCTGGTCTTAACCGTTCTGCGTTACCAACTGTGGTGGTGGCCTGCATCGACACCCTATCCCTGCCTACCTCTGGCCTAAAGCCGCAATGGGTTCAACACATGGAGGTGTGCTCTTTCGAAGCATAATAGAAGACTGCGCACCTCCTTGTTGGCTCCAGCCCCTTTTATAAACTGGGTCCGCCCCAAACCAGGGTGAACCACAATGCACCTCCTGGAGACAAAAGCAGAGTGACACGTCATGAGTGGCATAACTAGTGTCCTATTTGGAACCGCAACTTCAATGATGACCTCATGGCTGCCATGACCCAAACACCTCACCAGTCATCGTCTGACCATCAATAATGCGGTGACAAGTCATAGGTGTGGGCCTCTGCAAGCCATTTGGGAGTGGCCTGGCCACATCGTCAGGACACCTGATGCCCTGTGGTCTATATGGGACCCCCACATCAGGGGCAGGGCCAAAGAGTTCATTACCGGACCTAGTCTCTGATGCAGTAAGTCCCTGAGCATGCTCAGTAGCATGAAATACAGTCTCTGAAAAAAGACTATTAGCTTTAGCATGGTGTCTAGGCACAAAACAGGACTTAGACCCGGCACGGAATGCAAGTACCTGTGCAAAGAGGCTTTTCGCACTAAGTGTGGGAGCATGCGCTGTATCCCGAAATGAAGACTTAGCCTTAGCAATGGCACAGTCAGGCATAGCATACTCACTAGGCGAAACACTGGAGTTAGGCTGCGGCTGGGGTAAATCGGCACACGCATGCGCACTAGCTGCCTCTCCACACTTAGACGTGGAGGAGAAAGTAGCCAGCTGTACAACCCAAGGCACAGCCCTAAATGGCAGCTGACGCCTGGGCGCAAATGAAACCGCAGCAGGCTTCAGGTTACAGGTTTTGTAACAACAAATACCATCCAAAAGAACAGGTGTACTTCTTCCCATGGATAATCTGATATGATCCTTTTTTTCACTGACACAACCATCGCTAACAAATGTAGATGAGGCCAAAACAGCAGCTGCTTCAATGGATCTCAAGTGCTCCATAAAGTGGCCTCTCCTCCACCCCAATTTCAAGATCCCAAATACTCCATTCCTCTGTGGTGTCAATCCAATCGCACTTGCTTCCTAACAGCTCTCAAGTTTCCACCAGCCCTGCTGAGTATGGGGTAACAGAGATGGTTGAGTTTGCATAGCTGTTCAGTCGCACTATAGCCTGGGAATCAGAGGTCTGCTCCAAAGCTGCAATGAGTACAGACAAGGAAGTTATTATTTTTATTATTATTATTGATTTATAGAGCACCATTGATTCCATGGTGCTGTACATGAGAAGGGGGTTACATACAGAATACATATACAAGTAACTATAGACAGACTGGTACAGAGGGAAGAGGGCCCTGCCCTTGCGGGATTACATTCTAAAGGATTTTTGGGAGGAGACAGTAGGAGTGGTTTAGGTTGAGCGTCAAGTACGTATGGTGGTGGTGTCATTGAAGGTTATAGTCATTTCTGAACAGATGAGTTTTCAGATTCAGTTTGAAGCTTGCGGGTGTAGCAGATAATCTGACGTGTTGAGGTAGCGAGTTCCATGAGACAGGGGAAATGATCTGCGCAGATGGCCAGAAGCTTTGTGAGTGGGATCCAGGCCCCGATGAAGAAGGTGCTGAGCCTAATCTACACCCTCATTTCCAAAAAGTAAATCCTCCTGGTGGAGACAATGGGGAACATGATGAGGAGCACAGATACCTGATTGGAATGACAACTTTACTATTCGGTCAGGGCAGGAAGAGGTTGTCTCGGAGGACTCAGGGCGAGGGGAATGAAAACACACAGGGTTATTGATGAGGTTGGAGACCACATTTAGGGCTACTTTGCACACAGAGATAAATCTGCGGCAGATCTGTGGTTGCAGTGAAATTGTGGACAATCAGTGCCAGGTTTGTGGCTGTGTACAAATGGAATAATATGTCCACAATTTCACTGCAACCACAGATCTGCCAAAGATTTATCTGTGTGTGCAAAGTAGCCCTTACTGTCAAACCAAAGTCAGCCAGTCGATGAGGTCAGCAGAGGAGGTGGAGGAGGATGCTACTGACGACGAGGTTACGTTGCGTCTTCCTGACCAGAGACAAAGTACTGGAAGCACGTCAACAACTGAATCCTGGACCACAACTTTGACTCTGAGCAGAAGTCGTGTTGGCTATGCAGGTCACATGGGCTGTAAGCCTTGCCTAGCCTGTGAATTTTTGGACATCGCAAAGGATCACCCAAGTCATGGAATCTGTAAGATTTGTCGACAATCTGTAAGTAGAAGGCAAAAACTCACACCTTTGAGTAGTTCCTCCATGAAGTGTCACATGGATATGAATTGATAGCGTGAAGGTGTATTGCTCAGCTTTAGCCACTGTCAATGCAACATGCTAATTTGCCATTGCATGCATTGTTGCAGACTACACACAAGGGGCTGCTGTTATTTTGGATCTGCCTTTGTTTGGTCACTATAGCAATATCAAATTGCTCTTCGGGTGTGGACTTGGAGATGCTGTCTATGAACAGAAGGAAAAGCTAAAGGTGTGTGTTACAGCAAGGAGCCACCGCGGAAACACTTCGTTCAATTGTGAGGGGAGTCATGTTGTACTTTGATGATGAGCCCCGTAATGCCAGTGAGCAGCATCCTGTGCCACAGACCAACATTCTTACGGTGCTGTCTATACTGTTTACCGTGAGAGGAGCGTAAAGTCTGTATTTCTGGCAACTGGACATCAGAGTACCCGGGTACGGTAGGCTGTGCCCAGACAATAATGCGGGCACGCAACACTTTGTTTTATTAGCAAAACACATATCTGTTCTGGGTAGGCCGACTATTTATAGACAATAAGACTTGCTGCCTCTGCACTGTCAAATTGTCACATACAGTTTAAATCATAGAGGGAGAGCAACACATGTTTGCATTGACTGTTGCTTTTCAAGATTTCCATGACTGTGTTGCAGAGCTGTGTGGTTTGCATTCACACTGTTATCATCTGCATTATCTGTGAGGCTTCAGCTAACAAGGGTATTCAGGGGGGGTAATGTGTTTTGTCTATGTTTAGGTAGGTAACTTGGAAGCTCTTGTGATGCGCCACTGGTAAGTCGTGTTCGCACACACACACACACACACACACACACGCACAAACACACAATTACTGCTACACAGAGGGATTAGCAGGTAGTAGGCAACAGAATAGATTGTTCAATTTTTTAAATTGTATGCATGGTTCTTATTGTTTGTTTTGGTAAAGTTAAACAATCATTTATCAACCCAACTGCCTAGAGTCCTTTTCCTGTTGCCTGGTTTTGCTACATACTGGGTAGCACACCCTGTACACAACTTAAAATGAAGCATAAGTCGCAATGTGAATTACCCTGTGCTACAATGCGGCCTAGCGTGCCTGTGCAACCACCGCCTGCCCCATCAAGTGCATCTGCGTGCTCTTCATCCTCTGTGACTGTGGGGACAGCAGTCACACATGGTTTTTCACACTGAACTTCCACTCCTTTACCCGCAACAGGGAGTGTGATTGGCAGGTCATCACTTGTTTTGGAAGTGGAAACAGAAGGTATTGTTGAGCTGTCAGACATCGAGAGAACCATCATTGGATGCAGGCTACATTATATCCACGCCTGCACCTTCGTCACAGATTGGCTGGACTACCTGCAGTTAATAATTGCATTCCAGAAATGGAATGGAGAGTAGAATGCACATGTGTTGTACCTTGCTTGGCAGCAAAGGAACACTAACTTAGTATTCCAGACAATTTTAGGATGGCTGAAAAAGAGTCAGCTCTTTGGGCAAATTAAATAGCGTGGCAAAAGTGGACAGATGGGTACAGTGGCCGTGTTCTGTGGGTACCAGGACAGTAAAAGAATCCTCACTTTCTATCCCTCCTAATGATCAAATGCAGCAAGGAATTCCCTGAGTTTGCTATAAAATTAGCATAGCTAAATGTGCATGAGGGTAGAATGCAGAGGTGCTTGAGATTGCTTGGCACAAGTGGCACAATAAAGGAGTCCAACAGCCACTTTTTGTATGCCACTAAATGGAAGGATTTATTGCTATCATTATAGCTTATTAAAAACAGAGCAGGAGGGTGTCCTGCACAGGTGCTAGAAATAGCTTGGCACCAGTGGGGCACTAATGGAATACAACAGCCAGTTCTATGATGCCACTAAATGGCAATATTTTTTGCTATCATTATAGCTTATTAAAAACAGAGCAGGAGGGTGTCCTGCACAGGTGCTAGAAATAGCTTGGCACCAGTGGGTCACTAATGGAATACAACAGCCAGTTCTATGATTCCACTAAATGGCAGTATTTTTTGCTATCATTATAGCTTATTAAAAACAGAGCAGGAGGGTGTCCTGCACAGGTGCTAGAAATAGCTTGGCACCAGTGGGGCACTAATGGAATACAACAGCCAGTTCTATGATGCCACTAAATGGCAGTATTTTTTGCTATCATTATAGCTTATTAAAAACAGAGCAGGAGGGTGTCCTGCACAGGTGCTGCACATAGATTTGCACCAGTGGGGCACTAATGGATTACAACAGCCACTTCTTGTATGCCACTAAGTTTACTCAATTTTTGGTATTATAATGTCTTAGTAAGTAACAATGAGTTTGAGTGTGCAATGCAGGCAGACGTGCTGCAAATATCTTTGCACTAGTGGGACTAGACAAAAGTCCTATAGCCACGTTTAGGATGCCACTAGGTACACTGAGTGTTTGCTAGTATAATGGCTTAGTTATAATGAGTTTGAGTGTGCAATGCAGGCAGACGTGCTGCAAATATCTTTGCACTATTGGGACTAGACAAAAGTCCTATAGCCACGTTTAGGATGCCACTAGGTACACTGAGTGTTTGCTAGTATAATGGCTTAGTTATAATGAGTTTGAGTGTGCAATGCAGGCAGACGTGCTGCAAATATCTTTGCACTAGTGGGACTATACAAAAGTCCAATAGCCACGTTTAGGATGCCACTAGGTACACTGAGTGTTTGCTAGTATAATGGCTTAGTTATAATGAGTTTGAGTGTGCAATGCAGGCAGACGTGCTGCAAATTTCTTTGCACTAGTGGGACTAGACAAAAGTCCAATAGCCACGTTTAGGATGCCACTAGGTACACTGAGTGTTTGCTAGTATAATGGCTTAGTTATAATGAGTTGGAGTGTGCAGAGGACAGGAGGGTACAGTGCCAGGATTGTGGGGCTCTGGGTAGAGGAAAGGAAGCCTGTCTTTCTATTCCCTCCTAATGGGGAAATGCAGCGACGAAATCCCTGACCTTAGCTACACAGACGCTGTCTCTGTTTTCAGGACCTGTCACCTATGGCTCTGACCCTGCCGGTACGAGCCCTTAAAAGGACTGATAGAAAGTGCTCTCCCTAAGCTGTCTAGCGCTGTGTATGGAGCGTATACAGCAGTATCGGCGATAGGACAAAGGACGGAGCTGCGCCAGTGATGTCTGACACCAAGGACGCAGAAGGCAGATAATGGCGTGCTGGAGGAAAATGTCCGGTTTTATAATGCAGGGACATGTGACATGGACATCCTATCACACATGCCGTTGCTTCTCTGGCTAAAAGTCCACTTAGCTGTGTGTGTGTCTGGGATTGGCTGACATGCTGGCCCGCCCCACAAGACGCGCACGCTTAGGGAAGGAAGACAAGGAAAAAAAAAAAAAAATGGCGATCGCCATTATACAAACAGCAGTGATCTGAAGGCGCTGTTCACGCACACTATACACTGAAATTTCATAATAGTGTGAGCCACAGAGTGACTTACACTATTACAGCGGAAAGCCAGCTAGGAATTAGCTGTTTTTTTGCTGCTAGAACCATTATCGAACGTTTCTAGAACTATAGAGCTTTTGCAAAAAGCTCGAGTTCTAGTTCGATCTAGAACAGGCCCCAAAATCACTCGAGCCTAGAACTGGAGAACCTCGAACCTAGAACCGCGCTCAACTCTAGTTGTTATTCAGCTAAGGGTAAGTGTTGTAAACATGCCCTTATTAAAACTGGATGTTCTAGCATTGGGTATAAATAGTGATGGGTGACTGTTTTGAAATTCAAAGTCATCATCTTTGTCAATTTTTTTAAAAAACATCTATTTGGAGCAAATTAATTCACAGCAAATTACATATACGAACTTCAAACTCGGACACTGATTTTTTTTTTCTAAAGTCTGTGTTTGGTACATTATCTCTATTACTCATCTCTAGTAAGATGGTCTCAGGTCTCTGAGGTCTATATCTCAAGCTCTTTAATCTGCAGTCTTTGTGATGTCAAAGTGACCCCAACATATATTGCTATGGATAAATTAATGTCACAAACTATCTATTGAATTAATTTACTGTTTTGTCATTTTCTCTTTCCTTCCGGCTAAGTTGGGAGCTGTGACATTTTCTCATTTGCCTACATTGAGCACAAAATTGTTGTTGTACTTCCTGTCTCTGTTTTTATACAGGCTGTGATAAACTCTCTAGATGGCTGCCTTATACCAAGTGATCTGATAGTTGCAAGGCATTATGGAGAAGCCTGTCCTACTGTGCCTAAGATCTTGTGAGCCTTCTCTGGCTGATGCAATCATCTACATTTTCTAAAATGGCAAAAGCTACTGTAGGCGATTTGTGCATAGCTAATTCTTCTGAATTCAATACCCATTTGATTTGCATAATTAATGATTCATTAGGATCAGGCACAAACTGTTCTTTGCTTCTTCTGTAATAGGTCAATGATGTATAAATCCCAGTATATTGTGTAAATGAATAAATTATTTTACAACCCCAATTTCAAAAATGTTAGGACGAAGTGTAAATTGCAAAATTAAAATTTCAGTTGAAAAAGAGAACTCTTTGGGTAAGTGCATACGTAACATGTTGAGTATTTGGTTGCATAAATTTTTGCATCTTTTGGCAAGAAAAACAGCGCAGAAACGCTAATTTCTGATGCTTTTTTTAAGTGTTTTTGATGCATTTTTGCATGTGTTTTTCCAATTGAACTCGGGTGAAAAAATGTTGAAAGAATAGACATGCTGCGGAATATTTTTTGCATTGAATCTCCAAGGAGAAAGTACTCAACGTGTACACTACACTTCAGGATTTTCATTGACTTAGCATGCATCATTGAATTTGCTGAAGACGATATGTAGAAACATGCGTCATGACGTAGGCTTCCATCCCACCAAGTCATTATCCTGTAATTCACTAAATAAGAACTCATCTTAACATTCTGATGCTGTTTACATATATCTTCTTTAAAAATTAATTGATCCTCATCAACAGTTGACCGATTTAACTACACATTGCTCAGGCCTTACTACTATCAATTTCTTATGTGTCAGGCCTTACATGATGGGATATATTTATAAATGTAACATGCATGTTAGCATTTATTCAGCAATGATGAGTGCTCAATGATGAATTGACTATTTAATTGATAATTTTTTTAATAATTTATTGTTATTTGTTTGATTATTTATCTATTTTTTTTTATTTTCACTATAGCTAATGGCATTTTGAATTTATTCATAATTTGTAATATTATACTCGCTATTCCTTTGGATGAAAATTGGTCATTTTTATACTTTGCATTGCCATACTAACTCTGCAATCCATATTTGGAATAGTGACTATAGTTATACAATTAATTGAATTTTGTTTGTTCTTCATCGTTAATGGGAATTATGTATTTATACATGGGATAGGGGGGTCCTTCTTATTTAAAGACCCTTTTACTTATTTTACATGTGTTCCCTTTTAAATGTGCTCGATAAAATATACAATTTTAATATATTGGAAATATCTGTGAACATTTTTCTTATCCTTGGGATATTGAGTTGATTTCAGTTCTATGGAGCTTTCCATGACTCTTTTGAAATAGTCAATATAAGAAAACTATTCGTATATTGGATTTGCCTATTTGCGTCAGGATTTGCCTACAGATTTGTGGAAAAAAACCTACACTCAAAAGCACACAAAAACCCATGAAAAATCTCTCTATGTGCACCATGTCTTAGAAATTGATGGCCGCAACACATCTTAAAAAAAGTTGTAAAAGGGCTATGTCCACCATTGCGTAGCATTTCTTCTATTTGCAACAGTCTATAAATGTCTAGAAAATGAGGAGACCAATTGCTGGAGATTTGGGTGAGGAATGTTGTCTTATCTGATGTAATATTCCAGTTGTTCAAGAGTTCTGATCTTCTTTGCTGGATTTTTTATTTCATAATATGCCAGATATTTTCTATTGGTGCAAGATTTAGACTGCAGGTGGCCAGTTCTGCAGTCACACTGTTGTGTGAAGGCATGCTGCTCTGATGAGTGCACTATATGGTATAGTGTGGCACCCTGTGCCAGAGTCACCACAAAGAATGGCTGCATGTATATTTCAATATGTATAACATGTATTGCTAGCTTTAATGAAATTTAGTTTTCTATGCTGTTCACTGCATACACACAATTGCCTACACTCCCTTACTGGGGCTGTTCACCTGAGATGATAACAAGACTTGTGTGCGCATCCTAGAAGGAGAGGGTGAGGAGCTTAAGTGTGAGGTTAATCAGTTGATGTCAGGGTAATCATGTGAGAGGAGTGTAAAATGGAGACACTACTGACTTGAGCTTGCTTTTGAAAACTCTGGAGGGGTCAGCTACAAATTGGCAGGGTATCAGTCCCTAGGCTACCTACACTTTCAGGGTCAGCAGCAAACTGAGAGACTGCTTAGAGCCTTTTTATAAAGTGCAGTCAATTTGCTGAGGAGCTCAGTGACGTCATTGAATTCAGAAACTTCGACAAGCAACAATAAGCTTTCTTATAGGAGTCAATTCGCCTGCTTGCGGGAAGGGATCAAGGATCCAATGTTTTTCTGCCCTTAAAATCCCAGGATTTCAAGATACTTTTTCCCAGGTAAGGAAGCAACAGCAGGGGGATTACACTACCACACAGCATAGAAACTGAACTCTCATTTGGGCAGGTCAAACTACCATCCTAGTGTATGCTGTATGGAAGGTTCCAGACTGTTTTCTGCAGAGCTTCAGTAAAAGGTAGAAGCTCCCTATCCTGTCTCTGGCTGATTATTCCCTGCTGCTGCACCATCCTTACCTCAACTTTGCCAGGAATCAGCCCTAGTTGGGGGGGTGAGGGGACAACCCCCTTCACTGTGCTTAACCACCTAACTCCTGAAGACCTTCAGCAGTGCCCGGCCATACCAAAGCCAAACAACCAAACTGGCATCAAGAACGGTTTATTTATTTATTTTTCTCTCCCTTTTTATATATTATTTTTAACCCCCATCACAAAGCCTGGTACGGCCACTTCATCACTCGAACGGCGTGACCCACCACTGTAACATCAAAGGCCTACTGGGGGTGGCATATTAGCATTGTATTGCTGAAATATGCAAGGTCTTCCCTGAAATAGATGTTGTTTGGATGGGAATATATGATATTCTAAAATCTTTATCTAATGTTCAGCATTAATAGTGCATTACAAGATGTATAAGCTGCCCATTCTTTACAGACTAATGCAACCCCATGACATCAGATGTGCAGGCTTTTGAACCATGTGCTCATATCAAGCTGGATAATCCCTTTTGATTCTGCAGGGCTTGGCATCTGGGGACCACAGATCAGTTTTTCATTGGCTTTAGTACATTTTAAATTATGTTACACCAAGAAAAGATGGTGGCATTTATGGATTGTGTTGATATATGGTTTCTTCTTTGCATGATTGAGCTTTAACCTTTATTTGTGAATGGTACGGCAAACTACATTGACAAACGGTGGTTTCTTGATATTTTCCTAAGCATATGCAATGATTTGCATGACTAAATTATGCCTGTTTTCAATTGTGCTGCCTGAAAACTCTTAGATCATGAGCATCGACTGATTTTCTTGTTTCTTGTACACGTGGATTTCTCCAGAAGCTGTTCATCCTTTGATATGCACTGTAAATGATTGGATAATCAAAGTCTTACTAATTTTACATTGAATAACATTTTTCTGAAATTTTTAGATGCAGTTTTTCACAGATTTGATGAACTTCTGACCATATTTGCTTCTTAAGGCCCCGTTACACGCAACGACGTATCTAAAGCTATATCGCCGGGGTCACGGATTCTGTGACGCACATCCGGCATCGTTAGTGACATTGTTGCGTGTGACACCAATGAACGGCCGTTAACAATCAAAAATACTCACCTTATCGTTGATCGTTGACATGTCGTTGATTTTCAAAAAATTGTTGATTGTTGCAGGACGGAGGCAGCACACATTGGTACGTGTGACACCTCAGGAATGACGAACTACAGCTTACCTGCGGCCGCCGGCAATGAGAGAGGAAGGAGGTGAGCAGGATGTTACGGCCGCTCATCTCTGCCCCTCCGATTCTATTGGGCGGCCACTTAGTGACGCCGCTGTGACGCTGCACGAACCGCCTCCTTAGAAAAGAGGCGGTTCGGCGCCAACAGCGACGTCGCTAGGCAGGTAAGTCCGTGTGACGGATCCTAACGATTTTGTGCGCCACGGGCAGCGATTTGCCTGTGACACACAAACGACGGGGGCGGGTGCTTTCACCAGCGATATCACTAGAGATATCGCTGCGTGTAAAGCCCCCTTTAGAGACTCTGCCTCTTATACATGCTTTTTTAGTACACAGTCATATTACTTAATTGAAAATTTCCCACAAGTTTTTGTTTACTAGTACTAGTTAATTTTCCAGCCTTTTGTCAACACTGTACCAACTTTATGGAGATGTGCAAGTGCCATCAATATTTAAATAAGTTAATTTTTTCAAACAAAATAGAAAATGCCTAACTTTAACCTTCTGATATGTGTTCTATGTTCTGCTGTGTATAGAATACGGCAATAAGAGATTACAAAATCTTTGCATTCTTGTTTTTTTTTTACATTTTACTCATCGTTCGAACTTCTCTGAAATTTGTGGCTGTACTATCTCATTCCAAAATGAATGGATTTGACATTGGCATGTTGAACTTGTTGAGTTGCATAAGTACATGTTGACTGTTTAGTGGAAAAACCCTCATGATATATTCCCAGTAAATTAAAAATATTATTCATCTTCAAATAGGACATAAGATTCTGGTCAATTTCCATCATGTGATAGATGTGGCTTGCATGACTTGAAAGTAGAAAAAATGTCTTAGGGTATGTGTACATGATCAGGATTCGCTAAGTCCTGACCTGGGGAGCCGCGAGTCTGCTCCACAGGAGACCGCAGCTGCTTGTGCCCACGATCAGGGTTCAGGCTGCTGCGGTCTTGCTGTGTTCTGCCTGCGGTGAACGCTTTCGTATCCACTGCAAACAATTGACATTCTGCGGCTTGGAAAGCCACACCGAAGGTGTATTTTCGCTGCGGGAAAAACAAACACAGTGGATGGGACTTCTAGAAATCCATCCACTGTGCTTCTACTGTACAACACAGCATCCAAAACTCTGTGAACTTCGATTGTGGGCACGTACCCTTACATTGCTTTGTTGGCAAAATAAAGGCAGTATTGGGGGTGTAACACCAGGGGCAAAATAAAATGGAAACTCTTTGTATAAACAAGGCAAATGAGATCTGATGCTCACCGTATTAAAATTTAGCGAACTATCTTTTTCCCCAGACAATTTGTATGTTTCTCTCATTGTTTGTTTTTTTTTGTCTATTCATGTCTCTTATATTCTACAATCTATAGCTTTCTTGTCTTATTATCCCCCTTTTTTTCCTTGATATAAAGTTATGCTCAGCTCTCAGTTTGTCTTATCGCTTACCATGGTGGCAAAGCCGTCTATTTTCACACACAGAAATAATGTCTGCTCAGCTGTGTGCCGGCCAAGGGACAGGACATGAAGAGACATTTTTATGATGAAGAACTGTAGGAGTTTTTGGACACGGCCAACAACAATCATGACCAGTGGGTGTTACAACTGCGGAGCGGTTTCACTGGTGTTCATTACCACTTCTCCCAGTGTAGTGTTCTCTACTAGGTGAATAGCAATACTGAATAAATAAGCTCTGTGCCTGTTTTGTGCACGTCACCTCACTGTTTGCTGAATCCTGATGCTACATGTATTACTGTAATAGCTATGGGAATGTGCACAAAGAAGGCTTCTGCTGAGCTTGATGCTTGTTATATGACGCAACAGCAAGTCCTGCACATAGAACACACACAAACGGGGAGTTAGGAGAAAAGCATCATCGAATACAATGCTGTACAGTAATTTTAGGAAAAAGGTTACAAATTATGAAACAACTCATTTTTAGTTTTATACCATGCAAATTAGTCATGTAAAATAGCAAATTTTGTTTTTAAAAAAGTAAACAGCTTATATAATTTCTTGTGTAAGATTTATTCAGAAACCGGCTTCTCTTTCAGGAAATTAGCTTCAAAATTACAAAGTGAACAAATAGTTACTGAAATAATAAGTTATTTAACCTTTTCGCATCAGTCAGTTTTGGCCTTTATGGTAGACCATTTATTTTTCAAATTTTCTATTGTAGCGTCCCAGGAACCATATATTTTTTTCTTTTTTGGTGACCTCATCATATGAGAACTTGTTTTTTTTTCGGGATGAGCTGTATTTCTCATTTTGGGTTTATTACACTTAACAAACTTATCAATTCTTTATGAGAAGTTATATATCAAAACAGCAGCTCTGCCACTGTTTTTGTCCATTTAAGATTTTGTTCTATTCTCCGTGCTGCATATTTAAAGTTTTTTCTTTATTTTGTGGGTCAGTATGCATATAATGATATATAGAACATATATATAGTTTGATTTATTTTTTATTAGTTTTATAAAAAAAAAAGTTAAGTCACCATGTTCCAAGAGCCATGTTTCAAATTTTTCAGTCACATGTCTTTAGTAAATGCAATATTCTTGGTTGTGTATGGCTTTTTAATGTGGGTTTGTGCGGCATTATTCCCTACCCATGTCTGTTGCTCTGATCAGTAGACATGTGCATCTAACAGGCGCTGTTAACCCCTTACATTGCGCTGTCAAACTCTGACAGTGTGATCACACATGGTCCGGCGAGGATGGTACTGTTCACCACTGTCAATCTGTCCACACCAAGGGGTCCTACTTCAAAGAAGGCTGAAAAAAGGTCAGATACAGTGTTAGATTGCAAGCTCTTGGTTCATTTCCAAAGTGTGATGCAGTCATGTTTTAATAGACTGATCCTCTGATTCTAATACATTGTCAATATATTAAGTGCCATAAAAAAGGTATTAATACCCCGTGAACTGTTCCATATTTTTTCATGTTACACCCACATCCATAGCTGTATTTTATTGTGATTTTATGTGATTTACCAACACTAACCAGCAAGCATTTGTGAAATGTAAAAGAAATAATAAATTGTTTTCTAAATATTTTAAAAGTATATGTCTGAAAATTGTGACTTGCATTTGTGTTCAGCCCCCTAAGTCCATACTTTGATGGATCAACTACTACTGCAATTACTGCTGTACATCTATTGGGGAATGTCTCCACCATCTTTGTATATCTAGAGGCTGACATTTTTTCCCATTCTTCTTTGCAAAATAGCTCCAGCTCAGGGAAGATGGATGGAGAACGTCTGTGAACAGAAATTTTTGTATTATTGCCACATTTTCAATACGATTTAGGTCTGAACTTTGACTAGGCCTTTCAAACCCATGACTAATGTTTGATCTACACCATTCCATTTTGCCAATATGTTTATAGTCACTTTCCTGGGAGAAGATGAATCTAGGCCCCAGTTTTAAGTCTTTTGCAGCCTCAAATAGGTTTACTACAGGATTGCTCTGTATATAGCTCCGTCCATCTTGTCATCCACTCTGACCACCTTTCCTGTCCCTGCTGAAGAAAGACATCCCCACAGCATGATGCTGCCACAACCATGTTTAACAGTGGGGATGGTGTTTTCAGGATTATGTACATGGTTATGGCACATATAGCTTTTTGCATTTACCCAAAAAAGTTTTACTTTGGTCTCATCTGACCAGAGCACCTTCTTGCATAGGCTAGCTATGACGCCTATATAAGTTTTAGAAGAATGCAAACGGGACTTCTTATATCTTATTTTTAAAAATTGATTTATTTTTGCCACTGTCCCATAAAAGTAACATTTTTGGATTTTGTGACTTAAGGTTGGCTCACACGAGCATATAACACTGGCAAGGTCTATGTGATGTTTTATTGGATAGCCCTCAGAAGCAATGTTATACTATGGGGCAATGATGACTATTGTTTTTTTTTTTTTACTCATGCCGCTCTGGCATAAGAAAAAGGGCAACATGCTGCAAGTGGCAATGTATATCGGATGGCATGCACCCATTCAAGTTTATAGGTGTGTGCAAAATATCAGACTGCACTCGGAGGTCATCCGAGTGCTGTAAGATTCACACAGACACAGATATTGGAGAAAATAGAGAAATTAAGTTGTTTGTCTTCTCTGCACTTATACGATTCTCTCATGTGAGAGTATAGTGACACTCCATTCAAACTCTGATCAGACTTTGAGGGAAGTGTCATTACCATAATCGATTTAATCTTCTCAAAAGAGTGAATCATCACTCGCGTGACCCCGGCCTAATAGTTTTCCTGATTTTTCCTGTGGACACAATTTCCCTCCCCCTTATCTAATTAGTGCTCTCCTTGTTTGGGATGTCATATTAGGGGTTTGCAGTTGTTCCTACTGTTTCCATTTTTCTATGATGTCTGGTTTGTTCCTTAGTTTTCATGGTGCTGTTTGATTCCTAATGTTCTCAAACAAACTTCTGAGGCCTTCACAGAAAAGAAGAGCTGTAGTTTTACTGAGAATAAATTACACACGGATGCACTCAATTTACTAGTTACATGACTTCTGAAGGCAATCGGTCAGTCAGGATTTTATTTAGCTGTGTCAGACTACATGGGGCTTAATGCAAATGCACGTCAACTTTTTCAGATTTATATTTTAAAAAATCTAGAAAACCATGTATCATGTTTTTAGACTTCACAAATACTTACTACCTAGTGTTGGTATATCACAAAAAACCTAATAAATCAGAGTGAAGAGGCGGTTAATGCCGCGCATCAGCCAAAATGAAGATGTAGCACGTTGATGTTATAAACGTATTCTTTTATTCCATCGGTCTACGCGTTTCGAGGATATACCTCTTCTTCAAGACCAGTGCATCAACATAGTATATCAACATAACCCCCTCTTCACTCTGATTTGTATGCACATCCATGTGGGGCTGCAGCAGACGCCTTCATCCTATGCTCTATCAGTGGTTGTGACTATCACAACCTTTTCAGGTGAGTGTATTTTTCCTGATCTTCCTCACTGATCTGTTGGTATTACACTATCAGCGCTCCTTATTTTTCAGTTTATACAAAAAACCTAATAAAACACTTACATTTGAGGATGTAAAAAATGTAGAAAAGTTTAGGAGATAATGTACACATTGATATTGGTATTTGTGGTCTTACACTATTCTCAAGTGGCGTACATACGTATTGCAGGATTATACTGTATGTAAATCTACTTGCTTCCCATTTGTTTTTCTGCTATCTGAGTGTTATTCTGATATTTGCTTTATATATTTAACTCATTTTAAGGTGTATTGGTATAGTTTATTTTATTTTTTTACTTAGCTGCATATCTATTTATCTTTCCTATTAGAGTCAATTTTCTTTTTTTAACATTTAAATGGATAAGCAGCCATTCGCTGCTGTTAGAGGCAGGGGCTGGCTGTATAAAACTGCAGACACCTGAGCTGCACGATATTGTTGATTTCAAGATTTACTGAGTGGAGATGAGCAGACCCGAACAGTAAAGTTTGGTGTTCGTACCAAACCCGGACTTTACAAAAAAAATCATTGCTCAAGTTTGGGTGCTTTACATATCCTGACCATTCGAATGAGCAGCGCTGTGTACATATACAGTACAGACCAAAAGTTTGACACACTTCATTCAAAGAGTTTTCTTTATTTTCATGACTCTGAAAATTGTAGATTCACATTGAAGGCATCAAAACTATGAATTCACACATGTGGAATGAAATACTTAACAAAAAAGTGTGAAACAACTGAAAATGTCTTATATTCTAAGTTCTTCAAAGTAGCCACCTTTTGCTTTGATTACTACTTTGCACACTCTTTGCATTCTCTTGATGAGTTTCAAGAGGTAGTCACTGGAAATTGTTTTCACTTCACAGGTGTGCCCTGTCAGGTTTAATAAGTGGGATTTCTTGCCTTATAAATGGGGTTGGGACCATCAGTTGTGTTGTGCAGAAGTCTGTTGGATATACAGCTGATAGTCCTACTTAATAGACTGTTAGCTGCTTTTTTCTTGCCATAATACAAATTCTAAGTAAAGGAAAAGCGAGTTTCCATCATTACTTTAAGAAATGAAGGTCAGTCAGTCTAAAGAATTGGGAAAACTTTGAAAGTGTCTCCAAGTGCAGTGGCAAAAACCATCAAACACTACAAAAAAACTGGCTCACAGGAGGACTGCCCCAGGAAAGGAAGACCAAGAGTCACCTCAGCTGCGGAGGATAAGTTTATCTGAGTCACCAGCCTCAGAAATCGCAGGTTAACAGCAGCTCAGATTAGAGACCAGGTCAATGCCACACAGAGTTCTAGCAGCAGCCACATCTCTAGAACAACTGTTAAGAAAAGACTTTGTGCAGCAGGCCTTCGTGGTAAAATAGCTGCTAGGAAACCACTGCTAAGTACAGGCAACAAGCAGAAGAGACTTGTTTGGGCTAAAGAACACAAGGCATGGACATTAGACCAGTGGAAATCTGTGCTTTGGTCTGATGAGTTCAAATTTGAGATCTTTGGATCCAACCACCGTGTCTTTGTGCGACGCAGAAAAGGTGAACGGATGGACTCTACATGCCTGGTTCCCACCATGAAGCATTGAGGAGGAGGTGTGATGATGTGGGGGTGCTTTGCTGGTGACACTATTGGGGATTTATTCAAAACTGAAGGTATACTGTACCAACATGGCTATGACAGAATCTTGCAGCGGCATGCTATTCCATCCGGTTTGCGTTTAGCTGGACCATTATTTATTTCTCACCTCAGAGTGAAGGCAAAAGGGCCAACAAGTGCTAAGCATCTCTGGGAAGACTGTTGGAAGATCATTTCTGGTGACTACCTCTTGAAGCTCATCAAGAGAATGGCAAGAGTGTGCAAAGCATTAATCAAAGTAAAAGGTTGCTACTTTGAAGAACCTAGAATATAAGACATATTTTCAGTTGTTTCACACTTTTTTGTATTTCATTCCACACGTGTTAATTCATAGTTTTGATGCCTTTAATGTGAATCTACAATTTTCAGAGTCATGAAAATAAAGAACACTCTGTGAATGAGAAGGTGTGTCCAAACTTTTAGTCTGTACTGTACACTTCATGCTTAGACCAGTGCGAGCCACATGCAGTATTTGAATACTTTGCACTGGGGGTAAACCAGTGTTATCAGAAGTAATTGTACAGAAAAAAACAAACATTTCCTTCTCCCAGAAGGGCTCTGTTTAGGGCTGGCTATATGTGGGTGGAGAGCAGAGATGCCCAATCAGTGAGTTCCAATGGAGTCTAGGTCAAGTTTGGATCCAGAATATAACTTTAACTAAAGTCTGGCTGAACCCGAGCTTCCACAGATCGGCTCATCCCTACTCCTGAGCAATATGCACCTGTCCATGTCCTAACTTGGCTTTTCCTCACCTAGGGCACAAATTTCATTTTTGACGCCTATCTGGCACCTATAACCTGAGGCACATGTCTCAGCCTTTCAAAGTAGTCTATTTTTTTTTTACTTCTAGATGTACACAGTAGCACAAAGAAGTAATGTTTGGTAACACTTCAAACAGCCATAATATCCTGCATTTTTTGTATCTTTTTAGCCTTCAGCACCACGGCCTGAAGGAAATGCATATTCACTTCCCTGCGGCTGATATGGTTTTCTCCACCATCTGTATGTAGCGCGCTTGACTGTCTGCTATAATAGACACCGCACACCTGCCTCCTCTCCCTGCAGAGCAAAGCATGGGGACGAGGCTTACAGCACACTATATGGAAATGCTAACATAATGCTGAATTGAAAGATCCTAATTAAATACATAATTAAAAAATATTTGCAGTCTGTGCTTCCAATTTAAATCAATGCTTAAATGTAGGAAGGGTTATTGAAAATCATTATTTTTGCTTCCATTCAACAATTCTGCTGTAAGCATCAGCCTGCCTGCCATTCTGACTGCCAAGGGGGTTAGGTAATGAAAACAAATATATGCTGAGAGAGCTAATGTTATTGCATGTAACAATACCTCACTTAGGTATTGTTTTAGAATACATTTACAGTGCCCTGTGGCATCAGGAAAAATTGTGTTTATCTGATTGTGTTACAGGGTACCGGTCGATCTAGTTTTCTCTATGCAAATAATAAAATTCTCCTGCTTTAGCGATCATTTGTCTAAATGTATAGAAATGAAATGGTATGTCTCTAGCGAGGCAGCATTCTCTTTCTGGCCTGCCTGCCGGAAGACTGGAGTCATTTATTGTTTAGATGAAATGAAATGACTGCAATTCAGTAAACAAATTGGGACTCTGTTAGCGGCTGTGTCATAAATAATCGGAGAGATTGGATTCTCCAGATTTATTGCCGAATTAAATGATCACTGAGCAATATGCACCTGTCCTTGCCCCTTTTTGTTATTGCTATCTTTATTTCCCAAAAGTTTATAGTTTTCTTCTTTCTTTGGCGCTTCTTTGTTTATATGATCCATGACCCAGCCGGTGTCAAAATGGTCTTTATCTGCGTAGGGAAGTTATTTCTCGGTTTGGTTCAGGGCACTTCCTGTGGTCAGTTCAAATGGCTCTCATTTTTCATATTAACATTGACTGATGTCTTTTTAGCAGTTGTTTGCTATATAAATGCCTTCACATATTTCAGCAGTTTCACATAGACCTCCGGGCTGATTTCTGTATCCAGAGCCCTGACATGTGACTAACAGCCATCTCTGCATTTTGCTTAGCAAACACAGGACTGGACTGAGAAAAAGAATAAAGAACAGTAGAATAAAAATGGGTCTAAAATAAAAAAGCAATCTGGGGTTTTGAAAAAGTTGCAACAAAATGCTTTGTTGTAAGTCTGTGGTGCAAATATTATTATACAATTGTGTGCAATTTAAAGGGATCCTGACAAGTCCCCCATACCCATCTAACTTCCACCATGTGTTTATACATGTATTAATACCCTGCCCTGCCCTTTTTACAGCATAAGTGATTGCAGTGTATGGAAAAAAAGAATGTTTAATATCCATTTCCCATATGCTAATTAGCTGAAATCAAATAATGAAAGTTGCGCGCCTGCCTACAACTTGTAGAGATCTGCCTCTGACGTAGACTGTTGCAAATCATGTTACTATGCTTACAGAGAAGCGGTAATATGAATATTGTGTCAACTAGTCTGGGGAAAAGCGCCCCCCTCGACCAATCTTAAATTAATTAGCATATTGAAAAGTATTTTTCAACATTTTTTTGCCATACACTGTAAGCTTTTATTCTGTACAAAGGGCTTCTTAGTCTAATGCGGGCGTCACACAAGACGATCTATCGCGTGATGCATCGTTGGGCTCACTATTTTTGTACCGCACATCCGGCATCGTTTGCGACGTCGTTTCGTGTGACACCTCCGAGCGACTCTGCATCGGTCACAAATCATGAGTCATGTACACGTTGCTTATTTTTAAAAAATCGTTTATTTTTCATGGCGCCGGTTGTTCATCGTACCCGGGGCAGCACACATCACTCCGTGTGACACCCCAGGAACGATGAACACAGCTTACCTGCGTCTTGCGGCACCCGCTGTCTATTCGGAAGGAATGAGGTGGGCGGGATGTTAACGTCCCGCTCATCTCCGCCCCCCACCGCTTCTATTGGCCGGCGGCTGTGTGACATCCCTGTGATGCCGAACGTCCCTCCCCCTTCAGGAAGAGGATGTCCGCCGCCCACAGCGAGGTCGCTCAGCAGGTAAATACGTGTGATGGCGGTTTAACGACTTTGTGCGAAACGGGCAGCAATTTACCCGTGACGAACAAACGACGGGGGCAGGTACGATCGCTCGTGTGATCGCATGATAGATCGTACCGTTTGACGCCCGCATGAGAATAAACATATGCTGAAGGTTTGGGGGTATAGGCAACCTAACACATTCTGTTTAAGCTTGGACATGTAGAAAATCAAAAGGCACATATTATCACTAGCTGCTACATGCTCACATACAAAACTACATATATACAAAAAAGGCCTGGAGCCATGTGAGTAGAGATGAGCTGACCCTTTGAAGTTCAGTTCTGCGATTCAACCAGACTTTATATAAAGTTCTGTTCTGGACCCGAAGTTGACCTGAACCTCACTGGAAGTCACTTGGCTCTCCATCCACATACAGCCAGCCATAACCAGAGCACGTCCGGGGGAGGGAGTTTTTTTTTTAAATTTTTCTTTTGTACACACTACATCGAATAACTCAGTTTTAACCAGCAAAGTGAATCTTTCAAACACTAAAAGCCGCTCGTACTGGGCTGAGCACCCAAATGCTCGATCGAGCAATTGGCATACGTAAAGCACCCAAACCCAAACACTGATTTTCCTGTAAAGTCCGTGTTTTCTCTATACATGAGTAATAGCAGTGTACACTAATGAGTATCATGAAGAGTACAATTTGATTTGATATAAACTTCATAGCAAAACACGAAGAAACAACCCATGGTAATTAAACGTTCACCATGATAAGTGGCCAGAAGTATCTCATACCTTCTGTAAAAAAAGGTCCCTGGTCAATCAAAAACATACAAGTACCAGAGTGCAATTTTGTAGTGTAGCAATACATATGCTTACATTTCAGCTGATATACAAAGACTAGGAATAAAACAATCAAGTAATAAGTTGTATTTCTCCATGAAATAAGCACCATGCAATACAACAAAAAGCCTATGGGATATACAGGGTCTGCAGTATCATGTTACTTCCTCAGATTGAAAGTGTAGCCATCATTTTAATTTTTATTTCATAAATCGATAGTGCAAATGAAAATAAGCAAATTAGTAATATACAGCTGGTGAAATAAGTATTGAGCACATCACCATTTTTCCAAGTAAATATATTTATAAAGGTGCTATTGACATGAATTGCTTACCAGATGTCGGTAACAAACCATTCAATCCACACTGGCAAAGAAATCAAGCCATAGATGCACATAAATTTAGTGATGTACAGTAATGAGACGTGACACAGGAGACAAGTATTGAACATGCTTTGTGAAATTTATTTAATTCTTATTACAAAAACCTTTATTGGTGATCACAGCTTCAAGACGCCTCTTCTATGTAGAAAATAGTGGCATGCATTGCTTAGGTGTGATTTTGGTCCAACCTTACACACAAACACACTTCAAATTGAAGATTCCATGGACTCCTTCTATGAACTCTGAGCTGACGTTCCTTTTATAAATTTTCTATTGGATTCAGGTTAGGTGATTGACTATGCCATTCTAGTTGATTTATTTTCTTTCTCTGAATCCAGTTTGGAGTTGGCTGTGTGTTTGACATTATTATCTTGCTGAAATGTCCACTCTCATTTCTTCATCGTCCTGGTAGATGGTAGCAGATTTTTATCTAAATTGTCTCAGTACATTTGTACATTTATCCTTCCTTCAATTAAATGAAAAATAGCCCCACTTCATGATGTTTCGACCTCCAACCAAACTTCAATATTGGTATAGTGATTTGAGGGTGATATGGAGTGCCTTTTGGCCTCCAAACATGGTGTGTATTATGGCATCCAAAAAGTTCAATTTTGGTCTCATCTGAACAGACTATATTCTCCCAGTATTTTACAGGCTTATCTAAATATTGTTGAGAAAACACACATAAAAAACATACTTCTTGTTCAGCAATAACGTCTTGCGTGGTGAGTGTGCACACAGGACATGGAGATTGAGTGCATTACTTATTGGTTTTTTTTTTAAACCATTGTACCTGGTGATTCCAGGATTTTCCGTAGCTCTCCACAGGTGGTCCTTTTACTCTTCGACAACTTTTCTAATAATTCTTTTCACTCCTCTGTCACAAATCTTGAGGGGAGCAAGTTGTCATTGCTAGTTTATGGTGAAATGATGTTCTTTTCACTTTCGGATTATGGTCCTAACAGTGCTCACTGGAACCTTCAGTAATTTATAAATTCTTCTGTAACTAATGCCAACAGTATGTTTTGCACTAATAAGGTCACAAAGGCCTTGAGATAGCTTAATGGTTATATACATCGTGAAATATTTCTTGTGAGGCCTCTTGGTAATGAGATACCTTTTAAGAGGTCATCAGTTGAACCAGCTGATATAATTTTTCCCTAAGTAGCAGGATTGCCTTATCATTGATAGATTTCAGCTGGTGTCATGACTTTTTATGGCTTTTTGTATCTCTTTCTTCATGTGTTCAATACTTTTTCCCTGTGTCATTTCTCATTATTACACATGACTACATTTATGAACATCTATGGTTTGATTACTTTGCCTTTGTGGATGGATGGGTTGTTACCGACATCTGGCTAGAAATTCATGTTAATACCACTGTTAGAAATATGTTTACTCAGCAAATTGGTAACGTCTTTATAATTTATTTCACCCGCTGTATCTTATCAGAAAAATTTGCTTCTCTCTCCTCCTGGATTGAACATTTATTTATAAAATTTTCAATTTATGGGTAAAATCAGTGACTACACATTTTCCCATTACTGAGATAGAAGATGACTGTTGTTACTAGTAAGATTCTACTGTATGTAGCAGGGAGAAAAAGAGGGTGAGGAGGGTGTCACTAGCTCCTTCCTTCCTCTAATCTTCTGTAGTAACTGCCATCTCTTATCTCAGTAATGTAAAAATCTATTTTCACTGAAGACAGATTTTACCTATGAATTGAGAATTTTAAAGAGAATGAAGCAGATTTCTTGGATAAGATATATTACAAAAATGTTTATATTTTATTGATGTATGAAACAAAATTTAAGTCAACAATTAGTCTTTAAGCTCATACTTTATTTTACTTTGTTGGTTATTCAATTATGTGCTCTATTTTTCTTGTATCCTCTGTTAAGACTCTCAAGTGTTATTTCCAACTACTAAGACCACCTATTTCTATATTTACCCCATTACCATTATTTTCAGGAAATGGTAGTTAATGGAAAATAATTTTTTTTCAAGTTTTTTTGTTTTTCACCTCCTTGCCAGGTGGACTAAAGGGCATTAATGATGATGGTAGTACCAATTGAATGTTCTGTTACACACATGTAACATACAATGACCATAATATAAATGAAAATAGTAATATATAGCTGTTCTTAAAACCAATGAAACATTCTCAATGCACTTTTCTTCTTGACTTTTTGAGCAGAGCAAAGTTTAGTTTGTGGTTAAATTTAGCTTCCTTTCTATGACCCATCTATTTTGAAATATGAAATGTAGACTTGGAATATCAATCCTAAAGCGGGCTTTACACGCTACGATATATCAAACGATATGTCGTCGGAGTCTTGTCGTAAGTGCTGCACATCTGGCGCCGTTTGACATATAGTAGCGTGTGACAGCTACGAGCGTCTGTTAACGAGCAAAAATACTCACCTTATCGTTGCTCGTTGACACGTCCCTCATTTTCTAAAAATCACACGTCCTTCTCTGCGGCGGTTGTTCATCGTTCCCAAGGCAGCACACATTGCTCCGTGTGACACCCCGGGAACGCTGAACTGCAGCTTACCTGCATCCCGACGGCAATGAGGAAGGAAGGAGGTGGGCGGGATGTTTACGTCCCGCTCATCTCCGCCCGTCTGCTACTATTGGCCGGCCGCTGTGTGACGTAGCGGTGATGCCGAACGTCCCTCCCCCTTCAGGAAGTGGATTTTCGCCACCCACAGCGAGGTCGTTTGGAAAGTAAGTACGTGTGACGGGGGTTTACGACTTTGTGCGCCACGGGCAACAAATTGCCCGTGCCGCACAAACGATGGGGGCGGGTGCGATCTTACGAGAAATTGAAGCATTTAAAGCAGCCTTTAGTAGGAACACAGTGAGGCAAGAAGATAGGAGTATATAGGGTACGTATGTAGGATATTTTCATCTCTTTATAACTTTTGAATCTAAAATGAAATACTTTGTAAAAGAATAAATTTTACCTGACTCAGTCATTAAAAAAAAGTACAAACCCTATCAGCTTGTTCAGTACTTTTAATACTTTCATAGCCTTACATTGTATATCTTATTTTAGGTAGATGGAAATTTTAAAAATTATGCATGTGATATCTTCATAATAAAATATTGCCTTTCTTTTGTAATATATGATCTATGAATCAGCGGTTTGGTAATGAGGTAAATCAAATCCAGCGTGGGTAATGTTAATCATAGTCCCTGCAAATGTATTCTCCCTTTAATTTTCTCTTCTTGCTGCCCTATTTCATTGATTGAAGGGGCAGAAGCCTATATATCAAGATTCCACCATATAAGAGAGTAATTTAGTAATTTCTTAGTTAACTCCATAGTTGACGAAGTCTGTGAGCCTACCCATGATTGTATATAAATGAATGAATATCAAGTTACCAAACAAGGATGTGGGATTTTTTATTATTGTAAATTGTAAAGTCTAGTTGGATGGAATATAAAGAATACGTAATTGTAATTATGCAGATGCATTATTTATGTGGCCTTTTAAGTATGCAGGTGATTTTCTGACAGAATATTTTCACACATTGACATTTAAGCCACCTTAACATTATATTTTATTTAATAAAATTCTGCCTATTACATAATTCTGGATGCAGTAGAATCTGAATTATACAAATTGTGATGTGTTATAATGTAAATACCTTGAGGGGTTTTGAAAGGACTTATAAATCAATATACTGTGGCTACTTACTTCCTAGCGCCATTAAAACTGAATGAGAAGATCCCCAGTAAAGATCCATTATTTGGAGAATTTTCTTAATCTTTATACACAACATTTAATGGGGGAATTTACTAAGCTAAAGATGCCAGAATTCTGCCTTTCATAATTAGAATATTCTATAGTTTTATACATTTTCTGCATATTGTCTGACAAGGGTTGTAACCTCCCGAAAAAAAAGGAGTGATTTACTTAAATAAGACATGGCTGAAAATGCGACACCACATGCTCAAAATTGTATCACAGATTTATTGCACTAACTAAACACACTATGAAGTGGTGAGGTCTTATATTTGGTGTATTTTTACACTGTCTTTCAAACAGTATAAGCTACTGTGATAACGTTGATGCCTTTTAAGACTGTCTAAAACTTAGTATTGATAAAAATTCCTAAATAAAGATTTTTTTTATTCTTGCTAGAATATGCCACTTTAAAATGGGTTGAGGTCTGACCTCTGAGCCATCCACCTTATTTAGCTGGGTGATGGGGCCACTGCGCAGTGAAAAACAGAAGCTAATCCAACACTATATCAGCATTTGGCATGACAGTGCAGTAAATGTATGGTAAATAGTACTAAGAAGTTAAATAAAAAATGTTAAAATTGATATAAGTACACATACTTTGGGCAGTGCATAATTAGAAAAAAATAAACATTTGAAGTATTCTGATTATAGAACGGTAGAGTTGGGAGGGACCTAATGGGTCATCTGGTTCAATGCCCTGCTCAAAGCAGGATTCACTAAATCATTTCAAACAAATTCTGTTTAGTCTCTTTTTGAAGACTTCCATTGAAGGGGAACTCGCTACCCCTCGTGTCAGCCTGTTACACCCATTGATCGCCCTCACTGTTAAAAAGTTTTTTGTAATATCTAACCAGTGTCTCCTCCCATTCAGTTTCATCCCATTGCTTCTAGTGTTACCTTGTGCAAGCGACAATATGGCTGATCCCTCTATAGTGTGACAGCCCTTGAGATATTTGTAGACAACTATTATGTCTCCTCTCAATATTCTTTTTTGGAAGCTAAATATTCCTAAATCCTGTAACCGTTCCTTATAGGACATAGTTTACAGTTCTCTCACAATTCTGGTCGTTCTTCTCTGAACTTGCTCCAGTTTGTTGATGGATTTTTTATTTTTTTTTTAAATATGGTATCTAGTACTGGACACAGTATTGCAGATGAGGTCTGACCAAATAGGAGTACAGGGGATAATTACTTCATATCATCTGGACTCTATGCTTCTCTTAATATATCTCATAACTGTGTTTTCCTTTTTTGCTGCTGCATCACACTGTTGACTCTTGTTTAGCCTGTGCTCTATTAGTAAACCCAAGTCTTTTTTACATGTGTTGTTGCTTAGCTCTAATACTTCCATTCTGCATTTTTATTTTTTCTTGCCCAGATGTAGGGTAGCTTTGTTTTCTCCCTGTTAAAGATCATTCTGTTAGTTACTGCCCACTTTTGATCAAAGAGGAGAAAGTGTGAAAGCATGTTTGAGGAGTGCTTAAAAAGGCAACCTTTTAGATAATGTTCAGCCCCATCTATAGTTTGTTAAAAAATAATATAGAGTGAGTTGCTCAACTTTTCCTGGCTCACCAGCAAGGCACTGTCACTGCTTTTGATGTCTGGTAGCTTTTCCAAGGTAAAATTAATGCCCTGTTTAGAGCTGCCTCTTAAAATTAAAGAAGTCATATTCACAATAAGCCATTCCAGCTCATCTTCTCTTGGTTACCAGCATCCCCAATTAGCTGTGTTTCTTTCCATGTTTAATACATCACTTTACATATTATTATGCAAATGCTATTTTTCTCTCATTTTCCTAAATGGTTGATGCAAATGAGCCAGTATAATCAATATAATTGAAACATGGCACTCCTCTTACTGGTTGGGGCTCAATTAGGGTCCGATCAAATGTAGCAACAATATAGAAGAACTTGGCACTAGTTGAAAGTTGCAAATTAATATGTTTATTTTCAGGCACAATCCACTGTTTGCAAGTGAGTATCATCATTTTTATACATATTTTCCAACCGCAAGTGGTATAAACTTGAATTCTTATTGGTCTGAAGCATGTCAGGTGATGTGTATTTGTGAGGGAGTGTGGGGCTTAGGGATATTATTACCTTTTATCAAGTTGTGCAAAATTGTGCAGCTTGTCTTCCTCAGGCAAAGTTGGCCAAAAAAGAGATTTAACTAACTAAAAAAAATCTAAAGTTTTTTTGAAGTCTTACAAGAGGGATGTTCCACTCTTAAAATTGTGAAGATATTGGTGCTTGATCAGAGAACCATCAAAATTTGTTCGCAAATAGTCAACAGAATCACAAAAAAGTAAGCTTAAAAAAAATAACACTTATTAATTGACAAAAAATGAAGAAAAATAAACTGTGAACAACCAGCAACCTATAATCCTGCAGAGCTTCCTGGCGTGCCCAGAAGTAAAAGGTGTTCAGTACTCGGAGACAAGGCCAAGGCAGGCTCAAACCCGAGCACCACTGAACAATACACATAAGTTGAAATGTCAAAATTGGGCCAAAAAATATCTGAAGACAGATTGTTCAAAGGTTTTATGGATTCTTGAGGCTACAGTGACTCCTGATGGTCCAGATATATGGGCCTGTGGCTGGATCAGTAAAGGTCACAGACCTCTACTTCATCTTAGTTGCTAGTAAGGTGCAGGTTGGGTACTGCTATAGGCTGGTATTATTAAAGATAATCTAGTAGGACTATTTCGGATTAAAGATGAACTCCCAAGTCTACTGCCAGTTTTTAGAAGACACGTTCTTCATAAGTGTCGACAGTAGTACAAGAACGTCATCCTCTTTCAATATTTTCTATGCAAGGCAATGGTCCATTACATGCATCAAAGTATTCTACTGCTTGATTAGCCAGTTAAAGCCTTAAAGATTAAATAATAATGATATAGCCACCTTCCTCAACTGACCTAAACCCTACTGAGAACCTGTGGCCTTTCTTAAACAGGGGATTTAGGCTATGTTCACACTTGGCATTTTTGCAGCGGTTTTGCAGCATTTTTTCGCTGCAGATTTGCCTTAATTTTATGCAAATCTATGCTAATAAAATGTTGCTTTTTACAGTCCCAGCAAAGTCTATGAGATTTCTGAAATCTCATGCACACACACACACACACACACACACACACAAATCACCTCCAGAATTTTTTCCTGATGGTTTTGTGAACCACCTCCGGTTTTGCTGCGTTCTGAAAAAAATGAACATGTCAATTCTTTTCAGGGGTTTTGCCACGTTTTTTCACCCTAGTGACTGGTGGACTCACAGATAACCTGGATCGGCAGGTCTAACCGGGTTAATAAAAAACCCAGTTCCGGCCCGGAATTGATCCAGGGTATCTGGCCGGCACTTTAAAATGGTGGTGGGGATAGTGGGATTAGAGCAGGTGTTGGTTGATGTTTATTTTACGCCCTAGAAATCTGCTTGGTCTGATTTTGAAACAAGATCTGCTGCTTCATTATAATGTAATGTATAATGCTTCCTCTAATTTCATTGTACTTTTTTTTTTATGTATGGTTTTAATAAATCTTTTTGTTTTTGTTTTTCATTTTTTATTTTAAATGTGAAAGTTTTTTTGTATTTGATTTTTTCTTTTCTGTCTCTATTTTTGTATACCTGATTAGGTCTATTCAACAACATGTTTCTCTATTTATCCGATTGGTGCATTTCCCACACATGATCAAGGGGGATATGACCTATAATGCCACTAATGCAGAATAAGTTCAGAAACTATGAATAAGGACTAGCATCTGAAACATGTTTGTTTCTGTTCTTATCTCTATTTCTCTGGAATATTTATGCTACCGTCTATGGATCTATTTTAAAGAAAAAAAAATTTGGAATAAAGATTTATATTTTTTAAAAAGGTCCGTTGCTCGATTTTTAGTCTCTTGAATCCTTCCCTATTGCAGCAGGCGCGTTATATTTACCGAATCACCGGTGTGGCTTTATGCTCCTGTGTCCTTTCCTTCACTTCCCAGGCTGCTCACTACCTTCATGACATATTCACTGCTTTCATCTGTGGTTGGTTGCAGTCAGACATGCCCCCAGCCAGAGTGACAGCAACTGACTTGAACGAATCAGAGACCTGGTCTGCTGGTCTAGTGTAGAGAGAATGAATGAGCTGTGCATTCAGTGGTGACCTCACTCAGGCTATTTATGGTAACAGGTATCACCAGCTAATATATCGAGTAGACCTGGCTCACTATATGGTAGGGTGCTCAGGAGAAAACAGTCAACTGAAATCCAAAATAAATCTCCGGCACTCCAATTGGAGAAAAAATAACACAGTCTGGGTTTCTTTGGTGCTTTTTATTGTAAAAATGTAAATTAAAAAGTCTGTCTCAACGTTTCGGTCTCGATGGGACCTTTATCGAGAGTTCTATCAGACTAAATAAAAAGGAATACAAAGAAAATATTACATAAAGTAAACAATACATGAACACGACATGAACAAAGTACATGATGTGGTTCAAACGTTCAAGGTTATATATAAAGTACATAATGAAAAGTGCATGATACGGATATCTGTGCCTGAAAAAAATATATACAAAAAGTATCAATAGGTAAAAAATACCCAGTATCAGAATGGCAATAATCCAAGAACTGTGGAGTACTCTAAGTAAATTGTTGTATATACACGAAGAGGTGACGGGAATAGGGAGGGGGGGAAGGGGAAAGGGGAAAACAAGGTACACATACCTAAGGCATTAGTGTTAGTATATGAATCGCATCAATATGGAACCATGAGGGTCATCACATAAAGGTGAGGTAAGTGTGAGCACTAAATGAAAAGACAAGATGTCCATTAAGAAATCATATAAATTCTATAGTACACAAACATCTATCAGGTGTTTAAGGATACCTGTGACAATATACTGAAATCTCAAAATCAGCCGGTGGGTGTTGCCCGATGAATCGTGCAATGACGTTCTGCGAGGGTAGGAAAACACAGTCCAAAATTGGGTGATAGATAGTGACCCCATGGGTCCTCTGACCAGCACACATTAAGGTACAGCTTTTTCCAACAACTGCCTTACCATCTTTGTACCCATCTTATTTACACCCAGGTATTTTATTTTTATTTCTGTTGTTTCTTTAGCATTCCTTTTGGGAAGATCCTGCAATACAGGGCCAGTTCTTATGCCAGTTAACCCCTCACTAAGGTATTACACTGATATGTATCACTGCATGTCCCTTATTAACTCTCATTATTGAGATCCCTCTCTCTTACATGTAGAACATATATCCTCGTCACCAAGAGCTATATGAACCTACAGCAAATACAGGAGACGGCTACTGACCAACAGGGAATTCCCTGCTACTCTTAAACATATCCTGGCTAGGATATTATTATCAGCTGTGAACCGTTCTCCACTATCATTCTGACAGGTATATAGTGCTGGGCCTTTACCACCCCCCACCCCCATCCCCTCCTTCCCCCCTCTTCTTTGTTTCTCACGCAGATGCCACCTTCTCATACAGTAATCATCTGTTTTTTACTTCCTCCATTAGGCAGTTTTCTGTTTGATTAAACAGGTGACATGACTATGTAGCACTCACTTTGCTCTTGACCCCCACTGGGCAGGTACTATTATTTAAAGAGCCTTTTTCTTGACTCATGGCTGCAATCCTATATATCACCCCAACACATAAAAACCTCCCCCCCTTTTTTTACTCTCTCTTTTTTACTCCCCCTTTTTGCTCTTTCACTATCTCTCACCCAGTTTTGGACTGTGTTTTCCTACCCTCGCAGAACGTCATTGCACGATTCATCGGGCAACAACCACCGGCTGATTTTGAGATTTCAGTTTATTGTCACAGGTATCCTTATACACCTGATAGATGTTTGTGTACTATAAAATTTATATGATTTCTTAATGGACATCTTGTCTTTTCATTTAGTGCTCACACTTACCTCACCTTTATGTGATGACCCTCACGGTTCCATATTGATGCGATTCATATACTAACACTAATGCCTTAGGTATGTGTACCTTGTTTTCCCCTTTCCCCTTCCCCCCACCCCCTATTCCCGTCACCTCTTCGTGTATATACAACAATTTACTTAGAGTACTCCACAGTTCTTGGATTATTGCCATTCTGATACTGGGTATTTTTTACCTATTGATACTTTTTGTATATGATATTTTTTTCAGGCACAGACATCCGTATCATGCACTTTTCATTATGTACTTTGTATATAACCTTGAACGTTTGAACCACATCATGTACTTTGTTCATGTCGTGTTCATGTATTGTTTACTTTATGTAATATTTTCTTTGTATTCCTTTTTATTTAGTCTGATAGAACTCTCGATAAAGGTCCCATCGAGACCGAAACGTTGAGACAGACTTTTTCATTTACATTTTTACAATAAAAAGCACCAAAAAAACCCAGACTGTGTTCTTTTTTCTCCAATTGGAGTGCCGGAGATTTATTTTGGATTTCAGGTATCCCCAGCTGTGACTGGAAATCACCTGAGTGAAGTAACCGCTGATCACAGGCTCATTCATTCTCTGGTTCTCACAGCGGGCAGTCCTGCTCTATGGTGCTCACTGTGATTTTCAGATGTAGCAGAGCTGATTTGTCGTGGGACCTCGTGTGGAACACATTGGCCCTGCAGAGGTATGATTATGGGGTTAATAAAGTGGTGAAAGAGGATGTTTTTTGTATTTTATTTCTAATAAAGGATTGTTTGTAGTTTGTGTTTATTTCTTTTCACTTATTACAAATTGGTGATGGGGGTGTCTCATAGATGCCTGCTATTACCAATCTAGGGCTTAGTCACAGCTGATTAAATAAACAAAAACAGCATGGGGTCCCTTTTTTTTTGATCCACAGCCAAGATAAGCACATAGCTGGGTGCTGCAACCTGTAGCCGTTGGCTTTATCTGTGCTGTGTATCATAATATGGGGGGCACCTACGTCATTTTTTTAAAAAAATTTTTTTTTTTGTATGATAGACCTACAGACCAGGTCTGTCATTGGTTGCAGTCAGACGCTGTCACACAGGCTGGGGGCACATCTGACTTCAATCAATCATAGATCCCAGTGCACTGGGAAAGCAGTGAATATGCATGAGGCTAATGAGCGGCTCTGGAAGTAGGAGGGGTCATGGAAGCAGGTACGGTTGAGCCTAGAATGTATGGTCCCCTTCCAGGTTAGTGGGCGTGACCAGATGGGTTAGTGAGCATGACCGACTTGGTTAGTGCACTTGGCGATGTTTAGTCCCTTCCACTATATCATGCTTCGCCCTTCTGCCCCCCATGTGATAGGGGTATGTTGAAATTACGTCATACCTACAAGGAGACCATACACTCTAGCATCTACCGAGCAGGTACAGCGATGCTGGAGACTAGTAAGTATAGCGCTTGCTTTAGTTTTTTTTTTTTTACTACTCGAGAGCCGGATCCAGGTCAATCCCAGCCTGGCCCAGCACTCTGGGTACTTTTGAACCCCTTCTGGTCCTGACATCAGAAAAAAATGCTGTAAAAACGCCACAAAAACTGCACCAATACCGCAGATGATTCCCAGAAGACATCCTGCCACAAGATCAAGTTTTGGTCAGAAAAAAAAGCTGCAAAAACGACCTGTGTGAACATAGCCTTACAGTGAAGGAAAACCATAGACATCTCTGAACAGTGTCTGGAAGGCTATGGTTCGTGCTGTTAAAAAATTTGATCATCAACAGACTAAGGGCCGCTTTACACACTGCGACATCGCTAGCATTTCCTGGCGATGTCGAGCGTGATAGCACCCACCCCCGTCGTACGGCCGATATGTGGTGATCGCTGCCGTAGCGAACATTATCGCTACGGCAGCGTCACATGCACATACCTGTTCAGCGACGTCGCTGTGACTGCCGAACAATCCCTCCCTCAAGGGGGAGGTGCGTTCGGCGTCACCGCGACGTCACTAAGCGGCCGACCAATAGAAGTTGAGGGGCGGAGATGAGCGGGATGTAACATCCCGCCCACCTCCTTCCTTTCTCATTGCCGGCGGACGCAGGTAAGGTGAGGTTCCTCGTTCCTGCGGTGTCACACATAGCAATGTGTGCTGCCGTAGGGACGACAAACAACATCATACCTGCAGCTGCAACGATAATTGGGAATGGACCCCCATGTCCCCGATTACCGATTTTGAACGTTTTTGCAACGATTCAAAATCGCTCATAGGTGTCACACACATTGACATCGCTAACGCGGCCGGATGTGCATCACAAATCCCGTGACCCCCAACGACATCGCTTTAGCGATGTCGTAGTGTATAAAGCGACAATGACAGACTCCATGGATGGTTTATTACTGTTGTGGAAAACAATGGTGGCTATAATGGATACTGAATTTTTTTTATGTCAGAGATGTATTTTTGTATATTTTTAGTTGCTTGGTTATTATTCTAACTTTAACAGATGAAAAAAAACAACTGAGATGGTACATTTTTCATTCAGTTGCGTAATAATTCTGCACTATTCAATAACATGCAAAATCTAATTTTTATTTTGTTAAATAATCTGGCTTCATGTTTTTAACCTTTTTGTTTGACTGACTGCACTGTAGTTGTTCAATAATAAAATTATCCAGTATACAATTTGCCTAACATTTGTGCACACATTGTTGTACTTACTGGTAAGATATGGTGCGGGCCCAGGCAGAAGTTATGGAGACTACTCCTTGTTTAGCTGCAGTCACTCGTTGTGATAGAGAAATTTAATTCTGCTCATTCTGATTTTTGAGCTTTTAATTCTAGTGATCTAAGTCCTTAGTAGGATGGAATGCCTATAAAGCAACTATTAGGGTCCCTTTTATTAATAGGATGGCTGTTCATCGAGCAGATTAAATGACAAAATCTTAATCGGACTAAACAAATATATTCTGCTGAGAAGATGCTTATTACTGATCATACTGATTTAAATAGGTTTCTTTGGGTAAATGCCCAAAGAGAATTGTTGGAATTAAATAATATTAAGAAATGTTTGTTAAATAAGTAAACAGATATATTTAAAACGGGGGACAAAAATGGTACATTTAGCCTTTCTAGCTCTTTCAGAATTCCTCTTCCTCTATCCCTGGTGTGTTAAATGCAGAGAGTCTGTTTTGTTGTTATCAGTTAATTGTTCATAATGTATATCATGGCTATTATGCTAATTTATATATAGTGGAACCTTGGATTAAGAGTAACTTTGTTTGAGAGCATTTTGCAAGACAAGCAAAGCTTTATAAAATGTGTAACTTGGTTTAAGAGCAATGCTTTGCAATAAGAGCAAACAGTCATAGTACGGTAATAATTTTATATGAATACAGTACATTATTTTGTATTACTGAAATAAGTTTGTATAAATACAGTAAATATTTTTGGGTTGTGGAATGAATTGTCTGCGTTTCAATTATTTCCTATGGGAAAACTCGCTTTGATACAAGAGTAACTTGGTTTAAGAGCGCACTCCCGGAACGAATTATGCTCAGAATCCAAGGTTCCACTGTACCTCTATATGTGACACTCTCTATATTGAGGCAGCCACTTTCTTACAGCATCTGCACCTTTGGGTGTTGTCTGAAGAGCAGTCAACATTGCTTGACTCCTTAAAGAAGCTACTAGTTCTCTTCCTTTAGGTAGGACCCCTGGGCTGGATGGCCTGCCTAATATTAGCTTTATATAGGAGTTGTCCCAATTACTTTTTGAAATCTTTAACTATGCAGGATTTGTGTGCTCTTCCTGGCCCCATTTTGTTGTTTTTTTCTAAAGCTAGGGAAGTACCCCTAATATGTAATGTCCTATTTTGTTGAACACTGATATTACATGTTTGTCAAAATTCTGTTCACAAGATTAAAAGAGGGGATCGTCTATCTGATTCACCCAGATCAAACCGGGTTCATGCTACTAAGGCTAGTGATAATAATATAGTCTGCCTTTTCTTAATTATTGCTGCTGCTAATGTAGGCAAAAACCTGAGTTATGTTCTGTCCTTTGATACTTTTAAGGCCTTTGATTGAGTGCTCCTCAGGAGAGACAATATCTGGCTCAAGTTTTTGTCTTGGATTCAGCTATTGTATGGCTCCTGTGATGCAGTAAAGGGTATGTTAGTAGATGGGAGGTATATTCCTCCTATAGTGTGTCTTTTGCACTGGTGAGAAGCAGAGAAAAGGGTCAACCCTGTCTTGGACCTTCTCTGCCAGTTCAGGTTTTTGAGGCAACGCCCGATGTGGACAGATGCATGATTAGCACAGCATAAATAGGCAGCCAGAATATCTCAGTGGGTAGGTGATTTGGATGGGTAACTAAAGCCTTCTGTCTGTTGGGGAGAAAAAAAACCCAATATCAAAATCGACTGGTATGTCCTGGACTTTATACTTCGCAGTATGCCAAACTGGACTTTTCCTTTGTAACCCTGGTCTGTAATAAGACTGTGCACTTATATTTATTTTTATTCAGTGTGAATACAACACTGACCCTTTATGGGACTGAAAACCTGTTTGTGCCTCTTTACTGCGTCCCTGCCATTGCCTACCAGAACTGAATCCCTACACTCCCCACTAGCTCAAGTTCATACTTACTTGGATATATATCACATTTTCCCTTGATAGAAGTACCAGATCAGGTTGCCCCCTGTTTCCTCTTTTGTTTGCACTGGCAATTCAGTCCTTGGCATTTGATATACGTCAATATTCATTTATTCTAGGTGTTCTGATTGGTGACCTAGTTAAAAAGGTATATTTATATGACAACACAGTAGTATATCTAATTAATTTGGTTCCTTCCCTGACTTTTTTTTATTAGATACACTGACTAAAAAAGGTAACAATGTTTTGAACTTTTGACTTTTAGGCCCAATATCTTGCTATCCACTATGGCTCTTATCATGAGACTACCTTCATTTGAAAGAAAATCATCTTGGCTTTTGTCTCAAACATAGACTTGACATGTGCGGGCGTAACATGGAACGATAAGTCATGCGATCGCATAAGCGATCGCACCCGCCCCTGTCGTTTGTGCATCACGGGCAATTAGTTGCCTGTGGCACACAAAGTCGTTAACCCCGTCACACGGACTTACCTCCCGGGTGATGTCGCTGTGGGCGGCGAACATCCTCTTCCTCAAGGAGGAGGGACATTCAGTGTCACAGCGACGTCACACGGCAGCCGGCCAATAGAAGCAGAGGGGCGGAGATGAGCGGGACGTAAACATCCCGACCACCTCCTTCTTCCGCATTACCGGTGTATGCAGGTAAGCTGTGTTTGTCGCTCCCGGGGTGTCACACGGAGCGATGTGTGCTGCCACGGGAGCGACGAACAACTGGAGCACAGAAGGAGGAACGATATTATGAAAATGAATGACGTGTAAACGATGAACGAGAAGATGAGTATTTCTGCTCGTTCATAGCTGTCACACGGTACGATATCTCTGACGATGCCGGATGTGCGTCACGAATTCTGTTACCCCAACGACATATCGCCAGATATATCGTACCGTGTGACGCGCGCATTGCTACTATTTAGCATATTATTAAATATGTAGATTCTTGTCATGTCAATGCATTGTTACTGTTTTGCTCCTGGTGCGTGATTTTTTTTTTTTTTTAATTTACTGTATACTACCAATTACTACAAGTTCTCACATTCCCTAATAGCTCAGTTTGTTATTAGATCTATTCCTAAGGCCTCTGCCACACTCACGTGAAAAACACACACGTGCCGCGAGACACGTATTTTCCCTGCGCGTTGCATGTAGGTAAGTACGTGTCTCCGGTAAGTGCGGGCCACGTGTGTTCTCCGTGTGCTATCCGCGATAACACACGGATAATCGGTAATTTGCATACTCATGTGGTCCTTCCTGCTGTCCAGGGTACTGATCTTCGGTCTCGAGTCCTGCCGACTCCCCGCTGCTGCTGCCGGCCGCAGTGAAGTGAATATTAAATGAGCATAATGAGCGGCGGTCGGCAGCAAGTGACAGCAGCAGCAGAGACAGGAGGGCTGGAGAAGCTGAGTAAAGATTTGTTATTTTTTTCTCTAACACGTGAGTTTTCTCCGGCGAGTGTCACATGTGACTGCATCCACACTACATCCGTGTGGTACGGGTGCGGGCCGTGTGACACCCGTGATGCCCGAGAAAACGTGGACATGTCAGCGTGATGGAAAACGCACACACGTACAAACAGACATGGACACACATTCCGTGTGGTTTTACGTGTGTGTGCCTGCTACCATAGGGAAGCATTGGTGTACGTCTCTCCGTGTCGGCGGCACGGATGTGTGTCAGAGGCCTTAGTGAAAGGTCACTGTTTCGAATTGAGGGACAACCATGAAGACGATTTCCCAAGAAAAGAGAAACCGCATTATCCAGCTTATTGATAGTGCCAAACTGCATCATGTGAGTACCATTACAGTTGGTAGAATATGAAATAAAGTCCAGCCATTCAGAAGCCAAGAGGTGGATATCCAGGAAAATTATCTGAGTCAACAAGTCGAGTCATCAGAAGATCTGTCAGTTCTAGTGTGACAAACACTGCAGTGGAGGTGGCTCATATGCTTCATAGTAGTGTGATCACAGATGTTCATGCAAGCATTATGTGACACATTACACAAGTCTAGGATGGTGACCCTAAGAAAGGTGAAGAAGCCTTGACGTCAATACCGTCATTAGAAGTGTTGGCTTGTGTTTGCAGAAATGTATAGAAAGCGGATAGTAGAAGATTGAAATCTGGTGTTTTTGATAAATGAGACAAAAGTCAATAGACTAGGCTTTGATGAGTGCAAATGGGTCTGGAAGAAATCCGGGAAAAAGGAATGCTACACAAAGAAGCAGTGTGTTTCAGGTGTGCATTACAATACATCCACAGCTGTGTCTCTAATTAACGCAGATGTTGCCAATAAACCTACCAGAAGCTTCCAAAGACATGACATCATCATATGGGCTGTCCCATATTGTTTAAATGCATAGTACTCTTAAGGGCCATTTACACGCTGCGACATCGCTAACGATATATCGTCGGGGTCACGTGTTTGTGACACACATCCAGCGCCGTTAGCGACATCGCAGCGTGTGACAGGCAGGAGCGACCTTAAACGATCGCAAAAGAGACAAAAATCATTGGTATATGACAGGTCGTTCATTTACCAAATATCATTGTCTCGTACGTAGTGATGTAGTTCGTCATTCCTGCGGCAGCACACATCGCTATGTGTGACACCGCAGGAGCGACGAACATCTCCTTACCTGCTTCCACCGGCAATGAGGAAGGAAGAAGGTGGGCGGCATGTGCCGGCTGCTCATCTCCGCCCCTTTTCTGCTATTGGACGGACGTTTTGTGACGTTGCTGTGACGCCGAACGCACCTCCCCCTTGAAGGAGGAATTGTACGGCGGGCACAGCGACATCGCAGAACACGTATGTGCGTGTGACGCTGCTGTAGCGATAATGTTCGCTACGGTGGCGATCACCACATATCGCACCAACGCCGGGGGCGGGTTCTAACGCTCGCGACATCACTAGCAATCGCTAGCGTTGTCGCAACGTGTAAACCCCGCTTTAGTGTATGTAAACTTTTGACTTTGCATAAAGTAATCAAAATGCCTTAAAACATTCTCTCTCTGTCATTATTCTGGCATTTGGCAAATATAAATCATTTTGGCAATCCTAATTGACCTAAATTGACCTAAAACATGAAAGTTTTATTCTGATTTCATGTCATTTAGTGAGAAAAACATGTATGTGTGTCTTTTTGATAGTGTAAGTAAACTTCTGGTTTCAACTGTATGTCTGCTTGTGTGGATGTTTCTGGATTTCCCTAAATGTCTTTAAGGGTATGTGCCCACAGTGCAGTTTTGTTTCTCCAGCAAAAAACGCACCTCTGGCCGAAAAACGCATAAAAAAACGCGTGCGTTTTTGCTGCGTTTTGGTTATTTTTGCCCATGCGTTTCTTCAGTATATTCAATGGAAAAATGCAGGGAAAAACACAGAAAAGAAGTGACATGTTGCTTCTTTTTTCTGCACCCAAAACTGCAGGCGAAAAAGAAGCAACATGCGCACAGACTTTCTGAATTCTCAGACTTTGCTGAGGAAGGATAATACATGCAGTTTAGGCAACAAACTGCACCAAAAATGCAGCAAAAACTGCACTGTGCGTACAGGGTCTAAAAGTGTTTGAAGTGTTTGTTTTGGAATTGCTACATTTGTGGCTTCTGTGTAAATCCTCATTTATTCTTGAATTACTTTGATATACTCCTCCAGACAGTGGCGTTCATGTCTTCGATATGTATATTTATTATATTTGTATATATGTTGCTGAGCAGGTTGTGCTCCCATTACCATGCTGATAAAATTAGAAATGTGCCTTTTGTATGTTGTTCATATCTGTGCTTCTCTTTTTTCCTTACATTAATATAAGATTTTTTTTTTTTTTTTAAAGAATAGTTTAATAGTCGATTGTCTATACAAAATTAGTTTTATGTGTTATTTTCTACATGAAAAAACATAGAATCCAAACTAAGTTTTCTTAATGTAATAAAAAAAGGAAATTATGTAAAATTGTATGTGTGCCAAGTTATGAAATCAGTAGATTGTGACATTTATATTGTAAAATTTTCCTAGCACTCATCCTTTTTCTTGTATCCGACAGTAATTTTTTTTGTACATCAGAGTATGCATGCCAGCGGCTTGTTTCTAGAATGCATCAACCTTTAAAACCCGAAGCCATTCATTGTGTTAGAAAATGTCTGAGATGGTGCAGGCTTAAAAGCTTGCAATTAGCTTGATTTTTCTAAGTATGTATTTAAAGTTTTGCTGACAATAGATAATGTTTTACTACTTTAGACACAATCATGAAGTCTTCGTTATGTATCATTTTTGTTCTATATAAAAGAGCAGACTACCGTATTTTTCAGATTATAAGACGCACTTTTCATCACAAACATTTCGGAGGAAAATCAGGTGTCTTTTTATAATGTGAATGTAGCTTAACAGGAGGTGAAGAATGCTGGCTGCGGTGGGGGCTGTGCTGGCTGTGATAGGGGCTGTATGGAGCAGGGCGGTGAGGGTTCTGTGGAGCAGGGCGATGCAGTAGGTGAGATGCCCTGTCGGTGGTGCGACCTTCAAATAATGAAGTCTGGAGTTGGTGAGTGCGTAGATGGAGCTCTCGGCTCAACATCTCATCTGCACATGCACCAACTCCGGCCCATTGATCTCCCAGCAGCAGACTTAAGGAAAATGTCACCCGGAGATGGCGTGTGCAGAGATGAGAGCTTGGCTTGTCATTGAGCCAAGAGCTCAATCTGCACACGCTCTGACTCCGGGTGCCATTTCTTTGAAGCCCGCACCACCAACAGAGCATCTGTAACACCTAACGCACCACTATGCTCCACACAGCCAGCACAGCCCCCACTGCATCAAGCACAGCCCCCACCGCAGTGCCCACAGAATCTCCTTACTCCAGCAGCACCCCTGCTTCCTGTGACCCCGCTCCACCACCGCTGTGCCCCTCCTCCGGTAAGACTCCACCAGAGTATAAGATGGAGCCCAATTGTTTTTTTTTTTTTTCTTTTTTAGCTCTAAATTTTGGGGTGCGTCTTATAATCTGGTGCGTCTTATAAAACAAAAAAATTTGGTATATCAAAATTTTCTTCCTACCTGGTATAGACATCATCACCTCTTTCCCTTGGTGGTGTGCAAATAATTTTGAGGAAACTCATCAGGTGTTTTCTTCTTTCAAGGTCCTAAGAGTTAAGTACTCAACCCCTCTTTCAGAACACTACAGATAACTTGATAACCCGTGCTTTATTTGAAGGTATCTGCACGGCCTCGACCCTTTGCATACATTCACATCACTTGAACATATCTTTAAATCATCTTCACCCTTGAGAGGCTTACTATCTGCTATATATTTTTCATTTAATAGCGTTCCTTACCAAATGTTACATAACTATCACTAAACGGGAAGTGGACTTGGTAGGGATGGGCGAAAATGCTTCCTAGACTATTGTATCTCTTACTGTTCTATAAATTTTAACATGATAAAGTCTGCTTACAAAGTTCTCTTTCCTTGGCATATGGTCCATGCGCCTATAGCACATGTGGTTGGTCCCTGGATATCCCGCTAATTATTTCCGGGGATGTGTTTCCAATTGTGATATATTGCACATGTAGTGGACTTGTCCCCAGATCTCTTGTTTCTGGTTCCTAGTATAAAAATTGTATTGAGCTATTTTCTGTTACCTCTGATAAGAGATCCCTGGGAAGCTCTGTTAAACCACAAATAATCCACACTCACCCACCCTCAGTACAAGCTCTTCCTCTAAGCTGGAAACCAGACAATAGCTTATGCTTAGAAAAAACACACATATGTATCTCAAATAGATCATTTGTCTTAAATGACACCCACTCTAAATTCTTCAGGGCCTGGGACCCCTAGATAACACAGCACATCTGCATGTAGCAAACACCAGTCTTTCTTTTGGCTAATCACACATAATATCCTCATCAGTTCCTGATCCCTACGCTGGACTCAGACGAGCGTTTTGCATCCGATGTGACATGTTAACGACTTCCGGCTCAGGCTCTGCTGTGAGCGTGAGCCGAGTGTCATGCAACTGTGACCCGATCCTGCAATCAGATCACAGCTGTGAAGCTGAGGACGGGCACTACGGAGGCGAGGGAGGGGTTAATCCCCCCATCTCCTCCATTGTCAGCCTGTGCGTATATCGCACTGCACTGGGATAACCTCCGAGTGCAGTCCGATGTATCTCATTCAAGTGAATGGGTGCGAGAGATACGGCTCTAGCAGAAAATCGCAGAATGCTGCCGCTTTTATCGCATCCAGAATCTGGATGCGAGAAAAGCTGACAAACTGCTCCTGTTCATTGACGAACATAGGTCCGAGTGCAATGCGAGATTTTCTCGCATTGCACTAGTCCGATTTTCACGCTCGCGCACCCTTACCTCTTCATTGTCTGTGTATTCCTCATACTACCCATTTCCACTCCCTCCTTTTTTTTTTTTCCTTTCTACATTTTTCTTTGTTTTTTTGTATGTTCATCATTATACATTTTGTTAACATAATGAATTGATGTAATAATAAATAATATATTTGACTATTTTTTTTCTTTTTATTCTATTGTTGAAACTTCAATACATATATTCGAAAGACAAGAGTAGACTATAGAGCTAGGTTACAGCTCTGTGCAACCGAAATGTTACATTTATTAAATAGTAAGACAAAAAGTGTGCCGCTTGTAAAGCCCTATCAATCATACATTTCCCCTGCAGCCAAAATAATAGTTGACAATGTAATGACCATGACCGGCTATCATAACGTGGACTTATTAAGCAGCTTTTCACCATGGCTAATAGGGACGGGTCCCCAGGCAGGGATTCCCTTTGTAGCCTCCTTTGTGTTGATATGTCACATGAACCGGATTTGTTTCCTGGGACAACTACTTTAATGATAGCGAGTCCACTTCTTGTATTACTTTAAAAGATATAATAACAGATTTCCAATATCTCAGGATTGTTTTTATTGCCAGTGGTACTATATAGATATAACAGTGGTGTTCAGTACAAGAGAATACTACTCATGGTACAGTACTTAGAAATCAGGGACTATTCTTCTCTCATATAAATGAGTATTATTGATTTGGTGTCAGCTCAAGCAGAGGATTTACAAAACATTGCCATTACAGCCAACACGTTCCTCTAGCCAAAACTGAGAACTTGATTGTGTTCTTGAATTCTTGTGTGTAGCAACTATGAACAACCTTTCCCCTGTAAATCCCAAAATTTCTTTTTACTTTTTTTTTTCCTCGTTAACTCTATATCTTATTATCTCTGGCATCTTATTAGCATCCTTTAAGTGGAGAATGCAGTTTTCTTTGTAAGATTGTGATACCTTTAGGCGCAGTTCACATGTTGCAGCAATATTTTGTGTTATATATATTGTGCAATATTTTTGCTACTATTTTAGAAAGTCATGTCAAAATTCTGCATTTTTGCCTTAATCATGTAAAAAAAATAAGCAAAAAAAACCTTGTAAATCGATTGCAATGTGTGAACACAGCCTGAGAGTACATATTTCTTATGTTGACCTCATTGCTGCTTTAGCATTGTCATAGGCAGCCTTGGCTATTGCTATGTCTTAGTACTACTGGCGTGGGGAGGTGTGGGGAACATTTTTTCTATCAAGAGACATGTGGATATTTATAACGTTTGGTCAAACATTTAATTTACTCACCCCCAGTGTAATGTCTGGAATTCATTTTTTTTTTGGTTAGTCGTGTGATGGATGGTGTTGCTACTCAGGTTTGCATTGGTCAGTCTACTTTTTGCAATGGTAACTGTTTCAGCAGTAAGTTGTTCTGAACACATGCATATTTTAATGTCTCAAAGTGGGAAATTCATCATTTCCTATGTAACATTTATAAAAAATCAAACAGGGGAAAGTCCACTGTATACATCATATATGAGACACTGACTCTGTGGTGTATATATATATAGGACAGGGGTGGGCAATTAATTTTCCCATGGGGCCGCATGAGAACTTGGGATGGTTTTAGAGGGCCGGACTAATATAATTACCTCAGTTCTACCCAATACTGTATATAGTATATACACTATCCCTTCATAAACAAACAGTAACTTAAACAATACAAAGATGCAATGAAAATATGGAGGTCAGTGGGGGGCATAGACATTACTAGGGTCAGTGGGGGACAAACACATTACTAGGGTCAGTAGGGGGCATACACATTACTGGGGCCTGTGGAACATACATACTGGCCCTGGTGGCCAGTGGAGCATACATTCTGGCCCTGGTGGCCAGTTAAGCACACATACTTGCCCTGGTGGCCAGTGGAGCACATATACTGACAGTGGTGGCCAGTGAAGCACACATACTGACAGTGGTGGCCAGTGGATCACATATACTGGCAGTGGTGGCCAGTGGATCACACATACTGAGAGTGGTGACCAGTGGATCACACATACTGACAGTGGGGGCCAGTGGAGTACACATACTGACAGTGGTGGCCAGTGGAGCACACATACTGACAGTGGTGGCCAGTGGAGTACACATACTGACAGTGGTGGCCAGCGGAGCACACATACTGACAGTGGTGGCCAGTGGGGGACACATACTGTCATTGGTGGCCAGTGGGGCACACATACTGACCGTGGTGGCCAGTGGGACATACATACTGGCAGTGGTGGCCAGTGGGGAATGCATACTGACAGTGGTGGCCAGTGGCGGATGCATACTAACAGTGGTGGCCAGTGGGGCATGCATACTGACAGTGGTGGACAGTGGGGGATGCATACTGACAATGGTGGCTAGTGGGGGATGCATACTGACAGTGGTGGCCAGTGGGGCATACATACTGACAGTGGTGGCCAGTGGGGCATACATACTGACAGTGGTGGCCAGTGTGGCATACACTGTGGTGCACTTACCTCCGTTGCAGAACTGACGTTTTGAATCAGCCGCTGTGGAGATGAGCCGGTCACATGTAAGGATACTGGGTAGAAGGGGCAGGCAAAGGGGGCATGGCCAGCATCAACAGCAGCAGGAGGGGACAAGGAAGGCATCCGAGGACTGTGTGTGTCCACTGCACTGCGGGATACAATGCTCCCGGCAGTAAGAGTGGGGCTGAGGCATAGATCGGGCCATGCCTCCAACTCTCAGCAAGACGGTCGGGCCAGTCACAGACAATAGGCGGGCCGGATCCGGCCCGCGGGCCGCCCCTTGCCCAGGTCTGATATAGGATATACTTAGACTGCTGTTTGTAGATCACATATCAGACACTGAGACTCTACTGTAAATATAAAATATATTATTTGCAGCACCAGGTGAAATCCTTCACCAAGGATAAGGGACGCAAGTCTACAGTAAGTCCAAGGGATCCTCTTGGTCACCATCTCATTGATAAAAAGCAAGGACAGTGTTCCAGGGGTGTTTTCAATTTTCTTTATTCCATCAGGCAACATTTTGCCCTACATATGAGCTTTATCAAGTGATAAAAAAGTGCTTGATAAAGCACATATGTAAGGCAAAACGTTGCCTAATGGAATAAATAAATTGAAAATACCTCTGGGATTCTGTCCATGCTTTTTATCTGCCGTAAATACATCACATAGTACTTAGACACTGCTGTATATAAATCACATCTTCCATATCACTTGTAAGGCCACATCTTGAATACAGCATCCAACTTTGTGTTTCACTTTATATAAAGGATATTGGGAACTTCAGTGGTGGGCAACTATATTATTACACGGGATGGAAGATCCTATGATGAAAGTTGGGCTTTTTTATCTTAGAAAAAAGATGCCTCAAGAGCTGTCTCATTAACAGTGCTCAAGATAATGAGTACTTCCGAAAAGATTTATCAGAAAACTTTTAGATTCGTTTTAGCATGAAAATTTTCTATAGAATACCATACTGCAAAATACTCCCACAAATGTGGTCATTGATTGCAAACAATATTTGTTATTTTGGACACCAAAAAAGTAATTTTCCTAACAAATACATTTAAGACTATATTGCAAAAATTGTGTACATTCAATGAAAGTGTTAAGAGGAAAACTAAAGTTTAGACTACAAAATTCTAATTAGCAAGATTTCAACAATAGGTAATTCTAATTATTCAATAAATAGCTGTACAGCAGTCAGTTTATTAACAATGAAAACTCCTTCCCATTTCATACTGGCAGCAATGGCACCACATGGAGGAGAAATGAAATAATTTCCTTATGCAAGAAATGTGAAGGCTACAAAATGACCAGCAAAGCTTTGCCTATCAGTCGGAATACTGTAGCAAAAGTGATAAAGAAAATAAACAAAGATGGAACTACAACCGTCTCACAGAGACGTTCAAGCTGACTGTGAGGAAATAGGGATATATTCTGATCTATTAAGCCATATTCCTATAGCCGCCATCTTGTCAAGGTACGACCATATCTTGTTGTGTGTGACTGGGCCTTAAGGCCTAAGGAGGCTTCAATAAGTATGCTAATTAACTTGAGGAAATTAGATGAGCTAGTTAGGCCTGATAACCCTAAGGGAAAAGAAAAAGTAAATATAAAACTCAAGGTGTCAAAATCCAATTAGGACAGCCCTTGATCGAGCACACCCCCTGCGGAGTGAATTGTCCTGCACAGGAGGTGGGAAGGAAGCTCCAGGTTTATAACCTAACTTCAAAGGTCTCCTCCAGACAATTCGGAACCCTCAGTAGAGTTTTGATATTGGGGGGTACATCGCCCCCACAAACAAGACAGGCATATGTTCATATTCCTGAGGGCCAAACGCACGTAACACATATTTTGGCAAAACTGTATGATGTGCGTAGCCCTCCATAATTAATAACTGGCCACAGAAAGCCCTCATATTTCCTATCAAAACGGAGATCAATTCACAACGACAAAAGTGAGGGTCATATCGTCTCTGTGAGTAGCTGAGGGGCTGAGTTATGCTGGGAAATATAACGTTAGATTATTCTCAGCCAGCAGCAGGGGGAGGGAATTCCCAGCCAGGATGATGTCACGAGGGAGGGCCATATGAGCCCGAGACAGAAAAGATAAAAGTAGGTGCAGGGATCTGCACATTGTCTTTACTAGGGGGTCATGTGATACACATGTGAGGAAGTTCATGAAACCCTGGTCGAACGGCGCCCCCCTATAGCCAAATACATAAGGTAACTGCTTGATCTGACTGTCTATAACCATGTCTTATTTGTAAATGTATTCTGACATATATCTATATATTCTGTAAATTCCTTATTGTATATTGTAGTTTCTAGTGTGCCCTTACGGCTATTAAAACATATATAATTTAATCTTGGGCTGTCCTATTATCGCGATCCTGAATTCCACATCTGTGTGCTCGGCGTAATAGTTATCGTAATTGATTGGTGGCAGCGAGTTTATGCCGAGGATCATTGTGGGGCGACCCGTGAGATCAGGGGCGAATTAGATATATTCCGCCGCAGGAGTCGGGGGAATATATACCTTACTCTCACCGGGAACCCTTCAATCATCGGCATAGTTGAATAACGGCCTCCTTGCTTATTGTCGGGCAATTCCATAATTGGCCTGACTATAAGAGGGGCGCTAGAGAGCGAGTCACGTGCTCTGTGAGATGGAAAAGGGGGTGTAACTTCCACTCCTTCCCCCTGTTCATGACACTGACCATGGGAGTTAACACTTAAACAGGATCATCTTCTGATGAGAGTAGAATAAAATCAATATGGAAGTTCACTGCAGTTAGCTAAATAAGTATAAAGCTGAAATCTGGGTGTGTTTTTTTTGACTTAATATGGCATACAATGCAACAGAATGAACAGAATGGCATGCATGGATGTTGTCCTTGAAGGAAGCCTCTAAGGAAGCCCATGCACAAAATAGCCCACCTACAATTTATCAAGGTCCATGCTGAATTATATGATGACTACTGAAACCCTATACTTCATTGTGATGAGACCACGGTTAATGATTTTGGAACTGATGGTGTATTTCCCCAAAAAAAGATCGGGTCTCATATTATTTTTAACTTTAAATGATGCATAGGACTTATTTTCAGGGGATGTCTTATATATTTTATTGCTGCATGTTTCCCCATGTAACCCATGTAAAGCCCACTTTACACGTTGCAATTTCTCATACGATATCGTATACGATTTGCTACGCCCCCATCGTATGTGCGGCACGTTCAATTTGTTGAATGTGCTGCACAAACGATTAATCCCCGTCACACATACTTTCCCGTCCATACGACCTCGATGTGGGCGGCGATCGTCTACTTCCTAGAGTGGGAGGGACGTTCGGCGTCACATCGACGTCACGCGGCAGCCGGCTAATAGATGTGGAGGGGCGGAGCTGAGCGGGACGTAAACATCCCGCCCACCTCCTTCCTTCCGCATTACCGGCTGGGAGCCACAGGACGCAGGTAAAATCTGTTCATCGTTCCCGGGGTGTCACACACTGCGATGTGTGCTACCCCGGGTACGATGATCAATCTGACGTTCAATCCATGAGGAATGAACGATGTGCGTGCAATGAACGCTTTAATGTTCAATCGCAATTGCACGTAACTGTTACACACTGCAATGTACCTTACGATGCAGGTGTGCGTCACTTACGACGTGACCCCGCCGACACATCGTAAGATACATTGCAGCGTGTAAAGCTGGCTTAAGCCCTGGAAAATGTATATTTGCGCACCCGAGGTTAATGCAAAATGAATATGCTACACTTCCGCTCACTCTTCTGTGCTGGGGTCAGTGATTGGGTGGACTCAGACTGTGGTACTTGCCTGCTGTTAATATAGAATTAATATTCACCCCTTTCCCCAGCCACACCTCTGTTCCGGCATCCGTGATTTAGTTAGACTGCTGTATTCCTCACACGACGATTACATTATAATGCTTGGACTGGCCAGCGAGTGACCTGACAGTGACCGCTGCAACTACACATGTTTTGTTATACACACATTTATTTCCTTTTGTGTATTGGAGCAACACAAAGGAAACAGAGACTAAAAAGACAAATTGGACAGAATTTCATAAAACCCCAAAAATGGATCTGACAAAATTGTTGGCACTCTTAACCTAATGTTGGTTGCACACCCTTTGGAATAAATAATTGTGATCAATCGCCTCTTATAAGTATCAACAACCTTGTTTCCACTCTCAACTGGAATTTTGGACCACTCTTACGTTGCAAACTTCTCCAAGTTTCTCATATTTGAAGGGTGCCTTCTCCCAACAAAAATTTTAAGATCTTTTCACAGGTGTTTAATGGGATTTAGATATGGACTCTTCAGAACTCTCTAGTGCTTGGTTTCCATCTATTTGTGGGTGCTTCTTGAAGTATGTTTAGGGTCATTGTTCTGCTGGTAAACCCATGACCGAGGACGCAAACCCAGCTTTCTGACACTGGGCACTATATTGTGACACAAAATCCTTTGGTACTCTTCAGATTTCATGATGCCTTTCACACAGTCAAGGCACCAAGTACCTGAGGCAGGAAAGAAAACCCAAAACATCTTTGAACCTCCACTATATTTGACCGTAGGTATCGTGTTTTTTTCTTTGTATGCCTCATTCAATTTTCGGTTAACAGTAGAATGATTTGCTTTACCAAAAAGCTCTATCTTGGTCTCATCTTTCATCAAGGTGGTTTTCCATATGGATTCTGGCTTACTCATGTACAATTTGGCACACTGCACTCTACCTTTTTGTGTCTCTTTGTCAGCAGATTGTCCTGGTTCTCCTGTCAATGTGTTTTATTCCAGTAATATGTTGATGGATAGTTTATTCTAACACTGATGCACCTTGAGCCTGCAGGACAGCTTAAATTTCTTTGAAACTTGATTGGGGGTGTTTATCCACCATCCAGACTATCATTCGTTGCAACCACTAAATCACTTTTACGGCCACATCTGGAATATGGTATCTAGTTCTGGGCTCCACATATTAAAAAGGTAGTCAGAGGTTAGTCAGTTCAAAGGTGGACAACTAGATTATTACAAGGAATGGAAGGCCTCCCGTATGATGAAAGGTGGAAAAAGTTGGGTTTGTTTAGCTTAGAAAAAAGGCATCTCAGGAGATCTCATTTATATTTATAAATACATGTGTGGTCAATACAAAAGACTGGCCTGTGACTTGACATGGGCAAAAATACACCAAAACGCACCAAAAACATGGCAAAAATGCATGCTTTTTTATGTGTTTTCCAGGCAGAGGTGTGGTTTCTGCCAGATGGTGTGTTTTTCGCTGGAGAAACAAAACTGCAGTGTGCGCACATACAGTGCCTACAAGTAGTATTCAACCCCCTGCAGATTTAGCAGGTTTGATAAGATGCAAATAAGTTAGAGCCTGCAAACTTCAAACAAAAGCAGGATTTATTAACAGATGCATAAATCTTACAAACCAACAAGTTATGTTGCTCAGTTAAATTTTAATAAATTTTCAACATAAAAGTGTGGGTCAATTATTATTCAACCCCTAGGTTTAATAGTTTGTGGAATAACCCTTGTTTGCAATTACAGCTAATAATCGTCTTTTATAAGACCTGATCAGGCCGGCACAGGTCTCTGGAGTTATCTTGGCCCACTCCTCCATGCAGATCTTCTCCAAGTTATCTAGGTTCTTTGGGTGTCTCATGTGGACTTTAATCTTGAGCTCCTTCCACAAGTTTTCAATTGGGTTAAGGTCAGGAGACTGACTAGGCCACTGCAACACCTTGATTTTTTCCCTCTTGAACCAGGCCTTGGTTTTCTTGGCTGTGTGCTTTGGGTCGTTGTCTTGTTGGAAGATGAAATGACGACCCATCTTAAGATCCTTGATGGAGGAGCGGAGGTTCTTAGACAAAATCTTCAGGTAGGCTGTGCTATCCATCTTCCCATGGATGCGGACCAGATGGCCAGGCCCCTTGGCTGAGAAACAGCCCCACAGCATGATGCTGCCACCACCATGCTTGACTGTAGGGATGGTATTCTTGGGGTCGTATGCAGTGCCATCCAGTCTCCAAACGTCACGTGTGTGGTTGGCACCAAAGATCTCGATCTTGGTCTCATCAGACCAGAGAACCTTGAACCAGTCTGTCTCAGAGTCCTCCAAGTGATCATGAGCAAACTGTAGATGAGCCTTGACATGACGCTTTGAAAGTAAAGGTACCTTACGGGCTCGTCTGGAACGGAGAGCATTGCGGTGGAGTACGTTACTTATGGTATTGACTGAAACCAATGTCCCTACTGCCATGAGATCTTCCAGGAGCTTCTTCCTTGTTGTCCTTGGGTTAGCCTTGACTCTTCGGACAAGCCTGGTCTCGGCACGGGTGGAAACTTTCAAAGGCTGTCCAGGCCGTGGAAGGCTAACAGTAGTTCCATAAGCCTTCCACTTCCGGATGATGCTCCCAACAGTGGAGACAGGTAGGCCCAACTCCTTGGAAAGGGTTTTGTACCCCTTGCCAGCCTTGTGACCCTCCACGATCTTGTCTCTGATGGCCTTGGAATGCTCCTTTGTCTTTCCCATGTTGACCATGTATGAGTGCTGTTCACAAGTTTGCGGAGGGCCTTAATTAGTCAGAAAAGGCTGGAAAAAGAGATAATTAATCCAAACATGTGAAGCTCATTGTTCTTTGTGCCTGAAATACTTCTTAATACTTTAGGGGAACCAAACAGAATTCTGGTGGTTTGAGGGGTTGAATAATAAATGACCCTCTGAATAAACTTTTCTCAATTTAAAAAAAAAAAAAAAGAAATAACATTCTTTTTTGCTGCAGTGCATTTCACACTTCCAGGCTGATCTACAGTCCAAATGTTACAATGCCAAGTTAATTCCGAATGTGTAAACCTGCTAAATCTGCAGGGGGTTGAATACTACTTGTAGGCACTGTAACCTTAAAGTGGAAGCTATGGAAGCCCGCATAGCGTTTGCAATAAAAAACACATGAAGGACTCTCAGACTCTGAGAAATAGAATTCTCTGGTGTGATGAGACAAAGATAGCACTTTTTGGTGATAATTCTAATTGGTATGTGTGGAGAAAACCAGGCACTGCTCAACACCGGCCCAATACAATCCCAACAGTGAAACATAGTGATGGCAGCATCATGCTATGGGGGTGTTTTTCTGGTGCAGGGACAGGACGACTGGTTGAGATTGAAGGAAAGATGTATGTGGCCAAGTAAAGAGATATCCTGGAAGAAAACCTTTTCCAGAGTTCTCTGGATCTCAAACGTGGCCCAAGGTTCACCTTCCAACAAGACAATGACCCAAAGCACACAACTAAAATAACAAAAGAGTGGCTTCAGAACAACTCTGTGACCATTCTTGCCTGGCCCAGCCAGAGCCGGACCTAAACCCAATTGAGCATCTCTGGAGAGACCTGAAAATTGTTGTACACCAACATTCACCATCCAACCTGACGGAACTGGAGAGGATCTGCAAGGAAGAATGGCAGAGGATCCCCAAATCGAGGTGTGAAAAACTTGTTGCATCTTTCCCAAGAAGACTCATGGCTGTACTAGCTCAAAAGGGTGTTTCTATTCAATACTGAGCAAAGGATCTGAATACTTATGACCATGTGATATTTCAGTTTTTCTTGTTTAATAAATCTGCAAAAATTTCAACATTTCTGGTTTTTTTCTGTCAAGATGGGGTGGAGAGTGTTCATTAATGAGAAAAAAAATTACCTTTTTTAAAACTTACCAAATGGCTGCAATGAAACAAAGAGAGAAATTTAAAGGGGTCTGAATACTTTCTGTACCCACTGTAATGCCAAGTGAGTGCCATTAAGTGATGTCTAAAGGGATCTGGCTATCTTATATTATACTACCCCATTTTAAAATCCGGGAATAGAACCAGTATAACATTACATGTGTAACTAAAATGTAATTGTGAAAAATTAGAAGAATCTTCCTCTGTCCTCCAAAATACAAAAAAATAACATAAAGGATATTTTCTTGCACATAGAATACATCGACACAAAATGAACTACTCTCCAATTAGGCATCCACAAGACTGTAATAATCAAAACAATTAATTGAATAGGATATTTCTTCATCAACAAAAAGATTTATAAAGTACAAAGTAATTTCTAGGTACTAACAGGCTTCCAAACAATATTACAATTTATTCCACATAAAATAAAATTTCATACTGTCGCATCATTGGCTACTAAGATACAAAGGGCAATAATGGGAATTAGTGTCTTTTAGGCCTGATCAGCTCAAGCCCAACATGACTATATACTGGTTTTTAATGGGAATTATTTCATAATGAATAAGATGTTATAAAAAATGACCAATCATTCTAAGACATATTAACAAATGATGTCAAGGCTATTTACATGAGCATAGCACTATAGCTTCATGATGGGTGTCTTCCATAAAGTGTAAATGTGCTGAGTAAGGAGGACTACAATGGGAGTAATAATGGATGCTTCTCAAAGCAGGCAATCTTAAATCTAATCTTTGTGATCCTAGAAGTACCGATTTACAAAAACAATTCCTTGGGAAATGTTTAGAAAAGCAATTACTAAAGTTAACCTTTAAGGAAAAGAATTGGTGTAGAGGAACACTTTACATTTTTCTAATGTGAAAAGCTCCAGCATCAGCTCTTTTGCAGCGCTTTCATTAATTTGCCCATTACCTAAGTTTTCAGTTGTTAAAGAAAATGGATGTTCTGGAGGTTTCATTGGTGGAAAAGTAGAACAGCATATTAGTTGTTGCTTTTTTTTTTAATGTATATGTTTGTTCGGAGCAAGCAAATGAAAATCACAGAAAAAAAATAATTGTAGTAGGTGATCAAATGAGGAAGGTTTTCTTTTTATTGTTAGTTGAATGTCATTTGTGTGGATGAATTGTTACCGTATTGGGCAACGAACAGTGTATGTCAGCAAAGAGCAGCTCAAGTGCTTCAGATAAGTCATTTTTGTGAGTTTATTATAGCTCTCAACAATTGGAAAATAATATGTATGCTGTAAAGAGTGCTTGTTTTCATCAGGTTTTCTGTATACATGTGAATGTGCTGTGAGAACGTCCATACTGTAGAGTGAATTCCCCCATACAATATTTGTGACATTTTCAATGGAGAAATTTGAAGTGTACACTATAGAACAGAGAAATCCAACATTTTCATTTTTATATTTCCTACTTCTATACTAAATAACTTTTTTTTTTTGCCTTGATGAATGAGGACTTCTTTTGCCACGTATACTTACAGAATAAGGTATCTTTATTTTTTTCGTAAATCAAATTTTATTAGATTGTCACATAAAATCTTTGATGTACCAGCACATTAATCATTACATTAATCATAGATATAAATACAACCAACAAAAAGTATGCTCCAATTCCTTATCGTCTCCACAAGGAAAACCTTACCCTGGTCCATTTCGATAAAAAAGGGCTTTTTTTGGGGGCGGAGCTAGACATGGCCATGTGAGGATGCTGATTCCAAGAGCTCCTCTCTATAGAACCCAAAAAACACTGGCCCAACACATATGGGCAAATCTACGGGCAAAAAGGCTTCTGCCCGCACCCCAAAGAAGCCCACCACCTCACAGGGCAAAATTGGGCCCTTTCTTATCCAGCCTCAGGGCCCGGGCGCCTTGCCCCATCCGGAGCTGGAATTGCGGCCTATGTCTCCCACGGCTGGTACCGGGCCTGTGGTGGAGGCGCGCGGTGCAGCGGTGAAGTCGCGGCATCCTGGAGCGGTCGCTGTGACCCCCTTGGGAGGTGAAGGACATGGTCCAGTGGAGGAGCCGAAGTCTGGCCGCAAACACAGCCCAGAGACGCCACTTCAAGATGGCGCCCGCTCACCTCCGGTCCGGGCTCTGCGGCCGCAGCGGGGACAGTCCTCAGTGGAGAAGCCGGCGACAGCCTCACCTGCCCCATCTCTACGAGAAGCGGCGATCTTCCAGACCTGGCAAAGGACCTTCGCTCCAGAGGCCTCCTTCCTGGACGCAGTATCTCCCGGCTCCACGACCCACGTGCAGACAGCCTCCGGTGCAGCACCTGATCAGCAGCCACTACTACAGAGCCCCCAGGGAGCCGTGAAGCTGCGCCCGGAGAGGCTGACCGATGTCATCGCCGATGTGGGTGAGTTAAGCCAGACAGGCAGCCCCACCGCGCTGAATGTGGGGTCTCCTGGCCCTCAGACATTAATGGAGGGGCCGAGCAGTGGTGGGGGCCACAGTCCAGACAGGAGCAACGTTTCCACAGATATTGTGCTCCATATATCACCGCTTGCAGCACCTCCTCTCCCAGGAGCTAATGGAGGGGGAAGGGAACCCCATTCGCCTCCAGGGCCCCAAGGTCTAGCATGGGGCACTCCCATGGAACCGTCATCCCCAGCCCCGTCAACAGGGTGGTCCACGGGCTCTTCCTGGGAAGGCAGCCCACCGGATGGGAGCCTGGCAGAAGCTGCTCGGCCACAATGGAACAAGGGGCCTGGGACACTAGGCTCACCAACTAGCCAGATCACCACTGTGGCAAACATCGGTGGGAACGTAAATACCCACAGGAGCCCACAACTACTATATGACCCAGCTTTACAGGAATCTATACGTTCTTTCGAGGCATCATCCTTCACTACTAATATGATAAATGAAGACCGCCCAGCATCCCTGGCAGACATAAGATATCTCCTACAATCCATTCCTACCAAAAATGATATAGCAGCCCTAGCCAACCAAGTGGTAGCAGAATGTAAGCAAGAATTTGCCCAGTTGCGGTCAGACCTCTCCTCCCTCACCCACAGGGTAGATGTTCTGGCAGATCAGCAATCAACATCCCAAGTCAATGTCCAAACTATGCAGGACTCTATACTAAACCAGTCCAAGCAGCTATTTGCTCTCCAACAGCATGTAGACGACTTGGAAAATAGAAATCGAAGAAATAATCTTCGTATCAGGGGCCTGCCTGAGTCAATCGCCGCCCCTGATATATCCTCAGTTCTTATCTCAATTTTTAATAATTTGTTGAAAAGGCCACCTGGGGCCACCCTGGAACTTGACAGAGCCCATAGGGCACTACGTCCCCCGGACCCAGGGGACACGCGTCCCAGGGATGTCGTGTGTAGGGTACACTTTTTTGCAGCAAAAGAAGCCATCCTCCAAGCAGCCCGGAAGAAACAGTTCTTAACATATAACGGTTCTACTATACGCATTATGCCGGATCTGTCAAGGCATACATTGGCTCAGCGGGCCACTCTAAAGCCTCTGCTGGACATGCTTAAAGAAAGAGGGCTCCTGTTTCGTTGGGGCTTCCCTTTTTCATTGTCAGTACAAAAAGACTCGAGGTGGTGGGTCCTGAGATCCCCGGAGGACCTCCCACTCTTCATCTCAAATCTGGGTCTACCCCCAATTACCATCCCTCAATGGCCCACCACCTTGCTTCAGCCGTGGGCACCGGGAAAGCGCCCTGCCCTTTTGCCTCCATCCCGGGCCCCTGGCTCAGCAGGAGGCCTACCACCGAGAGGGCCCCGTGGTCGCAGAATGGGAAAACCACGTTAATTGCACTAAACAGCTGCAGAGGCTGGTAGAACCCACTCAGTACATTACACATCTGGTTAATTAAGTTGAATGACTTTTCGTGTTATTTCAATGCCCATCTAAGGCCCTTTATGCCCAAATCTTTTTGTTATCTGTGCCAGTGTTTAGGGTTATACCCAATGTTTCCAGTTTACTATGGAGCCGCGACAGGCTATGTCTGACTTTTTTCTCCCCCTAATAGGTCGGGATCCTCTGTCCTGCCCAAGTAGAGCGGACATGCTCCCCAAGAACGTTTGTTCTCAATTAGTGTTATATGTAGGGGCTATACCCCTGCTGTCCTTTCTACCCACATTGCTATTGTTCCTCTGTAAATCCTGTCTTCAATTACGAGTTAATGCAAGGGCTCCTCCCTTGCGGTTCCTTCTACCTCTACTTCTATTCTTTTCCTACCTTCCACGGGTCACACCGTACTTCCTCTTTCCTGTCGATGGCCGGGACGGATTAGTCCGTCTTTACATCTCATGCATCTATAACTTTTTATTCTTTTACAGATGGCCAACCTGACAATAGTATCCTTCAATGCCAAGGGTCTGAATGTACCGGAGAAAAGAGCACAGATCCTTTACCATTTCCACAAGCATAAGGTGAAAATAATATGTTTTCAGGAAACACATTTCAAAAAGGGACATACCCCGGTCATAAAGAACAAATACTATCAGACCTGGTTTTTCTCTGACAACCCAGAGTCGCGTTCTAAGGGAGTGGCGATTGCCATTCATAAATCTTTCCCTCATCAAATTATAAATTGCACACTGGACAGCCTGGGACGATACATTATCCTCTCACTGATAGCCGGAGACCAAACTTTCACGATAATAAATGCGTATGCCCCAAACCAGAAACAGGATGACTTCATAGCTGGCCTTGTTGGCACTGCGACCCCCTTGATACGAGGCACAGCAATGCTATGTAGCGATCTTAATGTCACTCTTGATCCCACATTAGATAACTCTAAAGGGAAATCTAGTATATCATATGCCACAATTAAACGTATAAAAAAAACCCTATTGAGCATTCAGCTGTTCGATACATGGAGAATAGCACACCCGTCAGATAGGGATTATAGTTTTTACTCCCACACTCAAGATTCATATAGTCGCATAGACTACATTTTTCTACAGCACAATGCTCTCCCCTGGGTCAGACAGGCTAGAATAGGCAACATATTGTGGTCGGACCATGCGCCGGTGTACTGCGAGGTTGAAGTTCCTTCTCTCCCGGCCCCTAGGGGATCATGGCGGCTTAATGAGGCCTTGCTTCTGGACGAGCTATGCACCTCTGAGGTGCAGACTGCTATCACTCATTTTTCAGAAGATCATCTAGCAGACGACACAGCTCCCACATTTAAATGGGAAGCGTTGAAGTGCGTCTTGATGGGCATTTTCATCAAGCATGGAGCTCGCATTAAAAAAGAGAAGGCTCAGAACTTGGTAGATGCCCTCCGTAAGGTCTCAGACCTGGAGCTCGTTCACAAGCGGGCCTTATCGGCTACCACCCTACAGACCCTCCTACAAGCTAGACTGGAGGTCAGGAAAATGTTAGACTCATCATATCAGCGCCTATTACAGGTGGGGAGGGGAAAATTCTACGAGTTTGGGGACAAGCCGGGCAGACTGCTGGCCAACGCACTAAAAGAGGGGAAAGCCCACACTCTAATTCCCTGCATAAAGAATTCCCGAGACGAATTATTATATGCTACCCCAGATATCTCCAACACCTTCCACACTTGCTATTCCAAACTATATAACCTGACTCCTGGTCCCCCCGAGGCAAACGGCGAACTCCCTTCAATGGCCTCCCCCTTCAAACCCCTCAACCGAACCATAGCTGTAGATCTTGAGCGCCCCTTCCTACTAGAAGATGTTTTGACAGTAATTGGTAATTTACCAGGCAACAAGAGCCCAGGCCCAGACGGACTCCCTGCCAAATTCTATAAAACATTCGCTGCACAACTTGCGCCCTTGATGCTCCTTTCCTTTAATATCATTTCAGATGAGTTTCCATTCCCCCCCCATGCCACGACGGCTCATGTGGCCCTACTTAGAAAACCCGGGAAGGACCCCACCGCGTGCAGTAGCTTTAGACCAATATCATTGCTTAATGTGGATCTAAAAATATACGCTAAGCTACTCGCAAATAGAATCAATCCACTTATGCCTGATCTGGTGCACCTGGACCAGGTTGGATTCGTCCCCAGCAGGGAAGCTAGGGATAATACCCTTAAAACCCTAGACCTGATTCAGCATACCCGCACCCAAAAAATCCCCATGATGTTGCTATCTTTAGACGCCGAAAAGGCATTTGATAGAATTTCTTGGCACTCACTCTCCCAGACCCTGACTCACATCGGCTTCGGCCCAACCTTCTCGTCCAAAATCCTGGCCTTATACCGCTCCCCGAACGCCCACTTGAAAATTAATGGTACCCTGTCGAAGCCCTTTAACATATATAACGGGACTCGGCAGGGATGCCCTCTATCCCCACTACTTTATATCTTAGTAATGGAACACCTACTAGCGGCCATTCGTCTCAACCCCGACATACAAGGAATCAAAATCGCAAACCAAGAATATAAATGTGCCGCCTTCGCAGATGATCTCCTCATATACTTGCAAAATCCACTTACCTCTCTTCCATCCCTAATGCAGGAATTAAATCGCTTCAGCAGTTGGTCCAACTTCAAAATCAATTTTGATAAGTCCGAAGCCCTGAATATATCCCTCCCCCAAGACGTCGTAAACGCCGTGAAGCCAAAATTCCCCTTTAAATGGCCACCCAATGGTAGCATAGGATACCTGGGTATTATTATACCATCTGACATAGACAGGCTTTTTTCACTAAATTTCCTAGGTTTCCTGTCCAGGCTCGAGAGAGACCTAGACTCTTGGGGTCGGGGTACCCTCTCGTGGTTTGGCAGGATCAGCGCTCTCAGGATGACAGCCTTACCTAGACTGCTCTACCTACTTCAGACGGTTCCGGTTCATATCCCAGCGTCTTATTGGACAAAGGTACAGCGCCTATTTAACCAATTTGTATGGACTAAGAGGAGACCCCGGCTTGGGAGTAATGTTCTGACAAGAACTAAAGGGGCGGGGGGAGCAGGGCTCCCCTGCTGTAGGCAATACTACCTGGCGGCCGCCCACACCAGAGTCCTGGACCTTTTACATAATCACGATTCAAAACTCTGGGTTCGACTGGCACACGACATGTGCTCCCTATCAGTTCCAACCTTGCCGTGGAACTGGCCACGCCTCTCCAAACATAAAATAGCAATGTCCTACAGCACCAAACAGACATTGAAATCAGTACACTCATTGCCACTGAGCAAACGCCTGCTCCAGCCCTGGGGTCCCCTTATGCCACTTACGGACAACCCTGATTTTCTACCAGGTGCATCGTCCAATAAATTTCTTGGCAGCACTAAGCAGGGGCCCCTGAGACTGGGCCAGGTGGCCCCAGGTGGAGTTCTCCTCCCACTCTCGGATATTGTGGGAACCGGGAACCCCAGGCTGAGGTTCCATTTTGAATATGCCCAACTCAAACACTTCATAACCACACTGGGACAGGCCGCCGGGCACCTCTCACCTATAACTCCCTTTGAGCGCATATGTACCGGAACACCTGACACTCGACATGCCACCTCAAGGATTTATAAGATCCTAACAGAGGCGATGGAGATTTCACTCCCCCGCTTCTGTACTGCGTGGGAAGCAGAGCTCAACAGGACGTTCCCTAGGGATCAGTGGGAACGTTGTTTCCGCCTGACCCATAGGTCCGTGGTAGCCACTAGAATGCAGGAAACATGCTACAAGATCCTCACCAGGTGGTACAGGGTCCCATCGTCGCTTCATGTGTGGTGTCCCGAAGTTCCGGATATATGTTGGCGTTGCGGGGCCCAGGGCGGCACCATGACCCATATATGGTGGTCCTGTCCAAGCATGACGGCCTTTTGGAACAAAGTTTTGACGGCCATTCAAGAGGTCACGGCGACCGTAGTCCCTAGTCGCCCCGAGGCAGTCTTGCTATTTATGTTTAAAATCTCAGAAAAAAAATATAAAAAATCCCTCTTGGGCCCTCTCCTTCAGGCCGCCAAGACCGTGATTCCGCGACACTGGAAGGACCCCGCCCCACCGACTGTGGAGGAATGGGCGACAGAGGTGAACTCGGTACACCGCATGGAGTTGGTGATGGCCCAGTCGAGGGGGCAGATAGTGGAAACCGCCTCTAAATGGCTCACGTGGGAGGACTTCCTCTCGGGCCCCAAGTTCTTAGCTTTAATTGATTCCAGGTGCTCAGACTCCTTGGCAAGTACCACCCCTTAGAGAACATTCATTCACCCTCCTCTTTTAGATTCAACAGATGAATACACCGTCCTGGTCATCATACGTCTTTCTTTATACCTCTCCACTCACTGACTCTAATTCTAAACCCGTCTCTTCTCTTCTGACTTTTCTCTTTCCCCGTGCATCTCTCTGCCCATCTGATAAGTTCTTGTTTATGGTAAGACTCGTTGTCCAATGTTTTCCTTTTTTTTTTTCTTTTTTTTTCTTACCCTAGGTTGTGCAATTGTTGAGCCTCAGGCCTGGACCTGCTGTAAAGGCTAGTTCTATTTCAATGTTATTTTAATGTTATTTCAATGCTATAACACCTAATACCGACTGATATTGGACGATGTATCTATCTGTATGTTTACTTTTCTTTTTGAAACCAATAAAACTTTAAAATAGAAAAAAGGGCTTTTGCCCCTCAAAGGCAATCAAGCTCAATATGAACCAGTGGCACTATAGGGCAGAAAGACAAGACACAAGAGACAAAATGGGGGGAGTGAAAGCGGTGGAGGGAGGGGGATAGTAAAGGTGCATCTGGATTTGTCCACAGCTAGAGGGTAATGGATTGGGTCTAGAGTTCGATTTGCAACAATCTGTTTCCTGGAGCCATGCAAGGAATTCTGGGGTCTCTCTAAGCATAATCCAAGGTGCCCAAGTTTCAACCACCTTCTCCAGTGTGCCGATTTGTTGACTATCAACTCTTCCATTCTATATAACATGTTGAGTTCCAATACAAGTTCTGTTCACAAAGGCGTCTCCCTCCATATCCTGTACCTAGGAATTAGGCTTCTCACCGCTGTCAGAACATGTTGTACCACACCTTTTTTAAATCCCAAGATAGATACCCTCCAAGTGATAAAAGCACCAGTTCTGGTGTGGGATGGAACTCCTCAGAGGAAAGTTTATTTATTTATTGAAATGCAGGATCCCAGAAGCTCTTAAACATCGGGCATTTCCACAAGATATGTATGCATGATTCCATTCCCTGCTCACACCTCCAGCAAGTGTCGGAGGCAGTGGGGAACATAGTATGAATCCTGAAGGGCACCTGTACTACCTGGAGACCATCTTATAGCCCCTCCCCTGTGTTTAAACATTTAGCAATGAATTCTGAGTGAAGAGAATTTTGTCTCGCTCTGCATCCGTAAAGGTCCTGTTTAGATACCACTCCTAAGCCGCGAGGAAAGGAGATCAGAGCTGGCCAAGTGGTGAGGGGTCCTGAAACAGGCTATATAATAGTGAGACTGTATGTAGCGGAAAAACCAATAGCTATATGTAAGAATGAAAATGTGAAAATGGAACCTGCATTACTGCCATGAACATATGAATAAAGAGAAATTTAGCTACTGAATTGATCAATGCAATACACGCAATAATATTATGGGAGAAATTCTTCATTTTCTGGAACAATTATTGTTATTATTATTATTATTTATTATTATAGCGCCATTTATTCCATGGCGCTTTACAAGTGAAAGAGGGTATACGTACAACAATCATTAACAGTACAAAACAGACTGGTATAGGAGGAGAGAGGACCCTGCCCGTGAGGCCTCACAGTCTATAGGGAATGGGTGATGGTACAATAGGTAAGGACAGAGCTGGTTGCGCAGTGGTGTACTGGACTGAGGGTTATTGTAGGTTGTAGGCTTGTTGGAAGAGGTGGGTTTTGAGTTTCTTCTTGAAGCTTTCCACGGTAGGGGAGAGTCTGATATGCTGTGGTAGAGCATTCCAGAGTATGGGGGAGGCACGGGAGAAATCTTGTACGCGATTGTGGGAAGAGGAGATAAGAGAGGAGTAGAGAAGGAGATCTTGTGAGGATCTGAGGTTGCGTGCGGGTAGGTACCGGGAGACTAGGTCACAGATGTAAGGAGGAGACAGGTTGTGGATGGCTTTGTACAAGAATGGATAACAACACCGAAACTGAAGGAATGCATGTACAGTGGAAAAGTCCACATGCCCCTGATTAAATGTCAGGTATTCGTCATAAAGAAAAAAAAAATCATACCACAAATAATTTTCAAACTTTTTCTACCTTTTAATGTCACTCATAATCTGCACGAATTCTACCAAAATCTATTCTGGTGGAAAAATTAAAGTAATGTGGTTGCTAGTGATGAGCGAGTACTAAAAAGCTCGGGTGCTTAAGGCTCGGGCCGAGCATCCCAAGATACTCGTGTACTCGGCCCGAGCACCGAGCCCAATGTTATCCTATGGGAGACCCGAGTATTTTTCTGAAATGACCCCCGGCAGCATGTAGAAACCCTAAAAATGTCACAAAAGTCTCAGAAGAGTGCTCAAATAACATGGCAACAGCATGGGGAAGACCCCTTGAAGCATTTATCAATCAAAAGTCACAGCTGTGAACAATTTTGTCCGAGTTTTACACCATTTTTACGGACTCACCAGAAAACCTTCCAAAATGACACCAAAATGAATTTTCATGGCGGAAATGTTAAGGGCACATACCCAATAGTGAGATAGAGCTGGTGTATGTTACTTTTTGAGATTAATGATACAAGTAAAATATATCTTTGTACCGTGTTAGCCAGTACAAAGATATATTTTACTTGTATCAAAATGGAGGATACCAGAATGTACCGCATCTTTATGGAACTAAAGACACTTCTGAAGAAACGCGCACAACTGGACAGCGACATATTTTTCTTATCCATTTTTTTTTTTTTTTTTTTTTTTTTTTTACTGCACTATTCTAAGTCCTGTTGTGTATAAATACGTGACTCTTCAGATTTTGTGTTATACCATGCCTGATGAAGAGACCTGAGTAGTCTCGAAAGCTTGCAATTATTACCATCTTTTCAGTTAGCCATTAAAAGGTATCAACCACTGAGGACTCTCTGTTCTTTTAAACAATTTTTTTTTGAGATTAATACATGAAAGATTTTACGTAAAACATTGTGTGGCACTCCGATGTCCAAAACGCACGTTTTGTGCTTTTTACTAGCGATGTCGGTCATTTTTTTTTTCATTCTATCTCCCGTCGGTCGGTCTCGCTCTGTCTGTCTCTCTCTGTCTTGTCTGTCCCCCTCTCACAGTCTGTCGGTCATTCTCCCCCCTCTCTCTTACTTACCGTTCTCCGATCACTGCCGCGGTGCTGCACTGCTGTTCACTAAACTCCGGCGGCTTTTCCTCTTTTGAAAAAGCCGGCCGCTCATTAAACAATCTCGTATTCCCTGCGTTCCTGCTTTTCGGCGCCTATGTTTGGTTGCAGTGAGACACGCCCCCACGCTGAGTGACAGGTGTCTCACTGCACCCAAACACAGCAGCCGGTGGGTGTGTGTATACTGTGCAGTGAAATAAATAATTAATTAAAAAAAACGGCGTGCGGTCCCCCCAATTTTAATACCAGCCAGATAAAGCCATACGGCTGAAGGCTGGTATTCTCAGGATGGGGAGCTCCACGTTATGGGGAGCCCCCCAGCCTAACAATATCAGTCAGCAGTTGCCCAGAATTGCCGCATACATTATATGCGACAGTTCAGGGACTGTACCCGGCTCTTCCCGATTTACCCTAGTGCGTTGGCAAATCGGGGTAATAAGGAGTTAATGGCAGCCCATAGCTGCCACTAAATCCTAGATTAATCATGTCAGGCGTCTCCCCGAGATTCCTTCCATGATTAATCTGTAAATTACAGTTAAAAATCACACACACCCGAAAAATCCTTTATTAGAAATAAAAAACACTAACAAAGTCCCTCATCACCAATTTATTAACCCCGACAAACCCTCCATGTCCGGCATACTCCACAGTCCTCCAGCGTCGCATCCAGCTGTGCTGCATGAAGGTGACAGGAGCTGCAGAAGAAACCGCCACTCCTGTCAGCTTCACACAGCAGCTGAAGATAGCTGCGCGATCAGCTGAGCTGTCACTGAGGTTACCTGGATCCAGCGGTGGATGCAGCGGTGGCCGCGGGTAAGCTCAGTGACAGCTCAGCTGATCGCACTACTCACCGCCGCTCCGGTCAGCTCCATGCAGCAACTGAGGTGAGTATTGTGATCAGCTGAGCTGTCACTGAGGTTAATCGCGGCCACCGCTGGATCCAGCGGTGGCCGTGAGTTACCTGACTGACAGCAGCTGATCGCGCTACTCACCTCAGTTACTGTGTGAAGCTGACCGGAGCGGTGGTGTATTCTGCAGCTCCTGTCACCTGCATGCAGCAGAGCTGGACACGACGCTGGAGGTCTGTGGATTACGCCGGACATGGAGGGTTTGTCGGGGTTAATAAATTGGTGATGAGGCACTTTGTTATTGTTTTTTATTTCTAATAAAGGATTTTTCGTGTGTGTGTGTTTTTTAACTGTAATTTACAGATTAATCATGGAAGGTATCTCGGGGAGACGCCTGACATGATTAATCTAGGATTTAGTGGCAGCTGTGGGCTGCCATTAACTCCTTATTACCCCGATTTGCCAACGCACTAGGGTAAATCGGGAAGAGCCGGGTACAGTCCCAGAACTGTCGCATATAATGTATGCGGCAATTCTGGGCGGCTGCTGACTGATATTGTTAGGCTGGGGGACTCCCCATAACGTGGGGCTCCCCATCCTGAGAATATCAGCCTTCAGCTGTATGGCTTTATCTGGCTGGTATTAAAATTGGGGGGGACCGCACGCCGTTTTTTTTTAATTATTTATTTATTTATTTTACTGCACAGTATAGACAGGCCCACCGGCTGCTGTGATTGGGTGCAGTGAGACACCTGTCACTCAGCGTGGGGGCGTGTCTCACTGCAACCAATCATAGGCGCCTGTGGGCGGTGAAAGCAGGGAATAGGAGATGGCTGTGTGCAGAGCATAGCGCGCCCGCCGGTATAAAGGCTTGGTCACGCTGTGCAGGCCGGCCAATCACTGCAATTCCACAACTAACAGGGCTGTGGCATTGCAGTGGTCTGTCAGGCAATCCCTGCATGAGGGCTGGCTCTCAAAAGAGCGCCAACATGCAGGGATGAAGACCACGAGTACAGCACGAGTATCGCGAAATTACTCGGTACCCGCCGAGTAGCCCGAGTACAGTGATACTCGTGCGAGTACCGAGTAGTAACAAGCATACTCGCTCATCACTAGTGGTTGCATAAACTCACACCCTTAAACTAACACTTTGTTGAAATACTGTTGAATTTATGACCGAATTTAGGCTCAAATTCATCATCTCCTTTTTTATTGGTTTTATTTATTTTCCTTTTTGGTTTTCTGCTACTAGTTACTGTTTTGATGCCAAATATAACAAATGGAGCAAGCAATTCATGAATTTGGCACAAAGTCGAAATAGCTTTTTTTTTTTTTAACGTCTTGAACCATTTTCCATCAAAACTTTGACGTACTCGATAGTATATCAGGGGGAAACGTTGGAGTGATATTGCGTCAAGTTTTCTGACTTTTTAAAAAGTCATAATAGATTAATCACACTGAAACATATGGAATCGGTAAACTCTTGCCATAGCATTCCAAATCTGTCTGATTGTAAGAGCATCTCCTGTGTACAGTCCTCTTCAGGGCAAATCACAGATTTTCCGTTGGATTCAAATGTGGGCTACGGCTGAGGTCATTCCAAAAGTTTGACCTTCTGCTGGCAAAGTCATTCTTTTGTTTATTTGGATGTATGCTTAGGTGTTCGTTGTCATGAAATGTGAAATGCATCTTCCGCTTTTTAGCAGAGGCATGCTTTTGTTGTGAAATTGACTGATATCTGAAACTATTAATAATTCGCTTCATCATAACTTAAGCCCATTCCCCAGCTACCAAAAAACAGCCTCTATCATGATTCATTGTGTGTATGGCGTTATTTCGGTGATGTGCAGCATTGGCTTTATTTCAAACATACCTTTTGGAATTATGGCAAAATGTTCAACCTTACTCTCATCAGACCATAACCCCATCTTACCTGCACTTTAAATTTATTATGAGAAAAGTGCAATATAAATGATTTTTTTTGTTTGCCACTCTACATCGCTTGCCTGACATATCAGTGTTCTATGGTATATCTAATGCATTAAAAATATTTTTGTACCCTTCTCCTGACTGATAACATTCAACAGTGAGATCCCTTTACTGTATTGTAAGCTGTTAAGGGAACCTGACTTTTAATGTAAAAGGCAACTTAGAAAATATTACTAGAACAGTTAAACTTTTTTATGAAATAATCAGCATCACTTTAAATGATGACAGCTATGTACTGATTACTATTTAAGATGAGTTTTCATGTCATTGGTTAATTATGAACACAATCACACGTTCAATTATAAGATGGTGTTCATACTTTTGCAACGACTTTACTTTACTTTTGTTTTACTTTTCCCCTTGTACATAATTTAAGTTTGTTTCTTAATAGATTTTTACAAATTATGGATGGCATTACTCATGGAAAAAGTTCTGACATGATCTGACTTGATACGAATTTTAACCTGGTAAAAACCTGACATTTTAGCATGGTAGTGTAGACTTTATATCCACTCTAAAGGCTACTTTACACACTGCGATATCGGTCCCGATATCGCTAGTGTGGGTACCCGCCCCCATCTGTTGCGCGACACGGACAAATCACTGCCCGTGCCGCACAACATCGCCCAGAGCCGTCACACATACTTACCTGTCCAGCGACGTAGCTGTGACCGGCGAACCGCCTCCTTTCTAAGGGGGCGGTCCGTGCGGCGTCACAGCGACGTCACTGAACCGCCGCCCAATAGCAGCGGAGGGGCGGAGATGAGCGGGACATAACATCCCGCCCACCTCCTTCCTTCTGCATAGCAGCCGGGAGGCAGGTAAGGGGAGCTTCCTCGTTCCTGCGGCGTCACACGCAGCGATGTGTGCTGCCGCAGGAACGAGGAACAACTTCGTTACTGCTGCAGTAACGATTTTTAAGAATGGACCCCCATGTCGCCGATTAGCGATTTTGCATGTTTTTGCAACGATGCAAAATCGCTTATCGGTGTCACAAGCAACAGCATCGCTAATGCGGCCGGATGTGCGTCACAAATTCCGTGACCCCAACGACTCCGCATTAGCGAAGTCGCAGCGTGTAAAGCCCCCTTAAGGCTATGTGGACACTTTGCTTTTTTGTGTGCTTCTTTTCTGCACATAGAAATGCATTTTTTTGCAGGAAAAAAGCAGCTGAAAAAAATGCGCAATTTTTTTGCATATGGACTGTTTTTCTCATGCCTTTTTTCCTGCTTTTTTGTGCTTTTTTTTTTAGTCATGGCGTTCATGGGGGTTCAGGCACTGTACCCCTGCAATCGCTACCGGGTGTCCGGAGCTGTAATCGCGCCGCTCCCAGTAGTTTAACCCCCTAAATGCTGCGATCCCGGCCACATGCCTTCACTCAATACACTTGCATTGCACAAGGTCGTGCTCCTCTCGTTGGAATGTGGCTGGGTGTATGCATAGCTCACACTGTCAGCCACATGACCGCCATTACTGGCTCTGAAACAAGTGAATCTTTTTAGTGCACAGTTCATGCAGTGTGAGGATTCATAAGTCTGCAGTCACATAGTTACTGCAGACTTAAGGATTTAGACTGGACAAATCCTTTAACTATTTGTATCACAGATCCAAATTATAAGGATTAAAGTTTTTAATGTAGTAAAGTTTTTGACTATTCTTTTTTTGTCTGTTATATGTTCTCCAGACCAAAATTAAACATGTCCTTAAGGATTGATTCATTTTGAAAGAGAACTTGTACTGGTTTGGTCACGTGGCAGATTTGTAATAGACTGAAAATCCATTCCATATATCTAATCAGGATTGCTTCTGCAGCATGTGCATGGATTTCTGCAAACCTCATTTAGATGTAAAAAACAGTCTCGAAACTTTGGTAACAAATCTCATTTGTATTGGATTTCACAGTACATGAGTCGAGTGTGTTGGTGGCACTCAATCTTCTTTCTTTTGGGTGACACTTCTACTACTGCCTCTTAATTTTAGTGAAGCTAAGTCAGGTCACTTGCTGACCGATTGATGCAGCATAATAATGTGTGTCATAACTAAACACGCACGCTTCATCTGTATTCTCACTATGGTCGTTGTTGAGAAATATGATTTTTTGATGTTATTGAAATTTAACTGTCGGTACACCTAGGTTAAGCAGCTTTTTACAACACATTTCAAGTCTGTATGGACAGATAAATAGTAAGCCTTGTGCCTCTGCATGATTACTGGCCATTTATAGTTGTTGAATTTCTCCTGTCACAATGCCCTTGGACCTGTTAAGTGGGTCCAGATAATGGCATCATGCATTCTAAAAGCAAAGATGATGTGTTTCATGGTTCATCTGTCATGGTACAGTGACATAAATGGGCATAGCCTAAAGGTACTTTTGTAAAAACTGACAGAAGCAAAGCTTATTGCAATAATGTATGGCGCTTGTGGAAGCATGCAAAGCTATTTTAGCATTTGTAATAAATCTTGTCGACTGCCTTGGCTAATAAGACTTTTACTTTATTTCATTCACTTTTGGTTTTTGGTTATTTAGATAAACAATAGATTAAATATCTCGCAAATTAGTACTTTTATCAAACATGTGGGAACAATGTATTTTTAGGACTTAAATTTAATTTACCCTGCCCTACTCTAGACATTTAATCCCTTAGGTGCTGCTATATATAGCATCTACCGTGTTTGCCTGAAAATAAGACCTCCTCCGAAAGTAAAGGGGGCTTTATACGCTACGATATCGTTAATGTTTTATCGTCGGGGTCATGTCGTTAGTGACGCACATCCGGCGTCATTAACGGTATCACAGCGTGTAACACTTACCAGCGACCTTAAACATCCTCCAAAGTGGTGAAAATCGTTCACCATGGAGAGGTCGTCCTAAAACCAAAAATTGTTAATGGTTGTTTATAGATCTTGTTCCTCGTTCCTGCGGCAGCACACGTCGCTGTGCGTGACACCGCAGGAGCGAGGAACATCACCTTACATGCGTCCCGCCCGCAATGAGGAAGGAAGGTGGTGGGCAGGATGTTCGTCCCGCTGCTTTGATTGGCCGGCCGCTTAGTGACGTCGCGGTGACATCGCCGTGACGCTGAACGCATCTCCCCCTTGAGGGAGGGATTGTTCGGCAGTCACAGCGACGACACCGACCAGGTAAGTGCGTGTGACGCTGCCGCAGCGATAATGTTCGCTGCGGCAGCGATCACACGATATCACATGCACGACGGGGGCGGGTGCTTTTGCGTACGATAACGCTAGCAATTGCTAGAAATACTGTACCATGTAAAGCCCGCTTAAGACCTATCAGGAGTTTTCAGGGAGGCTTAAATATAAGACATCCCCCAAAAATAAGACCTAGTCGCGGTTCAATAATGAAGTGTCCATGCAGCGGTAAAAAAGTTTAAGATACTGCAGGACACTTCATTATAGACAATGCCCCCCCCAAAAGAGAGAAGACAGAAGAGAGAAGACCCCGCGACCATACTCTCCAGAAACCAACAGGGAGCAGGGGAGCGCATCAAGGTCCTGCGGCAGAACACATACACATCAGGTCACATATACACACACACACACACACATATGAGAATGCACACAATCACACTACAGATCGCATACACACACTTACCACATCCAGCGATATCACTTGCTTCTCAGCGGCACAAGGACCTGCGACACTGTGCGTTGAGCTTCCAGGACCTGCGGGAGGATCACATAGCCAGAAGCAAGTGGTATCACTGGATGTGGTGAGTGTGTGCACACGATTGTACCAGTAAGTGCGATTTTGTGAGTGTGTTCTGATGTGTGAGTGTGTGTTCTGATGTGTGAGTGTGTGTTCTGATGTGTGAATATCAGCCAGACACAGGGGAGGACGGCGTGCAGCACAACTGCCTCTAGCGCCCGCCGGAGATCACAGTGAGGAATGATGTGTCATCTGATGTGTATGTGTCTGTATGAGTGAGCGAGTGTGTGTGTGAGTGTGTGTAATCTGATGTATGCGAGTGTTGGCCAGATGCAGGGGAAGACGGCGTGCAGTACAGCTGCTGAGCGATCACAGGGAGATCTGAGAGACATACAGACGCCCAGGGCTGGTAAGGGTGACGATCCTGGGAAGGGGAGGTATGCTTTTTGTGGGGGCTAAATTTACCCCCAACCATGTCTCCTCGAGAATAAGGCATCCCATGTACATAAGACTTAGTGCAGTGATGGTGAACCTATGGCACACGTGCCAGACTGGGCACGCAGAGCCCTTTGTGCTAGCACGCACGCTGTCGCCACATTCAGCCACTTTGCACTGTCGGTGTGGTCACGCCGACAGTGCAAAGTGGTGTTGGAGCAGAGGAGACATTTCTCCACCTTCTGACACGCCTCCTCTCCTGAGCCGCAGGCCTGTTGCCTAGGAGACGGAGGAGCGTCAGTAGGTGGCGCCGGCATCTTGTGGTCACGCGGGAACTGAACTGACTGAGGACGCAGCGATGGAGCGGGTGCTGTAAGGTGAGTTTTTTTTATTTTTTTTATTTTTAAGCTGTATGCGGCTGTGCCAAGGTGTGGGAGACAGAGCCAGCATGGGGGAAACATGGAGCACACGGGGGAAACATGGAGAGCATGGGGGAAACATGGGAGCATGGGGGAAACATGGGAGCACGGGGCAAACAAACAGAGCACGGGGCAAGCAAACATTTACCAGGACGCGGGGAAACATGAAAGGATGGGGGCAAATATGCCAGGATGGGGGATACATTTACCAGGAAGGGGGGAAACATGAAAGGATGGGGGGAAATATGCAAGGATGGGGGTACATGAACATGCCTGGATGAGGACAAATGCCGGGATGGGGAACATTTAGCAGGAAGGGTGACATTTATCAGGATGAGGTACATTTACCAGGAAAGGGGACATTTACCAGGACAGGGGACATTTACCAGGATAAGGGAACATGCCTGGATAAGGTACATTTACCAGGATGGGGTCATTTAACAGCATGGGGGAACATGCCAGGATGGGATACATTTACAATGATGGGATACATTTACCAGGATGGGGTAAATTTACCAGAGTGGAGGACATTTACCAGGAATGGGGTACATTTACCAGGATGGGGCCATGATGGGGACAAATATACCAGAATGTAGGAAATATATATCCGGATGGGGGACATGTTTACCAGGAAGTGGCCAGGAAGGGGGACAGAACTACACAATGAAAGGGGAGGGGAGCAACTCGCACATCTTTATGGGATTTGAGGATGTTCAGACTTTTAAATATAGATGAGGATTACAGGGTGACATCTGATTGCATTCCAGGCTAAAATCTCTGTCTAATATGCTGCAATTTTTTTTCCAGAGGGATCAATCAAACTGATGTGTCTGGAAAGGGCAGGGGCTCAGCTTCAATGTGTGGTAAGCATGCATGAGCGTGATGCCCCCTGCTGAAGAGAAGACTGCACATGTAAGGTTACAATCAATTATTTACTTAATAGGATTGGTTGGCACTTCGAAAAAAAAAATGGGTTTAGGGCTACAGTTTGGGAACTCTGCCTGTAAAAGGTTCGCCATGACTGACCTAGTGTTTTTTTTGAGCCAAAAAAAAATATAAGACAGTGTATTATTTTCGGGGAAACAGGGTAGTTGGTTGACGGAGCGATTGATTCGATCACAGGGTGCCTAGCTAACTTGCTCCTAAGTCTGAGACCTATGGAATCTTTGTGATTTCCCAGAAGCCCTCTCCTCCAACAGTGTCTGACCTTATAAATACTGTTCTAGATGAATAAGCAAAAAAATTATTTCAAACACATTCTATAATACTCCTCACAAGTGGGAAATCCGTTTTAGCTGCAGAGGAGGGAACCAATTCCATATAAATTCCTTTGGATGTAGAATATGATGTTATGAAAGGCTCTATGGTTGTATTGTGTAGGTGCTCCAATACTTTTGTAATAAATTGTGTAAATTAATTCAAGGGTAGGCCTAGGTTTTCTGGCACCTTGTGAAAGAATTCAGTTTGGCGCCCTAGCTTCTTCAAGCGATTTGAGTAGTCATCATGTGACCACTTATTCATATGCGATTTGCTTATTTACAGTCTTGTACCGACTAACTGCTCTTCCTCTCGTCCTAGCTCTCTCAATGTTCAGTGAAAAACTGAAGCAAGCAAGGAAAAAAACTAGTTGTCACATAATTGTAATTATAATAGTATGCTGCTGGAGCCATCAAGCAGAGCTGAATCCTGAGTATATTAAGCGATGTTAGGATTGGGTATGCTACCGTGCTTAAGTTTATACTTAAAGGGCTTGTCCAGCTTTGTGATGAAATACTGCAGTCACTCTAGCTGACTGCAGGCTTCTGAATTCTCGCAGCATGCACATTGCTTGAATCTTAGGATTCTTTCATGCCACTCACTGTGATCCCTACACAAAATATTACCCACACACTGTCATTCTATTGGCTCATGCTCTCCACATATATCCAAAAGAAACGTGCAGTATAACCCAAAATATACGGATGTTCTCCCATCAACCTAATCCAGGAGATATAAATTTTGATCATACTCAATATTAACGCCCATAGGGGATAAACTATCAATTTCAAAAATCCAGCATAATTCCTTTTTCTTAAAAATGCTGACCTTATCTCCACCCCTCCTTGATAAATTTATATGTTTTTACATTATTTACATCTGTTATGTGTTCATTATGCATGCAGGGGGCGGTATTTTTGTTCAATTGGATAATTGATAATGGGTGTGTAAGTAAAAAGCGGGCAGTGGGTGCCTAATGTTATGCTTGATAAAGACACTGGTCGAAAAATTGCTTCTTTTGCTATGCACTGATGGAATAATGACAACAAGATGTTTTTCACCCAGAAGACGCTGACGGTTTTTCTTCATTGCGGTATGTGTCTCCAAGTGATCCCTTGGTGTTAGACGTGCGTCTAGATGCTGCAGTTTTTGTGTTATGCATTTTCACAAGTGGCTATAACACTTTGGTGCTGCGGTTTTCGCTTTGCTACACATACATTACCCAGTCTCTATTCTGTGACCCCCTCAAACTCCTCCCCTTCACTGTCTCCTCATAATATTGCTATCAATAGTCTCTCCAAATATTTTTGCCATATCCTACTGACATATTAAACATCCCCCTGCTAACCATACTGTCTCCTCACATGTTTTCCCCATTGCTCTCCTCAAATCCCCCCCCCTCACTCCCCATACTTTTTCATTTACCCCACCCCGTTGCTCCCAAACTGTCCTGAAATTTCCCCTCACTCCCCATACTATGTCTTCAAATATCTCTCTCTCCTTCACTCTGCATACTGTCTTTAAATGTCTCCCACTCCTTCTCTTCCCATACGGTGTTCTCAAATCCCCTCTTTCTCCTCATACTGTGTCCTTACCCAACCCACCTTGTCGCTCCCCATACTGTGTCCGCAAATTCTCCCCTTCACTTCCTATAGTGTATTCTCAAATTTCCTCCCTCACTCCCCAAACTGTGTCCTCATACTTTCTCCCTCCTCTCTCCATATACTGTGTCCTCAAATCTCCCCCCTCAAGCTTCCCATACTGTGTCCTTAAATCCCTCCATGTTCTTCTTAATTACAATAATTTTTCATGGTCTTGAGCTCCAGTGGAGTGCTTACCACAACAAGTTTTTTTGTGCCCATGCGATGCCAGCGAGTGACATCAGCAGCATGATCAGATGACCTGATCATGCTGTGGATATCGCCCTAACCTGAAAGTGTAGCGTCTGAAATTGTTTGCTGAGAGCTGGCAAGGTACATCTTCAGTCAGCTCAGAGAACTGCTGAATCCCACTATAAGAGGCGGCAAAATGCAGACACCGGGAAGACACCTCGGACCGCCTCATCAGATGGCACGATGGCACCACCCTGACAGCTGTGCCAAGGGAAAATGCCCCATTTGCCCTGCTCAAATATGCCCTTGACAAAATTAAAGATTTATGTATTTTATTTTATTTTATATATACAGTCATAGTCAAAAGCATTGGCACTGTTTTGTCCTCCCTACACTTGCCCTGGGCATATATAGTTTGACAGGCAGTTTAAACCTTTATTCACTAAGCTTAATGAAGAATCTGTTGCTTGAAGGATGTCCGTGTTTATTGAACTTTAGCAGATGTGTTATAGAGGTGAAACTGGAACAACAAATATGCATAATCGGCATGTGTATAATATAACAGGGTGACGTACACTGCAGTTCAAAAGTTTAGGGTCACTTAGATATTTCCTTATTTTTTATAGAAAAGCACTTTTTTTTTTCAATGAAGCTAACATTAAATTAAATAGAAATACACTCTGTACATTGTTAATGTGGTAAATGACTAGTCTAGCTTCAAATGTCTGGTTTTTAATGCAATATCTACATAGGTGTATAGAGGCCAATTTCCAATAACCACCACTCCAGTGTTCTAATGGTACATTGTGTTTGCTAACTGTGTTAAAAGGCTAATGGATGTTTAGAAATCCGTTGAACACCCTTGTGAAAGTATATTAGCACAGCTTAAAACAGTTTTGCTGATTAGAGAAGCTATAAAACTGAACTTCCTTTGAGCTAGTTGAGAATCTGGAGCATTACATTTGTTGCTTCCATTAAACTGTCAAAATGGCCAGAAAAAGAGAGCTTCCATGTGAAACTTGACAGTCTATTCTTGTTCTTAGAAATAAAGGATATTCCATGCCAGAAAGTGCCAAGAAACTGGAGATTTCCTACAACGGTGTGTACTACTCCCTTCAGAGGCGAGCACAAACAGGCTCTAACTAGAGTAGAAAGAGAAGTGAGAGTCCCCGCTGCACAACTGAGCAACAAGACAAGTACATTAGTGTCTCTAGTTTGAAAAATCAATGCCTCACAGGTCCTCAACTGGCAGCTTCAGTAAATAGTACCCGCAAAATGCCAGTGTCAACGTCTACAGTGAAGAGACAACTCCGGGATGCTGGCCTTCAGGGCAGAGTGGCAAAGAAATAGCCAAATCTGAGACTGGCTAATAAAAGGAAAATATTAATATGGGCAAAAGAACACAGACATTGTACAGAGAAAGATTGGGAAAAAAGTGTTATGTACAGACGAATCGAAGTTTGAGGTGTTTGGATCACAGAAGAATATCTGTGAGACGCAGAACTACTGAAAAGATGCTGGAAGAGTGCCTGACGCCATCTGTCAAGCATGATTGAGGTAATGTGATGGTCTGGGGTTGCTTTGGTACTGGTAAAGTGGGAGATTTGTACAAGGAAAAAGGGATTTTGAATAAGGAAGGCTATCACTCCATTTTGCAATGCCATGACATACCCTGTGGACAGCGCTTGATTGGAGCCAATTTCATCCTACAACAGGACAATGAGCCAAAGCACACCTCCAAATTATGCATGAACTATTTAGGGAAGAAGCAGGCAGCTGGTATTCTATCTGTAATTGAGTGGCCAACCCAGTCACCAGATCTCAACCCTATTGAGCTGTTGTGGGAGCAGCTTCACTGTATGATACGCAAAAAGTGTCCATTAAGCCAAACCAACTTGTGGGAGTGGCTTCTGGAAGCATGGGGTGAAATATCTCCAGATTACCTCAGCAAATTAACAGCTAGAATGCCAAAGGTTTGCAAAGCTAGAATTGCTGCAAAGGGAGCATTCTTTGACAAAAGCAAAGTTTGAAGGAGAAAATTATTATTTGAAGTAAAAATCATTATTTCTAACCTAGTCAATGTCTGGACTATATTTTCTATTCATTATGCAACTGATTTGATAAATAAAAGTATGATTTTTCATAGAAAAATTACCCCAAACTTTTGAACTGTAGTGTACATAACAGATGCCTGCACACTATACATACAAATTCCAAGCAACGTAATCCTAACTTGGTGATGCAGCTAACTAAACACAGTGAAAGTCCTGAGCTTCAGATGGCAACAAACATAGAGCTCCTTACTAGCGATGCTATCACAAGAGGGATAAGATGGAGACTGCCTAACTTATGAGTTCCACAAGTTCCACTGTCATTGAATGAGTGAACTATGTGGGTTAAGCAGGTTATAGCTCTGATAAGTAACACCCAGCTTGAGAATTTGTCAAAGAATTTGTCAAACCTGTGAGATCCAAGCTGTATATCAGTGATCATTGTATGGAGTGTGAACACTCTGGGGTGGATTTCAGCATTTGTGTCCACTTCTAATAGCTCAAATGTATCTGGAAGACGTTCTTCGGCATGTAACAATTTTGGTCCTGAGAGCCATGTTGTACTTTCTAGCCGACTTGCGTAAACTGCTCTAGTAGCATGATGTGTTTTGGTCTGTAGATACATAGGGCCACTGTTTTGGGTCTACGGATCTTCTGATTCGTAGCACTCTGTTATTGACATAAACATAAAACTGCCTAGGACGGCAGCGCAAAGTTTTAACCAGGGTATGGTATGTTCTGGTTGCCGTGCAAGTTTTGCCTTACCCATAACGAATCCAATGTGACTCTGATGATTAGAATCCACAGTCTTGAGATAAGCAACAGTGGCACTCGCCTTGATAGAAGTATCTGCGAATACGTACAATTTTTGGCTTTGTATTTCTGTAGAAGTCACAGGGGTGTATGGTCTTGGCACATTCAGATTTGAGAGGGCTGTTAAAGAATTTTTCCATTTTTTCCAGTGGGTCCTCCTATAGTGGCAGTGGTGTATCCCAATCGAATGTTTCATTAGTTAAGTCTATTAGTAGGGCTTTGCCTTGTAATGTAACAGGAGCTGCAAAATCTAAGGGATTGTACAGACTGTTGATGGTAAACAGAACGCCTCTACGTGTGAACGGGTTTTCTTCCTGGCTGACCTGAGAGGTGAAAGTGTCTGACTTCAAATTCCAGTGGAGTCCCAGACTGCGTTGCATTGGTGCAGGGTCTGATCCTAAAGGCTACTTTTCACACAGAGATAAATCTTTGGCAGATCTGTGGTTGCAGTGAAATCATGGACATATTGTTCCATTTGTACACGGCCACAAATCTGGCACTGATTGTCCACAATTTCTCTGCAACCAGAGATCTGCCGCAGATTTATCTGTGTGTGTGTAAAGTGGCCTTTCGTCTAAAGGGTACTTTACACGCTGCGATATCGGAACCGATATCGCTAGCGAGCGTACCCGCCCCTGTCGGTTGTGCGTCACGAGCAAATCGCTGCCTGTGGTGCACAACATCGCTAACACCCGTCACACGGACTTACCTTCCCTGCAACGTCGCTCTGGCCGGCGATCCGCCTCCTTTCTAATGGGGCAGTTCGTGCGGCGTCACAGCGACGTCACACGGCAGCCGTCCAATAGCAGAGGAGGGGCAGAAATGGGCGTCCGGAACATGCCGCCCACCTCCTTACTTCCTCATTGCTGGTGGATGCAGGTAAGGAGATGGTCGTTGTTCCTGCAGTGTCACACATAGAGATGTGTGCTGCCGCAGGAACGACGAACATCATCGTACCTGCAGCAGCAATGATATTTGGAAAAGGAGCGGCGTGTTAACGAGCAATGATTTTTCACGTTTTTGCGCTCGTTGATCGTCGCTCCTTGGTGTCACACACTGCGATCTCGCTAACGGCGCTGGATGTGCGTCACTAACGTCATGACCCTGACAATATATCGTTAGCGATGTCGCAGCGTGTAAAGCACCCTTAAGTCTTTGAGACTGTTACATAAGTCCTGAGACGGAAATGCTATTTTGTGAAGCCTGAGGTTTGAACAGACGAGCATCTCCTGGGCTCTCCTAAGGAGACTGACGGCAGTCTCGTTTGACGGCATGGCTTTCCGGCAGTCATAAACATAAAAGTCCTTTCTATGAATTGTTTAACATCCGATCCATATTCTGTTTCCCCTTCCTGAGCAGATTTTTTGAGTCTATAGATTGCGACCGCAGGGTAAGGACTGTTGCCAAATATGTGTACTCTGAGGCCAGACTCTGTAACTTTTTTGGAATGATCATTGTCTCTGTACCAGAGGAATCTTAAGAAATTCCTGTTCTTTTCTCTCACAAGGAAGCAATGGAACATTTGCTGAATGTCGGCGACAAAGGCAAATGGAATCTTTATGGAAGCGCATAAGTACTGCCATTAGTTTGTTGCTAAGGTCTGGACTTGTCAGAAGAACTTTGTTCAGAGAGATGTCATTGAACTTAGCACTAGAGTCGAATACTACTCTAATCTGGCCTGGTTTCTTTGGGTTATATACTCCGAACATGGGTAGGAACCAGCATTCTTCAGAGTCTTTGCGAGTTAGAGCTATCTCTGCATTACCGTTCTCAAAAATCTTTGACATGAAGGAGAAGTGCTTTTTCATCTCTGATTTCTTTTGTAGGTTATACGTGAGGGAGGTGATACGTTTAAACGCTTGATCTCTGTTGTTTGGCAGATGTGGTCTGTGGATTCTGAAGGCAAGAGGTGCGACCCAGCTGTTGGTCTCATTCTTAAAAAGTCCCTTGTCCATTATCTCTAAGAACAACTTGTCCTCTATAGACATTGCTACTTGGTTGTCATTCTTGGTTCTCTGAAAGACTGCACACCATAACTGATCATCGTAGCTTCCTGGCAGCATACTGTTGTCATCAGTAAAGTCTGTTAGGTGGTTGGATATCTGTAAGCTGTGTGGCAGTTCTTTGAGGTGAAATTCATTGTTGCAAGGTTGGAACGGAGATGGATGACCATTCTCCAGAGTATTTGTCAGCATGCTGGTTATGGAGGAGGGAGCGTGTAGGCGTCCTAGACATACAGTACATCTCCTATTATGACCCATCCCAGATCTAGCTTTTGGGCGTAGGGAGCATTATGCGACCGATTGATATGACTTCTCACTTTATGTACTTGTAGGATATCTCTTGTCAGCAGCAGGATTATCTGGGCCTGTTGGTCAAGTTCTAGTATGTGTGCTACACGCTTTAGGTGAGCATGGTGGATTTCTACCTCAGAAGTAGGAATTTCAGATCTGTTGTCAAGGATTTGGTTACGTTCGATGATCATGGGCAGTGGTAGATGGAACTGACCATATAAGAACTCAAATTGGTTGTCGACTGCTTTCCTGCCTGCTGTTGTGACAGTACCTACACACATTTTCAATGAGTAAGGGATGCTTGGCCCTTTAATATTGAATAGGTCAAAGAATGTTGATCTAGCCAAGGATCTGATACTTTGATCATACAGGATGGCATACAGTTTTACGGCTTTGTCCCTTTGGCTCTTTGGATAGACTCTGACAAGGCATATCTTTGAACAGGATCTACTGTCAATTGATCCTTTGCAAACTTCTGTACATTGTAAAATGATCTCTGGTGTAGTTGTATTGGTGTTCCTCTCCTCCCTGCCATACTCACTGCCAGTTGAAGTGTTTTGTGTATTCCATGGAGCTGGGCCGAGGTGTAGAGCTGTGTTGTGGTCTGCGGTGTCACATTCTGTGTATTTTACACTGACCTTGCAGTCCTTAGCGAGATGAGTTGTAGATGAACAGCACTTGTAGCAGATACCATTTTTCTTCAGGAAGCTTTCGCGATCTGGCATGGGTTTTCCTCTGAAGGCTCTGCATTTCAGGAGTGAATGAGGCTTCTAATGCAGTGGGCACTGCTTGCTGGGGCCTGCATCTTCGTCTCTGCTTGGGAGTCACTGGAAGACCTGTGAACAGATCCTGGAGAAGAAACATTAGTCTTGTTTACTGCTACAGATTTCTTGCATGGATTTGAAGCTGGAGATGGAGTAGCATACGACATTGTAAAGTCAAAGCTAGGGTCATTCCTAATCTTTGCTTATTGGTGCACAAATGCTACAAAAGCAGAGAAGGGAGGGAATAGAACACTGTTTGTATTTGTACGTGGAACCATGTGTAAGCCACCTCTACTGCAGATTGTAGGGTAATTTTTGGACTATAGGGTTAACACCTCTGACTGTGTCAAGGAATGCAAGTCCCTGAAGGTCCTCTTCACATTTAGTAACTTGGACTTCCATTAGCAAGTCCCTTAGTTCTCTGAGTTTCTTTGATAGATATTTTGGAGAAGTCATCAATTCTTTTGAATAAGGCTTTTTCTATTGCCTCTGTTGAACCGTAACACTCATCCAGTCTATTCCAGATCATTTTGAGTCTGATCTCAGGACGGTTTATATTAATGTCTCTGATCCTTGCTGCATGTTTACCTGACTCTTCTCCCAGATATTTGAAAGAGGTCTTTTTCTTCTCTGTCTAGCAACCCAAATCTCTAGTGATATTTTGGAAGGAAGCTTTCCAGGCTCTGTAACCTTCAGCTTGGTCATTGAATTTTAAGAGCCCCTAAGCCACCAGATGACGTTGCGTAAAGAACTTAGCAAAGTTTGTTATGACCCGGTTATCAGCAGGGTATACTGGAGATAGGTCACCCTGGTAGTGGGGTGGGGTTCTTACCTGTTAGTAGCCTCTGGGTGGCGCCAGCTGGTGTCGTATTACTTGGGTCTGCTGTACCACATGTCAGCATGGTAATTTGCTTCAGTTACCTGGTGGGTGGCAAGGTTGTCATCAGCAGACTTATCTTGCATGATGTTTTCAACTTTCTATCTGTCTTGGAGTCAAGCCTCATGTTGAATACTGTTTGTTTCGCTTGAGATGTGCTCTCATGTTGATACCGGTTTAGGATCACAGTTTGAATCAGGAAGCTCGTTAACGTACAGAGATGTGCGTTGTAATGAATCTTGTGGTATGAACTTCAAGCTCAGTATGCTGTGTTTTGCGCGGCTTCTAGGGCCTCTGCTTCGGCTAGAGCAGCTGTGGATTCTTTTTCTGTTGCTAGTCTCTCTAAGGCGGCATCCAGTCGTGCTTTTTCCATATGCGACCTTTGATCTTGTTCGGTCTTCTCTACATTGCCTCTTGCTCAGCCTTTTCTATGTCTAGACGCGTTTTCTCAGCTTGTGATCTTGCCTCTTGTTCAGCCTTCTCTATGTCTGGGCGCGCTTTCTCACTATCTAAGCTTGTTTTCTCAATTTGCGACCTTCCCTCCTGGTCGGCTTTCTCTAATTTCAGCTGTATCTCTTGGTCAGCAAAGGTTGCTTGCATTTTGGCGGCTTCTGCTTTTTTTTGCGGGTAATGGCTATCACACAGCTGATAGAGGTCTTTGAGGAGATAGAAGCTATGGATATTGTTATGTATGAGGATTTGTGGGCCATGTTGCCTTTAAGGGTATTGCTTGGCTGTGCAGAGATTGCTGTATCTGTACGGAGTCTCTGAGTAGCCGGTGTCTTGATACCTACTAACTGGATTGACGCTTTTTTACTGTTCTGTCCTCCCTACACGTGCCCTGGGCATATATAGTTTTACAGGCAGCTAAACTCTTTTATCCAGTAAGCTCAGTGAAGAGACTGTTGCTTGAAGGAAGTCTGTGTTTATTGAACTTTAGCAGGTGTGTTATAGAGGTGAAACTGGATCAACAAATATGCATAATCGGAATGTGTATAATATAACAGGGTAACGCACATAACAGATGCCTGCACAATATACATACAAATTACAAGCAGCTTAATCCTAACTTGGTGATGCAGCTAACTGCACACAATGAAAGTCCTGAGCTTCAAATGGCAACAAACGTAGAGCTCCTTACCAGCAATGCTTTCACAAGAGGGATCGGATGGAGACTGCCTAGATTATGAGCCAGCAGGAAATGAGGCTTCCTACCCAGAATGCACCACAAGGAGGAGGCGAAAGGAATCATTAAATGCATGGCTGGTGCTACTAAACTTGGTCACGAGAGGGAGCCAAAGTACCACCTAGCAAATAGAACATTAGGTTACAGCAAATTAACAATAATGAAAACAGATTGAATGCTGAAGGTAGAACAAGCACCTTTAACTTTTTTCCAGAAAATAAATGTATTTCTCCTGGAAAATTATGGCAATTACATGTTTTGTTATACACGTGTTTATTTCATTTGTGTGTATTAGAATATCATTAAGAAGAAACTGGGGAACAAAAAGGCCAATTGCACCTAACTTCATACAAAAATGGGCTGGACAAAATTGTTGGCACCCTCAACTTAATATTTGGTTGCACACCTTTGGAATAAATAATTGTATTCAACTGCTTCTTATAATGATCTACAAGGTTTTTACACCTCTCAACTGGAATTTTGAACAACTTTAATATTGCAAACCGCTCCAGGCCTCTCATATTTGAATGGTGCCTTCTAACAGCATTTTTAAGATGTCTTTACAGGTATTCAATGGTATTTAGATCTGGATTTATTGCTGGCCACTTCAGAGCTACTTCATGTTTTGCTTCCATCCATTTTGGGTGCTTCATGAAGTATGATTGGGTTTTTTGTCCTGCTTGACCTAGGATGCAAACCCAGATTTCTGACACTAGGCATTATATTGCAACCCAATATCCTTTTGGTCATCTTCAGATTTCATAATGCCGTGCACAAATTTAAGGCACCCAGTGTCAGAAGCAGTAAAACAACCCCAAAACATTTTTGAACCAACCCCATATTTGACTCTAGGTACAGTGCAGACCAAACGTTTGGACACACCTTCTCATTCAATGAGTTTTCTTTATTTTCATGACTCTTAAAATTGTAAATTCACATTGAAGGCATCAAAACTATGAATTAAAACATGTGGAATGAAATACTTAAAAAGTGTGAAACAACTCAAACTATGTCTTATATTCTAGGTTCTTCAAAGTAGCCACCTTTTTGCTTTGATTACTGCTTCGCACGCTCTTGGCATTCTCTTGATGGGCTTCAAGAGGTAGTCACCGGAAATGGTCTTCCAACAGTCTTGAAGGAGTTCCCAGAGATGCTTAGCACTTGTTGGCCCTTTTGCCTTCATTTTGCGGTCCATCTAACCCCAAACCATCTCGATTGGGTTCAGGTCTGGTGACTGTGGAGACCAGGTCATCTGGCATAGCACCACATCACTCTCCTTCTTAGTCAAATAGCCATTACACAGCCTGGAGGTGTGTTTGGGGTCATTGTCCTGTTGAAAAATAAATGATGGTCCAGCTAAACCCAAACCGGATGGAATAGCACGCCACTGCAAGATGCTGTGGTAGACATGCCAGTTCTGTATGCCTTCAATTTTGAATAAATCCCCAACAGTGTCACCAGCAAAGCACCCCCACACTATCACACCTCCTCCTTCATGCTTCACGGTGGGAACCAGGCATGTAGAGTCCATCCATTCACCTTTTCTACAAAGACACTGTGGTTGGAACCAAAGATCTCAAATTTGGACTCATCAGACCAAAGCACAGATTTCCGCTGGTCTAATGTCCATTCCTTGTGTTTTTTAGCCCAAACAAGTCTTTTCTGCTTGTTGCCTATCCTTAGCAGAGGTTTCCTAGTAGCTATTTTACCATGAAGGCCTGCTGCACAAAGTCTCCTCTTAACAGTTGTTCTAGAGATGAGAAGGTGTGTCCAACTTTTGGTCTGTACTGTACTTCTTTGTAGGCCTCATTCCATTTTAGGCAAATGTGCTTTACCAAAAAGCTTCATCATGGTCTCATCTGTCCACAAAATGCTTTCCCAGAAAGATTTTGGCTTACTCACGTACATTTTGGCAAACTGCAGTCTAGCTTTTTTATACATCTCTGTGCCAGTAGTGGGGTCCTCCTTAGCCTCCTGCCATGCCGTTTATTTTCAGTCAAATGTCTATGGATAGTTTTCATTGACACTGATGCACCCTGAGCCTGTAGGACAGCTTGAATTACTTTCCAAATATATTGGGGATGGTCCACAATCTGTGCTATCCTGCATTGCAACCTTTCATCAGTTTTTCTCTGCTGTCCACGTCCAGGAAGTGTCATGGATTGTAAATGACTTTGTTAAGTGGTGCATCAGGATCTCTGGAGATGGACTTGTAACCTTGAGATTGTTGATTATTTTTTGACAATTTTGGTTCTCAAGTCCTTAGACAGTTCTCTTCTCGTCTTTCTGTTCTCCATGCTTAGTGTGGCACAGACAGACACAAAATACAAAGACTAAGTGAACTTCTTCCCTTTTTATCTGGTTTCAGGTGTGAATTTCATATTGCCCACACCTGTTACTTGTCACAGGTCAGTTTGAACGAGCATCACATGTTTGAAACAAAGTTGCTTACCCACAATTTTGGAAAGGTACCAACAATTTTGTCTGGTCCATTTTTGCAGTTTTGTGTGAAACTATATCAAATGTATTTGCATTTTATTCTTTTTTTATGCTCTCTCAATACACGCAATAATATTATGGGAGAAATTCTTCATTTTCTGGAACAATTATTATTATTATTTATTATTATAGCGCCATTTATTCCATGGCGCTTTACAAGTGAAAGAGGGTATACGTACAACAATCATTAACAGTACAAAACAGAATGGTATAGGAAGAGAGAGGACCCTGCCCGCGAGGGCTCACAGTCTACAGGGAATGGGCGATGGTACAATAGGTGAGGACAGAGCTGGTTGTGCAGTGGTTTACTGGACTGAGGGCTATTGTAGGTTGTAGGCTTGGTGGAAGAGGTGGAATTGCAAGGGTGCCAACACTTTCAGCCATGACTATATATATATATATATATATATATATATATATATATATATATATATATATATATATATATATACACAGTCATATGAAAACGTTTGGGCACCCTTATTAATGTTAACCTTTTATCTTTATAACAATTTGGGTTTTTGCAACAGCTATTTCAGTTTCATATATCTAATAACTGATGGACTCAGTAATATTTCTGGATTGAAATGAGGTTTATTGTACTAACAGAAAATGTGCAATCCGCATTTAAACAAAATTTGGCCGGTGGAAAAGTATGGGCACCTCAACATAAAAGTGAAATTAATATTTTTTAGATCCTCCTTTTGCAAAAATAACAGCCTCTAGTCGCTTCCTGTAGCTTTTAATGAATTCCTGGATGAAGGTATATTTGACCATTCCTGTTTACAAAACAATTCCAGTTCAGTTAAGTTTGATGGTCGCCGAGCATGGACAGCACACTTCAAATCATCCCACAGATTTTCAATGATATTCAGGTCTGGGAACTGGGATGGCCATTCCAGAACATTGTAATTGTTCCTCTGCATGAATGCCTGAGTAGATTTGGAGTGGTGTTTTGGATCATTGTCTTGCTGAAATATCCATCCCCTGCGTAACTTCAACTTCGTCACTGATTCTTGCACACTATTGTCAAGAATCTGCTGATACTGAGTTGAATCCATGCGACCCTCAACTTTAACAAGATTCCCGGTGCTGGCATTGGCCACACAGCCCCAAAGCATGATGGAACCTCCACCAAATTTTACTGTGGGTAGCAAGTGCTTTTCTTGGAATGCCGAGCTTTTTTGCCTCCATGCATAACGCCTTTTTGTATGACCAAACAACTCAATCTTTGTTTCATCAGTCCACAGGACCTTCTTCAAAAATGTAACTGGCTTGTTGAAATGTGCTTTGGCATACCTCAGGCGACTCAGTTTATGGCGTGCTTGCAGAAACGGCTTCTTTCGCATCACTCTCCCATACAGCTTCTCCTTGTGCAAAGTGCGCTGTATTGTTGACCGATGCACATTGACACCATCTGCAGCAAGATGATGCTGCAGGTCTTTGGAGGTGGTCTGTGGATTGTCCTTGACTGTTGTCACCATTCTTCTCTGCCTTTCTGATATTTTTCTTGGCCTGCCACTTCTGGGCTTAACAAGAACTGTACCTGTGTTCTTCCATTTCCTTACTATGTTCCTCACAGTGGAAACTGACAGTTTAAATCTCTGAGACAACTTTTTGTATCCTTCCCCTGAACAACTATGTTGAATAATCTTTGTTTTCAGATCATTTGAGAGTTGTTTTGAGGAGCCCATGATGCCACTCTTCATAGGTGATTCAAATAGGAGAACAACTTGCAAGTGGCCACCTTAAATACCTTTTCTCATAATTGGATACACCTGCCTATGAAGTTGAAAGCTCAATGAGGTTACAAAACCAATTTAGTGCTTTAGTAAGTCAGTAAAAAGTAGTTCGGAGTGTTCAAATCAAGAACTTGATAAGGGTGCCCATACTTTTGCACTGGTCAAATTTTGTTTACATGCGGATTGTACATTTTCTGTTAGTACAATAAACCTCATTTCAATCCAGAAATATTAAGGAGCCCATCAGTTATTAGATATATGAAACTGAAATAGCTGTTGCAAAAACCCAAATTGTTCTAAAGAAAAAAGGTTAACATTAATAGGGGTGCCCAAACTTTTTCATTTGACTATATATATATATATATATATATATATATATATATATATATTTTATATATTTTAAAGAACCAATGCATTTTGCAATTTCTTATTTGCGTGTCATGCATTTTTTGGATTTGTGGTTATGAATTTGATAATCAATTTATGTATACTTGTCCGAAATTCCCACCAATCACAAAAACAGGGCTGTCTGATCCCTGATCCTGGCTGAATGTTAGATGAACATGCAATGTTGATGATTTACCTGTTTGTAATAGAGTGTGATGGAGAGTGGTCACAAGGCTACCACGAAACAAATGTAAATGTGTCATTTATGTTATCACTGACTGTGTCCTTTTGTGGGAAAATGAAAGATCATGTTTGAGACATTTTAAGAATTCATAAAGCAGCCTCTCTGTCTATAAATCTACAGATCGGGACGAAGCAGCACAAGTCTAATGTATGAATGAGTGAAAATCCTGAACTTGTAACTTAGCAACTTCTGTATAAAAATCCAAGGTTTCAGTGGCAACGTTTTGGCTATGTAAGTCTAGAGTTTTTGTCTCTTGACAAATGCTCTCAACGTCTGAGCCGAACTGCAGACACTGGTCATATGGACAAATGAAAAAAAACAAACAAACACTTAGGCTGGACAATACTATATCTTTTGATGTGACAGAAGTAACATGACCAAACATCGTTATGTACCTCAGCTACTGCAGGTGTATGGGGTCACATTGCAAACCTAGTTAGATCTTTGTAACTTGCTTGTTGGGTTTGCAATGTGCCTAAATTGACCTGTATTACAATGCAATTTAGCTTCGGCACATGGAGATCTTTAGCAACGTGACCTGTGTTGTGGTAAAAGTCGCTGTGTAGCCCCAGTCTTAAAGAGGTATTCCCATTAGTGTTGAGCAAGTGGTTAACTATTCGTACTCGCTATGCTGTTAGTGAGTACTGTCCACTACTCGCATATTCGTTACGAGGAGCAGGCGCAAAGTAAGTCAATGGGAAATACTAGCTAAGTAGTGAGTAACCCGAATGCCGTACTATTTGCTACTTACACGAAAGTGTGGCTTTCGGGTTACTTGTTACTTAGCGAGTATTTCCGATTGACTTACATTGTGCCCGCTACTCGTAACGAATATGTGAGTAGCGGACAGTACTCACTAACAGCATAGCGAGTACAAATAGTCAACTACTCGTGTAATAACCAGCAGGTGACGGGATACGCAAAGACTGCACAGAACTACGGGGGTTAACATATGCAAACTTAATAACGTATTGCACAACACAAGTGGGGAAAAGCTCGGGAAAGGAGGGGGGAGAGAAGCGGTAAAGTGCACAGCGGTAAATATAATATACATACAACTGCTTTGACTAGTTTATCAAGCCTCAGATTGTCCTCCAATAACAAAACACAAAGTCCTTATTAAGCAAAAACGCGGGGTCCTTGTTACTTTACTTGTATAACACAGTGCAGAGTCTTTTCCTATCTGTCCCTAACTAAAAGTAGTGTGCACACTAAACTGCCGGTTTTACCGTGGGATACCTCGTCACCGTTTGGGCCCGTATTCCGCCAGCAGACACCTCTAAAGTTCAGTTTTTGTCCCGGATCTGTAACTTGCCCGTGCTGTCTGGCTCCTTGCTCCACATCCAGCCTCTTTTGGATCTGTGCCTAGGGGAGGCGCCAAGCAAAACTCTCAGGTACTTGGATCTCGTTAAGCAGGCCAGACTGCGGCCTTCTATTCTACAGCACAGTCGAGCACTCTTCTCTTTGCCATCAGCCACCGCGTAGTTCCCTTTCTCCTTCCTGTCTCTCGTCACATCCTGCTGCAGGACTGTACCAAGTCACTCAGCGCAGCAGGGGCTTTGTGTCGGCTGTTCTCTGTTTTGACAGCAGGTGGCATAACACAAGGAAGAGTCCACAAAACAGTCTTTTAACCTATTTATTTAAATGTCAACAGGTCTTACACTCGCTCAACACTAATTCCCATCTCCAAGATCCTATCCCAATATGTAATAGGTATAAGAATCTTATTAACAAATACCTCCAATTAGAAATGTAGTATAGTTCTCCTGATTAGTCATGTCTCTTACCTCATGTGCAGCACATCACAGTTTTGATATCTATGTTTATGAACACGAGCAACCAACCAGCAGTCACGATGAGTGGACAGAACCATGGATAACTAAGTTGCAATGCTCTGCACATGAGGTAAGAGACATGGCTATATCAGGAGAACTATACTACATTTCTAATTTGAGATATTTGCTAATATTATTATTATACCTACTATATATTGGGATAGGGTCTTGGAGACAGGAATAACTCTTTAAGCTTTGTTTGGCAATGTCATCAAACAAACCTTAAATGTTAACTGTGGCAACGTTTCGGCTCAGTAGTTGATGGCATTCATCAAGTACTGTCTGACTTTCATCATATTATTTTATTAAGTCCTTGAAAATCTCACTTGATTTCTTTTTTTTGTTTTACTACTATGAATTAGTGGCTATCGTTTCTATCCTTATTTTAATACTTAGGAAATTTGATGGTGCAGTTGATAAAAAACCTAATTCTTCAAAATACTAAAAAAAAATGCAAAAAATAAATCTGATCGTTGCACAGAAGAAGAATTAGCTGCAGGGCCACTACAAAATAGCACAGTATTGAGCATTAGGGACTGACATTTAATCCGTATAATTGGTTATCACCCAGTGGGCTAAAACAATGCGCGGCATAATTATGACTTAAAAGGGAAAGCAAAACTGTGTTAATACTGTGCTTGACTGGGAAATTGCTTGTAAGCTTTGTGCTCGTACAGTAATTCAGAAATGCAATACTTGAGACACATCTGTAGTGGTAAAAAGAAAGCTTACAGGTCACTACTGCTGTTTATTATCTATTGTTCTGTGGGATTATTTTGAGTGTTTTAGTTGTAAATCAGATGAGTGTTTGCGTAAAATATTCCGTTTTACGTCCTGAAAGGAATGATGAGTATGCACCTCTAAGGTGTTCTGAATTCGCTGCACAATGTGGTTTTCCATGTCATTTGTATGTCTGATTTTTAGCATCTGTATCAAATTCTTTCTTTACATTCCCCCCAAAAACTATTTATGACCAGATTTAGTCTTCAGTGTCCATATACCCATTTAACTGGATACCATACTGATACTCTTCACATGGCTTCCTTTATTTGGCGCTCATTGACTTTAACCCCTTCACGATCAATGACATACTATTACATTATTGGTCGTGTCCATCCGGTTACTGCAGGCACATGCAGCCAACCGGCACGGGTAGCTCAGAGATCCATCCATGCCTGTTATCCCCTTAGATTGCGCTATCAAACACTGACAGCACTATCTAAAGCACCATGGTGGGGATTATGCTGTTCCCTGCCACCATCAGCAGACCCATGAAGTGACCACCGGGCACCAATGTGTTACAATCACAGTGTGGGGTCAGATGATAACCCCTGATACTTTCATGAATCACTTCTTGTGCGAGCCAGCAAAGTGTCGGCACTCACAGGAGATCAATATTTCTAGCATCACTCTGATCAGGAGAAGTGATCTGATAAATGATAAAGTCCCCTAGGTGGATTAGTAAAATGTAAAAAAAAAGTTTAAAAAACTGAAAAAATATAAAAAAAACCTAAAAGTTTAAATTACCCCCTTTTGGCCCATTGAAAATGAAATAATCAAAAAATGAAAAATATACACATATTTGGTATCACCACATTCAGAAATGATCGCTCTATCAAAATATTAAATCAATTATTTACTATGATTGGTAAATGTTGTAGCGAATAAAAACCCAAACGCCAAAATTACGTTTTTTTGGTCACCGCAACATTGCATTTAAATGCAATAACTGGCAATCAAAACAGCTCATCTACCCAAAAACAGTATAATTAAGAAAATCAGCTCAAACGCAAATAATAAGCTATCACTGAGCCCAAGATCCCAAAAAATGAGAACGCTACACGGCTCAGAAAATGGTGACAAAAGCGCAATTCTTTTTTTGGACAAAATTGTGACATATCTTTTTCATCACTTAGATAAAAGTAAAAGTATACATATTTGGTCTCTACTAACTCGTACTGATGTGAGGCATCATACTGACATGCCAGTTTTACCATATGGTGAATTAAACAACCCAAAAACCATTTTGGAATTTCAGTTTTTTTCACAATTTCTCCAGATTTTTAATGTTTCCTGTTTTCCAGTACGCTATTTGGCAAAAATGAATGGTGTTATTCAAAAGTACAACTCATACTACAAAGTACAACTCATACTACAAAAAACAAGCCCTCATGTGGCTATATTGATGGAAAAATAAAAAAGTTATGGCTCTCGGAAAAAGGGGAGGAAAAAAGAAAAATGGAAAACGGAAAATCGCACAAGGTGAAGAGGTTAATAGGGAATTATAGTTTGCAATTGTGGCCTTAACTCATTCTGCTTTTTTTTTCCATTGTGACCTTGTCTGTGCAGAAACACATTGTTCTCTATAGTGTCAATGGCTTAACATCAGTCTGAACTAATGTGTATACTATTGTGGGTTTTTTCCTATTTAATTAGGGATTTTCTGTATTTATTAAAGCTGATCATTTTAAATCTTGGAATTGTCTTTAGAGCAGAATAAAGGTCCATATAGGAGTTTTTTTTAAGATTTAATAGCCATCTATTGTGTATTGACGCTTGCAAGTTACTTTTCCTCTAAATAAAAAAGAGAAATGGAAGCAAATTTGTCTTGTTTCGTTGTCAAACGCTATATAGGGAGCTACCCTTTAAATTGTGACTCCATAAGTAATATATCACATATTACTTCAGGACTGAAGATTTCCAGCAGCTTCTAATTGCCTCTTGACATGTAACTAGCCTCCTATTAGCAAGCTCAAATTATGTATTAAAAAGCTGTATACGGCCGGCAATGGAAGACTCAGTAAGGGGCACAAAGCAAGGTAATAATAACTGCAATGAGCACCGCAGTAACTTGTGTTGTAACAGGAATAAGTTTTCATACAATAATGCGAACCTTGCTACAACCCACCATAATATGTGGTAAATGATCCAAATTCTTTAAGAGATTAAGAATTTGTGAATACACTGATAATGATGGCCAAAATATAGATGGATGGACCTGAATCAATCACGGATTGTATATTCATACACTTCTGTAATAAGAATTAGAATGGCCATAAATTACAATACTGTAGGTTACAGCGCCAGATACAGCAGCTCCTGGGATTGAACCCATCATAGTGTATACTGTGTTTGACTCAGCTTTATTGATTTTTCTTGACTTTACTTTCACTGTCTCCCTTAGGCTATGTGCGCACGTTGCGTCGGAGTACCTGCAGTTTATTCTGCACGTTGTCCTTCCCTTGGTTTTTGACCAAATGGCTTTTGACCATTTTTAGCGCTAAAAACGCATGCGTTTTTACCGCGTTTTTAGTGCCTTTTTAGTGCTTTTTACCTGCGTTTTCACCTGCGTTTCTGCAGATGCGTTTTGTAGATCAAGACACTGAGAAATAAAGTTGAAATAGTCAAAAAGAATGAAAAAAGAGAAAACAAATATAAAATTAACTTTTAATAAAAATATATGGGAAATTATCAATTTTAATGAAAAAAGTGGTTATGCACATTTTAACAGAAAAATAGGTGAAGTTTATTATTTTTTAACATTTAAATTTTCGGTTATTGTGTGTGTGTAAAGGAACATTAGAACCCATTATTTTTTGGCCAGAAAAGCATGCGTTTTTGGAGCCAAAAACGCAGTGGAAAAGCAGGTAAAAAGCATGAAAAACGCAGGAATTGTGCTTTTGGTTGCGTTTTGCCATTTCTCATTGACTCCAATGTTAAGGAAACGCTGCAGAAATGGCAAAAACAACTGACATGCTGCTTCTTTTTCAGCATGGTTTTTGACCACAAATATGCAAATTAAACGCTGCAGAAAAAAAAGCAAAGTGCAGACAGGATTTATGCTTTTCCCATAGACTTTGCTGGAAAACAAAAACGCATGCGTCTTTGCACAAAAACGCTGCTGCTAAAAACGCTGCAGAAACGCGGTAAAAAACGCAACGTGCGAACATAGCCTTAGCCCAACCATCCTATTCTGATTTCTGGAATTGTTCTTGAGCCAAATATTTACCAACTTGTTGCCAGATTGGATATATCCTGAGTGCACCTGGAGTTTTATCTGATCTATACTGGGGACCACAGAATAAGTATCCCGCCATTAAAGTCAGTAGGGTTTAACCCCTTCACCCCCGGCCACTAAAACACCCTAATGACCGGGCCATTTTTTGCAATTCTGACCAGTGTCACTTTGACAGGTTATAACTCTGGAACGCTTCAACGGATCCTGGCGATTCTGAGATTGTTTTTTCGTGACATATTGTACTTCATGTCAGTGGTAAATTTAGGCCAATATTTTTTGCGTTTATTTGTGAAAATTAAGGAAATTGTGCAAAAATTTTGAAAATTTTGCAATTTTCAAACTTTGAAAATTTATGCCCATAAATCTGAGAGATATGTCACACAAAATAGTTATGAAATAACATTTCCCACTTATCTACTATACATCAGCGCAATTTTTGAAAGAATTTTTTTTTTCGTTAGGAAGTTAGAAGGGGTCAAAGTTCATCAGCAATTTCTAATTTTTCCAACAAAATTTACAAAATAATTTTTTTAGGGACCACATCACATTTGAAGTGACTTTGAGAGGCCGAGGTGACAGAAAATACCCAAAAGTGACCCCATTCTAAAAACTGCACCCCTCACACTGCTCAAAACCACATCCAAGAAGTTTATTAACCCTTTAGGTGCTTCACAGGAACCAAAGCAATGTGGAAAGAAAAAATGAAAATTTTACTTTTTAACACAAAAATGTTACTTTAGCCATAAAATTTTCATTTTTACAAGGGAGAAAAGAGAAAGTGCACCCTACAATTTATTGTGCATTTTCTCCTGAGTACGCTGATACCCCATATGGGGTAAAAATCAATTGTTTGGGTGCACGGCAGAGGTCGAAAGGCAAGGAGCGCCATTTGAATTTTTGAGCGCAAAATTAGCTGCACTCATTAGCGGACGCCATGTCGGGTTTGAAGACCCCCTGAGGTGCCTAAACAATGGAGCTCCCCCATAAGTCACCCCATTTTGGAAACTAGAGCCCTCAAATAATTTTTCTAGATGTTTGGTGAGCACTTTGAACACCTGGGGGCTTCACAGAAATTTATAACGTTGAGCCGTGAAAAGAAAAAAAATTTTTTTTACCACAAAACTGTTGCTTCAACTAGGTAGCTTTTTTTTTCACAAGGGTATCGGGAAAAAATGCAACATAAAATGTATTGTCCATTTTCTCCTGAGTACGCAGATACCTCATATGTGGCGGAAATCAAATGTTTGGGCACACGGCAGATCTCGAAAGGGAAGGAGCGCCATTTGAATTTTTGAACGCAAAATTAGCTGCACTCATTAGCGGACGCCATGTCAGGTTTGAAGACCCCCTGAGGTGCCTAAACAATGGAGCTCTCCCACAAGTGACCCCATTTTGGAAACTAAAGCCCTCAAATAATTTTTCTAGATGTTTGGTGAGCACTTTGAACACCTGGGGGCTTCACAGAAATTTATAACGTTGAGCCGTGAAAAGAAAAAAAAGATTTTTACCACAAAACTGTTGCTTCAACTAGGTAGCTTTTTTTTCACAAGGGTATCGGGAAAAAATGCAACATAAAATGTATTGTCCATTTTCTCCTGAGTACGCAGATACCTCATATGTGGTGGAAATCAAATGTTTGGGCACACGGCAGAGCTCGAAAGGGAAGGAGCACCATTTGAATTTTTGAACGCAAAATTAGCTGCACTCATTAGCGGACGCCATGTCAGGTTTGAAGACCCCCTGAGGTGCCTAAACAATGGAGCTCCCCCACAAGTGACCCCATTTTGGAAACTAGAGCCCTCAAATAATTTTTCTAGATGTTTGGTGAGCACTTTGAACACCTGGGAGCTTCACAGAAGTTTATAACGTTGAGCCGTGAAAAGAAAAAAAAATTTTTTTACCACAAAACTGTTGCTTCAACTAGGTAGCTTTTTTTTCACAAGGGTATCGGGAAAAAATGCAACATAATATGTATTGTCCATTTTCTTCTGAGTATGCAGATACCTCATATGTGGTGGAAATCAATTGTTTGGGCGCATGGCGGGGCTCAGAAGACAAAAACGCCATTTGACTTTTCAAACGCACAGACGCAGTGCACTGATCGGCCGCTGCAGGAGGCACGGTCGGACGAGATACAAAAAGCGCTGGGGATACGGGAAAAAAAAAAAGTCACGCCAAAAATTGAGCAGGGATGCTGATCCGCGCTCAGCGGGACACACGGACAGATGCGATACTTTTTTTTCCGTATCCCCGACGCTTTTTGTATCGCATCAGTCCATGCGTCCCGCCGAGCGCTGATCAGGGATGCACATAACGGATCGGCATCCCTGCTCAATTTTTGGCGTGACAAAAAGCATCGGGGATACGGAAACAAAAGTCACGCCAAAAATTGAGCAGGGATGCCGATCCGTTATGTGCATCCCTGATCAGCGCTCGGCGGGACGCACGAACTGATGCGATACAAAAAGCGTCGGGGATACGGAAAAAAAGTATCGCATCAGTCCGTGCGCCCCGCCGAGCGCTGATCAGGGATGCACAAAACGGATCGGCATCCCTGCTCAATTTTTGGCGTGACTTTTTTTTCCGTATCCCCGACGCTTTTTGTATCGCATCAGTTCGTGCGTCCCGCCGAGCGCTGATCAGGGATGCACATAACGGATCGGCATCCCTGCTCAATTTTTGGCGTGACTTTTTTTTCCGTATCCCCGATGCTTTTTGTCACGCCAAAAATTGAGCAGGGATGCAAATCCGTTATGTGCATCCCTGATCAGCACTCGGCGGGACGCACGGACTGATGCGATACAAAAAGCGTCGGGGATACGGGAAAAAAAGAGTCCCGCCGAAAACTGACCACGGATGCAGATACATTATCTGCATCCCTGATCAGCGCTCGGCGGGACGCACGAGGTGTAAAAATGGACAGGGGATAGAGGAAAAAAAGAAAAAAAAAAAGTTATACTCACAGTACCCAGAGGATTAGCAGGAGGAACAGCTTTACAGCAGCAGCAGGCAGGAAGTTGGACAGCTCAGCAGAAGACCCAGGAAGAAGGACCCAGCGATGGAGGCAGATGTGATCGGCCGGTGAAGACAGGTAAGAGGACGTCGGAGGGACAGCAGAGGGGGAGGGGGAGAGCAGAGGGGGAGAGCAGAGGGGGAGAGGGAGAGCAGAGGGGGAGGGGGAGAGCAGAGGGGGAGGGAGATACCGGAGGAGCTGCAGAATAGAGATCACGGGGGAGGCCGGCAGATTGGGATGTCGGGGGGCAGATCGGGATGTCGGGGGGCAGATCGGGATGTCGGTGGGCAGATCGGGATGTTGGTGGGCAGATCGGGATGTCGGGGGGGCAGATCGCAGGGGGGCACGGGCAGGGGCCATTACGGGAGCGCGCAGGAGCAATCACAAGAGCGCGCAGGGGCTGCAAGGAGAGCAGAGGAGGAGGGAGATACCGGAGGAGCTGCAGAATAGAGATGGCGGGGGGCAGATCGGGATGTCGGGGGGGGCAGATCGGGATGTCGGGGGGCAGATTGGGATGTCGGGGGGGCAGATCGGGATGTCGGGGGGGCAGATCGAGATGTCGGGGGGGCAGATCGGGATGTCGGGGGGCAGATCGCAGGGGGGCACGGGCAGGGGCCATTACGGGAGCGTGCAGGAGCAATCACAAGAGCGCGCAGGGGCTGCAAGGAGAGAAGAGGAGGAGGGAGATACCGGAGAAGCTGCAGAATAGAGATGGCGGGAGGCAGATCGGGATGTCGGGGGGGGGCAGATCGGGATGTCGGGGGGGAAGATCGGGATGTCGGGGGGGCAGATCGCAGGTGGGCACGAGCAGGGGCCATTACGGAAGCGCGCAGGAGCAATCACAAGAGCGCGCAGGGGCTGCAAGGTGAGCACAATACTCACCGCTCCTGCTCCGTGACGTGACGTGACAGCAGCGGCAGCAGCAGCGGTGGCGTGGTACCACTAGTTCCAGCCAGTGCTGCACGCTGCAGACATGTTGGGGGAGGGTCCCCAGACCAGCACAGGCCTGGGGAGGGCGGCCACCGGCAGATCAGACCGCCCCACTGCACACTGATTGGAGCGATTGCGCGTCATAGCACGATCGCTCCAATCAGTGCTGCAGGGGCTGGGGGCGGCATGTTAGAGATCCGGCTATGATCTGCTGTACCTGCTACAGCATATCATAGCCAGATCTCATAGTATCGCACTAATTCTGGCATTATTTTTACCGAAATCAGTGCGAAAGATGTGGTTGGTGGTTCAGATTTGAACAGCCAATCACATCGATCGTTGATGGGGGGTGGCGATGCCACCCCCCCTGGGGTGAAGCAAAGGTCCCCTGCTGTAAGAAACAGCAGGGGACATCATTTGAAAGCCGTTGCTATGGCCACGGCAATCAAATGAACTTTAGGCCGTAAAATTACGTCCCTGGTCGTTAAGTCACGTTAAAATAGGACGTAATTTTACTGCCCGCGGTCGTGAAGGGGTTAAAGATGAAGAACTGTCTCTTGAACAATTGTCTACCTTGCTGCAAAGCTGCTTTCTACACACTCTGTTATTACTTGGGCTCACTTGCTTGCACTACCCTGCATTCCTGTTATTTCCCTGAATATAAAACCTACCATGAGAATAATCCCTAGCTTGATTTTACAGGATTTTTTGAGTATGCTTGAAATATAAGCCGCACTCCAAAATAAGCCCCAGTTACAGTCAAAGCCAGCATTAGGGGAGCGTCAAACTGCGCAATATCTCAGGACTAGAGATGAGCGAACCGGTCGCGGTTCGGCTCGAGGTTGGTTCGCCGAACGGACCTCCCGTTCGAGTTCGGTTCGTCGAACGTTCGACGAACCGAACTCGAACTGCATAGGAAATAATGGCAGGCAATCACAAACACAGAAAAACACCTAGAAAACACCCTCAAAGGTGTCCTAAAGGTGACAAACAACTCAAACACATTGGAAAGTGACAAGGACATATACTCATGCGAAAACAAAACAGCTGGACAAGGAAAAAGAGGAGGACACACAGATATAGGCATGGCACGCCCTTCTAAAATCATGTAAAACACCGCAAGGTGACTCCAAGCGGAGTCTCCATTTTTTCCAAAAATTGGGCCACACACACACCCACCCCTTCAGTGGCAGCAGTTGTGCCCCAGTTGTACACTTCACAGCTACATTTGCATCAAGCACATTCAAAAATACGCCATTCTTATCCGTCCCCAGGATGACACCGGGGTAGGTAGCAAAGTCTTTCCTGATCCCAGCTCTGTTCATCTTGGCTTCTTTTAAAAACACATCAAGCAAGGGTTACTCCAAGCGGAGTCTCCCTTTTTTTCCAAAAATTGGGCCACACAGACACCCACCCCATCAGTGGCAGCACTTGGGCCCTAGTTGCAAACAGGATGTTTTGATTTGCATCAAGCACATTCAAAAATACGCCATTCTTATCCGTCCCCAGGATGACACCGGGGTAGGTAGCAAAGTCTTTGCTGATCCCAGCTCTGTTCATCTTGGCTTCTTTTAAAAACACATCAAGCAAGGGTTACTCCAAGCGGAGTCTCCCTTTTTTTCCAAAAATTGGGCCACACAGACACCCACCCCATCAGTGGCAGCACTTGGGCCCTAGTTGCAAACAGGATGTTTTGATTTGCATCAAGCACATTCAAAAATACGCCATTCTTATCCGTCCCCAGGATGACACCGGGGTAGGTAGCAAAGTATTTCCTGATCCCAGCTCTGTTCATCTTGGCTTCTTTTAAAAACACATCAAGCAAGGGTTACTCCAAGCGGAGTCTCCCTTTTTTTCCAAAAATTGGGCCACACAGACACCCACCCCATCAGTGGCAGCACTTGGGCCCTAGTTGCAAACAGGATGTTTTGATTTGCATCAAGCACATTCAAAAATACGCCATTCTTATCCGTCCCCAGGATGACACCGGGGTAGGTAGCAAAGTCTTTCCTGATCCCAGCTCTGTTCATCTTGGCTTCTTTTAAAAACACATCAAGCAAGGGTTACTCCAAGCGGAGTCTCCCTTTTTTTCCAAAAATTGGGCCACACAGACACCCACCCCATCAGTGGCAGCACTTGGGCCCTAGTTGCAAACAGGATGTTTTGATTTGCATCAAGCACATTCAAAAATACGCCATTCTTATCCGTCCCCAGGATGACACTGGGGTAGGTAGCAAAGTATTTCCTGATCCCAGCTCTGTTCATCTTGGCTTCTTTTAAAAACACATCAAGCAAGGGTTACTCCAAGCGGAGTCTCCCTTTTTTCCAAAAATTGGGCCACACAGACACCCACCCCATCAGTGGCAGCACTTGGGCCCTAGTTGCAAACAGGATGTTTTGATTTGCATCAAGCACATTCAAAAATACGCCATTCTTATCCGTCCCCAGGATGACACCGGGGTAGGTAGCAAAGTCTTTGCTGATCCCAGCTCTGTTCATCTTGGCTTCTTTTAAAAACACATCAAGCAAGGGTTACTCCAAGCGGAGTCTCCCTTTTTTTCCAAAAATTGGGCCACACAGACACCCACCCCATCAGTGGCAGCACTTGGGCCCTAGTTGCAAACAGGATGTTTTGATTTGCATCAAGCACATTCAAAAATACGCCATTCTTATCCGTCCCCAGGATGACACCGGGGTAGGTAGCAAAGTCTTTCCTGATCCCAGCTCTGTTCATCTTGGCTTCTTTTAAAAACACATCAAGCAAGGGTTACTCCAAGCGGAGTCTCCCTTTTTTCCCAAAAATTGGGCCACACAGACACCCACCCCATCAGTGGCAGCACTTGGGCCCTAGTTGCAAACAGGATGTTTTGATTTGCATCAAGCACATTCAAAAATACGCCATTCTTATCCGTCCCCAGGATGACACCGGGGTAGGTAGCAAAGTCTTTGCTGATCCCAGCTCTGTTCATCTTGGCTTCTTTTAAAAACACATCAAGCAAGGGTTACTCCAAGCGGAGTCTCCCTTTTTTTCCAAAAATTGGGCCACACAGACACCCACCCCATCAGTGGCAGCACTTGGGCCCTAGTTGCAAACAGGATGTTTTGATTTGCATCAAGCACATTCAAAAATACGCCATTCTTATCCGTCCCCAGGATGACACCGGGGTAGGTAGCAAAGTCTTTCCTGATCCCAGCTCTGTTCATCTTGGCTTCTTTTAAAAACACATCAAGCAAGGGTTACTCCAAGCGGAGTCTCCCTTTTTTTTCCAAAAATTGGGCCACACAGACACCCACCCCATCAGTGGCAGCACTTGGGCCCTAGTTGCAAACAGGATGTTTTGATTTGCATCAAGCACATTCAAAAATACGCCATTCTTATCCGTCCCCAGGATGACACCGGGGTAGGTAGCAAAGTATTTCCTGATCCCAGCTCTGTTCATCTTGGCTTCTTTTAAAAACACATCAAGCAAGGGTTACTCCAAGCGGAGTCTCCCTTTTTTTCCAAAAATTGGGCCACACAGACACCCACCCCATCAGTGGCAGCACTTGGGCCCTAGTTGCAAACAGGATGTTTTGATTTGCATCAAGCACATTCAAAAATACGCCATTCTTATCCGTCCCCAGGATGACACCGGGGTAGGTAGCAAAGTCTTTGCTGATCCCAGCTCTGTTCATCTTGGCTTCTTTTAAAAACACATCAAGCAAGGGTTACTCCAAGCGGAGTCTCCCTTTTTTTCCAAAAATTGGGCCACACAGACACCCACCCCATCAGTGGCAGCACTTGGGCCCTAGTTGCAAACAGGATGTTTTGATTTGCATCAAGCACATTCAAAAATACGCCATTCTTATCCGTCCCCAGGATGACACCGGGGTAGGTAGCAAAGTATTTCCTGATCCCAGCTCTGTTCATCTTGGCTTCTTTTAAAAACACATCAAGCAAGGGTTACTCCAAGCGGAGTCTCCCTTTTTTCCAAAAATTGGGCCACACAGACACCCACCCCATCAGTGGCAGCACTTGGGCCCTAGTTGCAAACAGGATGTTTTGATTTGCATCAAGCACATTCAAAAATACGCCATTCTTATCCGTCCCCAGGATGACACCGGGGTAGGTAGCAAAGTCTTTGCTGATCCCAGCTCTGTTCATCTTGGCTTCTTTTAAAAACACATCAAGCAAGGGTTACTCCAAGCGGAGTCTCCCTTTTTTCCAAAAATTGGGCCACACAGACACCCACCCCATCAGTGGCAGCACTTGGGCCCTAGTTGCAAACAGGATGTTTTGATTTGCATCAAGCACATTCAAAAATACCCCATTCTTATCCGTCCCCAGGATGACACCGGGGTAGGTAGCAAAGTCTTTGCTGATCCCAGCTCTGTTCATCTTGGCTTCTTTTAAAAACACATCAAGCAAGGGTTACTCCAAGCGGAGTCTCCCTTTTTTCCAAAAATTGGGCCACACAGACACCCACCCCATCAGTGGCAGCACTTGGGCCCTAGTTGCAAACAGGATGTTTTGATTTGCATCAAGCACATTCAAAAATACGCCATTCTTATCCGTCCCCAGGATGACACCGGGGTAGGTAGCAAAGTCTTTGCTGATCCCAGCTCTGTTCATCTTGGCTTCTTTTAAAAACACATCAAGCAAGGGTTACTCCAAGCGGAGTCTCCCTTTTTTTCCAAAAATTGGGCCACACAGACACCCACCCCATCAGTGGCAGCACTTGGGCCCTAGTTGCAAACAGGATGTTTTGATTTGCATCAAGCACATTCAAAAATACGCCATTCTTATCCGTCCCCAGGATGACACCGGGGTAGGTAGCAAAGTCTTTCCTGATCCCAGCTCTGTTCATCTTGGCTTCTTTTAAAAACACATCAAGCAAGGGTTACTCCAAGCGGAGTCTCCCTTTTTTTCCAAAAATTGGGCCACACAGACACCCACCCCATCAGTGGCAGCACTTGGGCCCTAGTTGCAAACAGGATGTTTTGATTTGCATCAAGCACATTCAAAAATACGCCATTCTTATCCGTCCCCAGGATGACACCGGGGTAGGTAGCAAAGTCTTTGCTGATCCCAGCTCTGTTCATCTTGGCTTCTTTTAAAAACACATCAAGCAAGGGTTACTCCAAGCGGAGTCTCCCTTTTTTTCCAAAAATTGGGCCACACAGACACCCACCCCATCAGTGGCAGCACTTGGGCCCTAGTTGCAAACAGGATGTTTTGATTTGCATCAAGCACATTCAAAAATACGCCATTCTTATCCGTCCCCAGGATGACACCGGGGTAGGTAGCAAAGTCTTTCCTGATCCCAGCTCTGTTCATCTTGGCTTCTTTTAAAAACACATCAAGCAAGGGTTACTCCAAGCGGAGTCTCCCTTTTTTTCCAAAAATTGGGCCACACAGACACCCACCCCATCAGTGGCAGCACTTGGGCCCTAGTGGTACACTTCACAGCTACATTTGCATCAATCACATTCAAAAATACCCCATAATTAACCGTCCCCAGGATGACACCGGGGTAGGTAGCAAAGTCTTTGCTGACCCATGACTTGTTCATCTTGGCTTCTTTTAAAAACAATGTAAGCAAGGGTTACTCCAAGCGGAGTCTCCCTTTTTTCCAAAAATTGGGCCACACAGACACCCACCCCATCAGTGGCAGCACTTGGGCCCTAGTTGCAAACAGGATGTTTTGATTTGCATCAAGCACATTCCAAATCCACAAGCATTTACTCTCCCCAGGATGACACAGGGGTAGTAAATTCCTTCTGGATCCATGACTTGTTCATTTTGATGAACGTCAGTCTGTCCACATTGTCACTGGACAGACGCGTGCGCTTATCTGTCAGCACACACCCAGCAGCACTGAATACACGTTCAGAGACAACGCTGGCAGCTGGACACGACAAAATCTCCAAGGCGTAACTAGAGAGCTCTGGCCATTTTTCTATGTTTGAAGCCCAAAAGGAGCAAGGCTCCAGTTGCACAGTCATGGCATCGATGTTCATTTGGAGATACTCCTGTATCATCCTCTCCAGCCGTTGAGTATGTGTCAGACTTGTTGTCTCTGGTGGCCTTGCAAAAGAGGGTCTAAAAAAATTATGAAAAGATTCCATAAAATTGCTGTTACCGGCACCAGATACGGTCCTACTGGTACGGGTAGACTGGTGAAGATGACGAGACCGTCCCATGTTTGTCAAGTTACAACTGGGAGATTCCCTCCCTGCACCTGCACGGTTGTTTGGTGGAAAAGCCGAGCTAAGATCGAGTAACAGCTTCTGCTGATACTCCTGCATACGTGCGTCCCTTTCTATGGCTGGAATTATGTCACAAAATTTGGACTTGTACCGGGGATCTAATAGTGTGGCAATCCAGTAGTCATCATCACTTCTAATTTTGACAATACGACTGTCATGTTGGAGGTAGTGCAACAAAAAGGCACTCATGTGTCTTGCGCAGCCATGCGGACCAAGTCCACGCTGTGTTTGTGGCATAGAGGTGCTACCCGTTCTTTCTTCCTCTGACATCTCCCCCCAACCTCTTTCAACTGAAATTTGACCAAGGTCTCCCTCATCCGCTGAGTCTTCCATGTCCATGGACAGTTCGTCCTCCATTTCTTCATGTTCTCCTGCACCTTGCTCAACATTTCGCCTGCTACTATGCGCCCTTGTCGATCCCTGTTCCCCATGGTCCCATGCCTGCTGCGTTGGTGATGATGAACGTCTGGACCTTGGTGATGTTGTTGTCCCTTGCACATATGAATCCTCCTGTAGTTCCTCCCCTTCATGTTGTCCCACCCCCTGACTCCGAATAGTGTTTAGCGTGTGCTCCAGCATGTAAATGACTGGAATCGTCATGCTGATAATGGCATTGTCAGAGCTAAACATATTCGTCGCCATGTCGAAACTGTGCAGAAGGGTGCATAGGTCCTTGATCTGAGACCACTCCATCAGGGTGATCTGCCCCACCTCTGCATCTCGTTGGCCCAGGCTATACGTCATGACGTATTGCACCAGGGCTCTGCGGTGCTGCCACAGTCGCTGTAACATGTGGAGAGTTGAATTCCAGCGTGTCGCCACATCGCATTTCAGGCGATGAACCGGCAGGCCGAAAGACTTCTGTAGCGATGCAAGTCGCTCAGCTGCGGCACTTGAACGCCGGAAGTGAGCAGACAGTTTTCGTGCCCTGTTCAGAAGGCCATCTAGGCCGGGATAGTGTGTTAAAAATTGCTGCACGACAAGGTTCAACACGTGAGCCATACAAGGTACGTGTGTCACCTTGCCCAGGCGAAGGGCCGCACCCAGGTTTGCAGCATTGTCGCACACGGCCTTACCAGGCTGCAGGTTGAGTGGAGACAACCATTTATTAAACTCGGACCGCAGAGCTGACCACAACTCCTCAGCTGTGTGACTCTTATTACCAAGACATGTCAAGCTAAAGACCGCCTGATGCCGTTGCGCTCGGCTGCCAGCATAGTAATGAGGCGTGCGTGATTCCTTCTGCGCAGTGAGAACGCTGGTGGCCTGACCAGGCAGGCTTGGGGCGGAGGTGGAGGACCCAGATGAGGTGGAGGATGCAGAAGCTGTGGCGGAACTTGGACAGACAGAGGATTGACACACAAGTCGTGGGGACGGCAAGACTTGTGCAGCAGACCCTTCACCATCTATCACCATAGTTACCCAGTGCCCAGTCAGCGACATGTAACGTCCCTGTCCATGCTTACTGGTCCAAGTATCGGTGGTGAAATGCACCCGTTCACACACAGAGTTTCTCAAGGAAGCGGTGATGTTGTGTGCGACATGCTGGTGTAGCGCGGGCACACCTTTCTTAGAGAAGTAGTGGCGACTAGGCATCTGGTACTGGGGCACAGCGACAGACATAAGGTCTCTAAAATCCTGTGTGTCCACTAGGCGGAAAGGCAGCATTTCGGTAGCCAACAGCTTACAGAGGGATAGAGTCAACCTCTTAGCTTTGTCATGGGTCGGAGGAAGTGGCCTTTTATTTGACCACATCTGAGGGACAGAGATCTGGCTGCTGTGTGTAGACGGTGTTGAGTAGGGTGTCCCTGGAAAAATGCAGGTTTGTGAGGAAAGTGCAGGCGGAGACATGATGTTGCCTTCATCCAACGTTGGTGCTATCGATGTCTGAGAGAGCTGTACACACTCACTTGTTTCCCCTTCCAAACCAACTGACGACCTTACAAGCAAACTGCCTGTTGCGGTTACAGTGGTGGAAGTTTTGCGTGGAAAAACAGGTGTGACAGCTGTCCCCACAGTCCTAGAAGATGAAGAGCGCGCGGATGCACTGGAAGGGGCGGGCGGTGGATGGTACGCTCCGCTAGCCGGCATTGCAGCACGGTGAGCTTGCCACCGGGACTTATGATATTTATTCATGTGACGATTCATGGAAGAAGTTGTCAAACTGCTGAGGTTTTGACCTCTACTAACAGAATCATGACAAATGTTACATATCACATGAGTTGGGCGATCTTTTTCGATGTGAAAAAAGGCCCAGGCTAGGCAAGGCTTAGAGGCCATGCGACCTGTTGATCCACCCCGAATAATGCTCATAGGCAGAGTGGTGGCTGAGGATGCAGTTGTAGACGTGCTACCAGTGCTCCGACTCTGTCCAGGAAGGCGCAAGGTAACTTCGTCGTCGGTTGCATCCTCCTCCACCGCCTCTGTTGACCTCCTCGAGTGCCTGAATGGGGGTTGACAGTAGGTGGGATCTAGAACGTCATCATCAATTGTTGTGTTCGCACTCCCCTCCCCCTCAGACCGAGCCTCTTCTTGCCCTGACCGAATATTTAAGTTGTCATCCCAATCGGGTATCTGCGTCTCATCTTCATCAGTATGTTCCTCATTGTCTATAACCACAGGTGTTACAGTTTGTGACAAAGGGTCAACATTATGCTCAGAAACTTGGTCCTCACGGCCTGAATCTGAGTCACAAAGGTTCTGGGCATCACTGCAGACCATTTCCTGTTCTGTACTCACTGTAGCTTGGGAGCAGACCTCTGATTCCCAGGCTATAGTGTGACTGAACAGCTCTGCAGACTCAGCCATCTCAGTTCCACCATACTGTGCAGGGCTGATGGAGACTTCAGAGCTGGGAGAAATCAAGTGTGATTGGGATGACAACTCAGAGGAATGGTGTTTTTTGGATGCGGTACTTGAAGTGGCTGAGAGGGCACTTGTTGGACCACTTGAGATCCATTCAAGCATTTTCCTTTTTTGCCCATCATCTACCTTTGTTCCTCTTGTTCGTGTCCGTAAAAAAGGGAGCACATCGGATTGTCCACAATAAGTAGTAGACATCTTACTTTTGCTAGTAGATGGTCTATCTTCAGCAGATGATAATGGAGCTTTGGCACCTTCCCCACTGACAAAACCTTTTTTGCCTTTTCCACCACGCCTCTTCCCCTTTCCACCAGCATCTGTCATTTTGCCACTCATGTTGATTGCGACAAGATTGTGGACTGAAAATGTGGTAGTAAAAATTGAGAGGTGGTGAAGATTGCAGTGGTGGTCTAGCTTTATTAACAGCAGAATAATAAAGAATAAATATCCCTGACAATGTAACTTAGTTATAATTCGTTGGAGTGTGCAACGCAGGCAGACGTGCTGCAAATGTCTTGGCACTAGTGGGACTATAGCAAAGTCCAATAGCCACGTATAGGATGCCACTAGGTTCACTGAGTGTGTGCTAGTATAATGGCTTAGTTATAATTAGTTGGAGTGTGCAACGCAGGCAGATGCGCTCTGCAAATGTCTTGGCACTAGTAGGACTATAGCAAAGTCCAATAGCCACGTATAGGATGCCACTAGGTACACTGAGTGTGTGCTAGTATAATGGCTTAGTTATAATTAGTTGGAGTGTGCAACGCAGGCAGACGTGCTGCAAATGTCTTGGCACTAGTGGGACTATAGCAAAGTCCAATAGCCACGTATAGGATGCCACTAGGTACACTGAGTGTGTGCTAGTATAATGGCTTAGTTATAATTAGTTGGAGTGTGCAACGCAGGCAGACGTGCTGCAAATGTCTTGGCACTAGTGGGACTATAGCAAAGTCCAATAGCCACGTATAGGATGCCACTAGGTACACTGAGTGTGTGCTAGTATAATGGCTTAGTTATAATTAGTTGGAGTGTGCAACGCAGGCAGACGTGCTGCAAATGTCTTGGCACTAGTGGGACTATAGCAAAGTCCAATAGCCACGTATAGGATGCCACTAGGTACACTGAGTGTGTGCTAGTATAATGGCTTAGTTATTAGTTGGAGTGTGCAACGCAGGCAGACGTGCTGCAAATGTCTTGGCACTAGTGGGACTATAGCAAAGTCCAATAGCCACGTATAGGATGCCACTAGGTACACTGAGTGTGTGCTAGTATAATGGCTTAGTTATAATTAGTTGGAGTGTGCAACGCAGGCAGACGTGCTGCAAATGTCTTGGCACTAGTGGGACTATAGCAAAGTCCAATAGCCACGTATAGGATGCCACTAGGTACACTGAGTGTGTGCTAGTATAATGGCTTAGTTATAATTAGTTGGAGTGTGCAACGCAGGCAGACGTGCTGCAAATGTCTTGGCACTAGTGGGACTATAGCAAAGTCCAATAGCCACGTATAGGATGCCACTAGGTACACTGAGTGTGTGCTAGTATAATGGCTTAGTTATAATTAGTTGGAGTGTGCAACGCAGGCAGACGTGCTGCAAATGTCTTGGCACTAGTGGGACTATAGCAAAGTCCAATAGCCACGTATAGGATGCCACTAGGTACACTGAGTGTGTGCTAGTATAATGGCTTAGTTATAATTAGTTGGAGTGTGCAACGCAGGCAGACGTGCTGCAAATGTCTTGGCACTAGTGGGACTATAGCAAAGTCCAATAGCCACGTATAGGATGCCACTAGGTACACTGAGTGTGTGCTAGTATAATGGCTTAGTTATAATTAGTTGGAGTGTGCAACGCAGGCAGACGTGCTGCAAATGTCTTGGCACTAGTGGGACTATAGCAAAGTCCAATAGCCATGTATAGGATGCCACTAGGTACACTGAGTGTGTGCTAGTATAATGGCTTAGTTATAATTAGTTGGAGTGTGCAACGCAGGCAGACGTGCTGCAAATGTCTTGGCACTAGTGGGACTATAGCAAAGTCCAATAGCCACGTATAGGATGCCACTAGGTACACTGAGTGTGTGCTAGTATAATGGCTTAGTTATAATTAGTTGGAGTGTGCAACGCAGGCAGACGTGCTGCAAATGTCTTGGCACTAGTGGGACTATAGCAAAGTCCAATATCCACGTATAGGATGCCACTAGGTTCACTGAGTGTGTGCTAGTATAATGGCTTAGTTATAATTAGTTGGAGTGTGCAACGCAGGCAGATGCGCTCTGCAAATGTCTTGGCACTAGTAGGACTATAGCAAAGTCCAATAGCCACGTATAGGATGCCACTAAAAAACACTTAGTGTGTGCAAGTATAATGGCTTAGTTATAATTAGTTGGAGTGTGCAACGCAGGCAGATGCGCTCTGCAAATGTCTTGGCACTAGTGGGACTATAGCAAAGTCCAATAGCCACGTATAGGATGCCACTAGGTACACTGAGTGTTTGCTAGTAAAATTGCTTAGTTTAAAAAAGTTGTAGTGTGAAATGCAGGCAGATGTGCTCTGCTAATGTCTTTGCACTAGTGGGACTATAGCAAAGTCCAATAGCCACGTATAGGATGCCACTAGGTACACTGAGTGTGTGCTAGTATAATGGCTTAGTTATAATTCGTTGGAGTGTGCAACGCAGGCAGATGCGCTCTGCAAATGTCTTGGCACTAGTGGGACTATAGCAAAGTCCAATAGCCACGTATAGGATGCCACTAGGTACACTGAGTGTTTGCTAGTAAAATTGCTTAGTTTAAAAAAGTTGTAGTGTGCAATGCAGGCAGACGTGCTCTGCAAATGTCTTGGCACTAGTGGGACTATAGCAAAGTCCAATAGCCACGTATAGGATGCCACTAGGTTCACTGAGTGTGTGCTAGTATAATGGCTTAGTTATAATTAGTTGGAGTGTGCAACGCAGGCAGATGCGCTCTGCAAATGTCTTGGCACTAGTAGGACTATAGCAAAGTCCAATAGCCACGTATAGGATGCCACTAGGTACACTGAGTGTGTGCTAGTATAATGGCTTAGTTATAATTAGTTGGAGTGTGCAACGCAGGCAGACGTGCTGCAAATGTCTTGGCACTAGTGGGACTATAGCAAAGTCCAATAGCCACGTATAGGATGCCACTAGGTACACTGAGTGTGTGCTAGTATAATGGCTTAGTTATAATTAGTTGGAGTGTGCAACGCAGGCAGACGTGCTGCAAATGTCTTGGCACTAGTGGGACTATAGGAAAGTCCAATAGCCACGTATAGGATGCCACTAGGTACACTGAGTGTGTGCTAGTATAATGGCTTAGTTATAATTAGTTGGAGTGTGCAACGCAGGCAGACGTGCTGCAAATGTCTTGGCACTAGTGGGACTATAGCAAAGTCCAATAGCCACGTATAGGATGCCACTAGGTACACTGAGTGTGTGCTAGTATAATGGCTTAGTTATAATTAGTTGGAGTGTGCAACGCAGGCAGACGTGCTGCAAATGTCTTGGCACTAGTGGGACTATAGCAAAGTCCAATAGCCACGTATAGGATGCCACTAGGTACACTGAGTGTGTGCTAGTATAATGGCTTAGTTATAATTAGTTGGAGTGTGCAACGCAGGCAGACGTGCTGCAAATGTCTTGGCACTAGTGGGACTATAGCAAAGTCCAATAGCCACGTATAGGATGCCACTAGGTACACTGAGTGTGTGCTAGTATAATGGCTTAGTTATAATTAGTTGGAGTGTGCAACGCAGGCAGACGTGCTGCAAATGTCTTGGCACTAGTGGGACTATAGCAAAGTCCAATAGCCACGTATAGGATGCCACTAGGTACACTGAGTGTGTGCTAGTATAATGGCTTAGTTATAATTAGTTGGAGTGTGCAACGCAGGCAGACGTGCTGCAAATGTCTTGGCACTAGTGGGACTATAGCAAAGTCCAATATCCACGTATAGGATGCCACTAGGTTCACTGAGTGTGTGCTAGTATAATGGCTTAGTTATAATTAGTTGGAGTGTGCAACGCAGGCAGATGCGCTCTGCAAATGTCTTGGCACTAGTGGGTCTATAGCAAAGTCCAATAGCCACGTATAGGATGCCACTAGGTACACTGAGTGTTTGCTAGTAAAATTGCTTAGTTTAAAAAAGTTGTAGTGTGCAATGCAGGCAGACGTGCTCTGCAAATGTCTTTGCACTAGTGGGACTATAGCAAAGTCCAATAGCCACGTATAGGATGCCACTAGGTACACTGAGTGTTTGCTAGTATAATGGCTTAGTTATAATTAGTTGGAGTGTGCAACGCAGGCAGACGTGCTGCAAATGTCTTGGCACTAGTGGGACTATAGCAAAGTCCAATATCCACGTATAGGATGCCACTAGGTTCACTGAGTGTGTGCTAGTATAATGGCTTAGTTATAATTAGTTGGAGTGTGCAACGCAGGCAGATGCGCTCTGCAAATGTCTTGGCACTAGTGGGACTATAGCAAAGTCCAATAGCCACGTATAGGATGCCACTAGGTACACTGAGTGTTTGCTAGTAAAATTGCTTAGTTTAAAAAAGTTGTAGTGTGCAATGCAGGCAGATGTGCTCTGCTAATGTCTTTGCACTAGTGGGACTATAGCAAAGTCCAATAGCCACGTATAGGATGCCACTAGGTACACTGAGTGTGTGCTAGTATAATGGCTTAGTTATAATTAGTTGGAGTGTGCAACGCAGGCAGACGTGCTGCAAATGTCTTGGCACTAGTGGGACTATAGCAAAGTCCAATAGCCACGTATAGGATGCCACTAGGTACACTGAGTGTGTGCTAGTATAATGGCTTAGTTATAATTAGTTGGAGTGTGCAACGCAGGCAGACGTGCTGCAAATGTCTTGGCACTAGTGGGACTATAGCAAAGTCCAATAGCCACGTATAGGATGCCACTAGGTACACTGAGTGTGTGCTAGTATAATGGCTTAGTTATAATTAGTTGGAGTGTGCAACGCAGGCAGACGTGCTGCAAATGTCTTGGCACTAGTGGGACTATAGCAAAGTCCAATAGCCACGTATAGGATGCCACTAGGTACACTGAGTGTGTGCTAGTATAATGGCTTAGTTATAATTAGTTGGAGTGTGCAACGCAGGCAGACGTGCTGCAAATGTCTTGGCACTAGTGGGACTATAGCAAAGTCCAATAGCCACGTATAGGATGCCACTAGGTACACTGAGTGTGTGCTAGTATAATGGCTTAGTTATAATTAGTTGGAGTGTGCAACGCAGGCAGACGTGCTGCAAATGTCTTGGCACTAGTGGGACTATAGCAAAGTCCAATATCCACGTATAGGATGCCACTAGGTTCACTGAGTGTGTGCTAGTATAATGGCTTAGTTATAATTAGTTGGAGTGTGCAACGCAGGCAGATGCGCTCTGCAAATGTCTTGGCACTAGTAGGACTATAGCAAAGTCCAATAGCCACGTATAGGATGCCACTAAAAAACACTTAGTGTGTGCAAGTATAATGGCTTAGTTATAATTAGTTGGAGTGTGCAACGCAGGCAGATGCGCTCTGCAAATGTCTTGGCACTAGTGGGACTATAGCAAAGTCCAATAGCCACGTATAGGATGCCACTAGGTACACTGAGTGTTTGCTAGTAAAATTGCTTAGTTTAAAAAAGTTGTAGTGTGCAATGCAGGCAGACGTGCTCTGCAAATGTCTTGGCACTAGTGGGACTATAGCAAAGTCCAATAGCCACGTATAGGATGCCACTAGGTACACTGAGTGTTTGCTAGTAAAATTGCTTAGTTTAAAAAAGTTGTAGTGTGCAATGCAGGCAGATGTGCTCTGCTAATGTCTTTGCACTAGTGGGACTATAGCAAAGTCCAATAGCCACGTATAGGATGCCACTAGGTACACTGAGTGTGTGCTAGTATAATGGCTTAGTTATAATTCGTTGGAGTGTGCAACGCAGGCAGATGCGCTCTGCAAATGTCTTGGCACTAGTGGGACTATAGCAAAGTCCAATAGCCACGTATAGGATGCCACTAGGTACAATGAGTGTTTGCTAGTAAAATTGCTTAGTTTAAAAAAGTTGTAGTGTGCAATGCAGGCAGACGTGCTCTGCAAATGTCTTTGCACTAGTGGGACTATAGCAAAGTCCAATAGCCACGTATAGGATGCCACTAGGTACACTGAATGTTTGCTAGTATAATGGCTTACTTAGAATGAGTTGGAGTGTGCAGAGGACAAGAGGGTACAGTGGCAGGATTGTGGTGCTCTGGGTAGAGGAATGGAAGCCTGCCTTTCTATTCCCTCCTAATGGTGAAATGCAGGGAGGAAATCCCTGACCTGGGCTACACAGACGCTGTTGCTGTTTGCAGGACCTGTCACTTATGGCTCTCTGACCCTGCCGCTTTGAGCCCTTAAAAGGACTGCTAGAATGTGCTCTCCCTAAGCTGTCTAACGCTGTGTATGCAGCGCATACAGCTGTATCGGCTATAGGACTCAGGAGGACGGAGCTGCGACACTGATGTCTGACACCAAAGACGCAGAAGGCAGATAATGGCGTTCGTGAAGAAAATGTCCGGTTTTATAATGCAGGGACATGTGACATGCAGATCCTATCACACATGCCGTTGCTTCTCTGGCTCAAAGTCCACTTAGGTGTGTGTGTGTCTGTGATTGGCTGACATGCTGGCCCGCCCCACAAGACGCGCGCGCTTAGGGAAGGAAGACAAGAAAAAAAAAAAAAAAATGGCGATCGCCATTATAGAAACAGCAGTGATCTGAAGGCGCTGTTCACGCACACTATACACTGAAATGTGATAATAGTTTGATTCACAGAGTGACTTACACTATTACAGCAGAAACCAAGCTAGGATTTAGCTGTTTTTTGGCTGCTAGAACCGTTCTCGAACGTTTCTAGAACTATCGAGCTTTTGCAAAAAGCTCGAGTTCTAGTTCGATCTAGAACATGCCCCAAAATCACTCGAGCCGCGAACTGGAGAACCACGAACCACGAACCGCGCTCAACTCTACTCAGGACCCCCACTGTCCTTTGGACCCCAGCAGTTGTATTAAGAGGTTAAGGTTGTTTAAGGGCCTTTGATGACTTCACAATCATGTGACCAAATGTCTCCTAATTGCAGGAGTCTAAAAGAGGTGAACAGTAGACCGGATGGTATGCAGGACTGGCATTAGGGGAAGGCAGAACAAGCTGGGCAATTTCACATGGCCCCCTCTTTTTTTTAGGGGCCAACGTATTTATATCCTGGTGATAATGTGGCGTTCCTGAGGCTCTGGTCACCACAGGGTACTGCACCTCAGTTAAGGTTTGGTATCCATCTCAGGTAAGGGGGGTTAACCATCGGTGTCACCACATTTCATCTCACATACAGTCATACAATCAGGTGCTTCCCACTGGGGAGCTGACTTGGGGCAGACGGGAGGTGGCCATTCAGAGGCATGGGACTTTCCAGTCGCTGGGGCAACCTGCCAGGGGGTGGGCACCATTGGGGGTAGAAGTAGGTGCAACGCACTCACACAGAGCAGACAAGTCAGGTCCATAGTTCTGACAAGACACCTTTGGAACTCTTTGATCTACACAGGGCCTGGGGCTTGGAGCGAGAGCTCAGCCAGGGGTTCCTAACTTCCACAGGGGACACCCTAAGGAAAAGACACTCTCTCTCCTCCTCTTCAAACATTTGTGGTGGCCCCTCCCTAGCCTGGGATTGACTGGAGCCCATGACGGCAGAGATCGGCACCTGGGTGCAGCTTTAATTCAGTGAGTAAAAGATACCTTGAACCCACAGAGACTGTGTTGGCTTGTCCTTACCGGCGTCGCTGCCCGGCGCAGTGGCGCCAACGCCCATTATCTCCCTCGTCATCCACCCAGGGCCTGCTCTGCCTGTGGGGAGCAACACCATCCCGGCTGCCATAACACCTGTCCGGGGGCGAGGAATTCTACAGCTCGGCCTCTCCCTAGCCACCTACCACAGGTGGCGTCACGACAATCTTTCCCAATCACCCTGCTTTCCCTTCCTTTTACTGCACGCCTTGGGGCAATGGAACCGGGCAAGGCCACCTGTGGCATCGCCTGACCTGACCCTCGATGGCCAGGCAATGAGTAGGTTAACCACCTGCCCTGTGGTGCGCTGCAATAACACTTCAACAGGACCATTGTGACATCAAATCATGTGACTGAGGGTCTCTTAATTGCAGGATTCTAGAGCTGAAGAGGAGACAGATGGTTATGCATGTCAAGTGTATATGTGTGTTTGTATAGCTAGATAGATGGAAATAGACAGGGGTTGGAGAGTTATCTTGATGTTCCAAAATGCAATATGACTATTTGAATAAATGTTGGGTTTTTTTTGGTTCAAGAATAAAAGTGGATTGTTGTTCATGTAAAACTTTAAGACATTCACTGAAAATAATTCCTAGCCCATCTTTCGGAGCAAAAAAATAATATAAGACCTTGTCTTATTTTCAAGGAAACACAGTAGAACCCATCTAAAGTGTAGCAAACAGCTCCCAGAAGCGCCTTCTAGTTTTTCTATATAAGGATTAGTCAGACTAGTCAGATTTCAAAGTTAGTTTCAAACTCAGGTTTGTGTGTCAGCATGGCGTATCACAAACAGTAGTCAGGGTTTTAATCAGATGTTTTCCTTTATATCTGAGATAATATGGACACTATACACAGGAAACACTTGGAAGTTAAACTACGTAAAGGAAAAACAAATATTTCTAAATAAGAACCTTTAGAATGTTTGAGGTTTCCCTGGACTATGCTGGATAGACCGTTTCTACTGAATATTGCATAGGCATCAAAATTTGCAGAACCATTTCTACCATTCATTCCTCCCTACCCTTAGGGTATGTGCGCACGTTGCTTTTTACCTGCTTTTTTTGCTGCTTTTTCTTCTGCGCTGTTTAATGCCAAAATGGATGTGTTCTTCTATTCAAGCAAAGTCTATGGGAATTTGGGTTCTTGTTCACACTATGTTGTTCAAAATGCTGCCTTTTTGTGGCAGAACTTTGGTCAAAAATTCAGCTTTGCAGTGCAAAACCCAAATGGCAATAACAATTGACATGTTGCTTCTTTGAAAAGCTGAGTTTTTGACCAAAGTTCTGCCACAAAAAGGCAGCATTTTGAACAACATAGTGTGCACAAGAAACCCAAATTCCCATAGACTTTGCTTGAATAGAAGAACACATCCATTTTGGCATTAAACAGCGCAGAAGAAAAAGCAGCAAAAAAGCAGGTAAAAAGCAGGTAAAAAGCAATGTGCGCACATACCCTTAACCTATTTTGTTTGACAGGGAGGACCAGTTGTTTATACATCCACATATTTTTTTCATGTGAAAGCGATCCTACATTGCTGTTTTATTCTATTTATCCATGCACATAAATTAGTATTTCGCCAGAAGCCAGGTTAGTTGTTTTGATCTCTAAGCAGAAGGTTTATTGTTATGGTCATCATCGTAAGATCCCTTGTCCGTCTTATTAGTATTCTTGGATGTCATAACATTTCTCTACTCAGTATGAGTTATGCTGTTTTGAAACGTTAAGTGCTACTGGACGATGCATTGATTGTGATATAAAAATCAAGAATTGGAACAGGAACATAAACATTTCTAGCGTACAATCTGCCCATTACCTGAAAGTTTCTCTTTCGTTAGGGGTCTTTCAAGTACAGCTTGACATAACTCCTGCGTGCATAATACAGCATATGCTGAAGAGCTGATTTACAGATCTGTGTACAAACAGAATGATAAAGCATTGTTTTAGGAACCACTCCAAGCCTAATATATGTGTGACTTGTAGAACACTATATACTTGTTTGTTTGAGCAAACCTTGCCTCCAGCCTTACTTGTCTACCCTCCAGCTGCATTTAATATTAATGCCTAGCTGAATGTATCTCTCCAAAAGTCCCAAACTGAGAAGAGTTTGATTAGAACTTTTGATCTCTGCTAGATATGAAGCTTTCATGTTCACAGTGAAATTCATGGTTATAAAATTAAAATAAAATGTACTACCTTTCTTATTTCAGTAATTACATGGTGTTATCCCAGAGATCTGATCCACAGCAAGGAACATATATAATATCTTTCCTTGACAGTATTTTGCAAGGAATTAAATTGTCTTTCTCCTTGATAATCCTTTTTTTTATATTTAAAGAGTATCTTTGAGCTCTCCTGACGTGTCAGAAAGGAAATGTTCACACTGACATTTTTTATGTGGCTTTTCTGGCTTAAATATCTACATTAAATAATGCATAAATAAAGAGCATGAATATTTTTCAACTTTTTTTTGGTTTCTATTAATTCATTAACCAAATTTGAAGTTTTGTTCCTGTGTAATATTCATTAAGAATTACTGTTACTTTTTTTTACCTAATGGAAAAGGTGAAAAAACCACATTGTGCACTATATACATTTTTTTTTTTTGCAAATGAAATCAATTTGAAGCTTATTCATAAAGTATTTAAAGTTTTTGTGATGATTTCTCTTCAAACTCCACATCTAGGATCTGTGTAAATATATCCTTATAGTGAATACTTGTATCCCCAGCATAGCATTGCAGGAGCGCATTTAGTTATAACGCTACATTGCGTCTTTCTTCTACATTTATATGTATTTGTACTATGGCAAGATTCACAGAGGAAGAATACATCAAAGGGTCCTAAGAAAAAGTGTTATTTTACAGAGCATTCAAATATTTACTAGTATAGACATGTCAGGAGAGCTGGCGGGTTCTCTTTAATAGCTAGGTAAGTATGTACTAGAGAAAACACCTAAAGAGCTCAGACATCTGTTCATACAAAAGACATCAAGCTGACATTTTCATTGAAAGTATTTTTATTTAAAGGGAGTCTGTCAGCACAGAATGACTGTTCAAACTAAGTACAGTCTCTTTGTGCACCCTGCGTGGCCAACAGTTCAGTTCACCTTCCCACCTACTTGTTTTCCATCTCGCTCCACCCCATCTTCACGGATTGACAGTTTTGTCTTTATAAGAGCTGGAGAATAGAGTGAACCTGAGGTTTGGTTTTCAAACCGAACACTAAATTTAAAAATCAAGGTCTGGATTTGAGGATCAGATGCTGTACGTGCGAACAAAACTCGCGCGAGCAACGCTGTGCTCAGGTACGATTAGTGCTAAGTCCTGTGCGAGACGCTTGCAGTGGGGTAAAAATAGGGGTAAAAATAGCATGATCAGAGATAGTGTGCAACAAAAAATGTTTTTGAAAAATCCCGCCCAACCTTCCCTGGAAGTGATCTACTAATGGCTAGCTGTATGTGGGTGGAGACTCAGACTGCCAATCTGTGACCTGATCCGGGGTTTCGGTCAAACTCAAGCCTTTGGAGCTAGACTCATTTGCTGCTAGCGAACCAAACCACCAAAGGTTCGCTCATCTTTACTGGAGAAGTGCCAAGATAGATGGAAAATAAGGAGGTGGGATGGCGCACTGAACTGTTTGTCCATGCTTAGAGTGCATTGAGCCCCTGTGCTTGGTTTGAATAGTCAGTTTATTATAAAAGACTTTAATAGCATTAAAATCTATACAGTGGTTATGCATTTCTGGGTAACAGTACCCCTTCATTAGGCCCGGTCAACACTAGTATGAGGAAAGTGTATTGTTAGTCCAAAATGCGTAACAATTGTATAGATTTTACCTCTATTAAAGAAAAAAAGAAATAAGCTACAATTGAAATTGGCAACTTGATGCATTTCACATGAAAAGGTGACACTAAATTTAAGGCATTCTAATACATCATTACTTTGCTCCACTGACGATCTATCCAAGGATTACTATGGGGACCCTTTGTCTGTAACCATGCAGGGTTATTTTGGATGATCACAGTTATGTATGTGTATTTTAAATTATTTTAAATGTGTTTGATTACCACTGTATATTTGAATAAAATCTTTGCATGTTTTTGCACAACATAGATCCATGTCAGGTATCATTCAATTATTTTATATAAGCGTGGTGCCTTGTACTTTTTTCGTGTTTATGTTGTACTCTTTGGTACTTGGCGTCACATAGCTTTTCACATGAAAAGGTGACACTAAATTTAAGGCATTTTTTTAATGCATCCTTACTTTGCTCCACTGATGATCTATCCAAGGATTACCTACACATGTTCACAAGTCTTGGTAGTATACCTCAATTGTTAACTAAAGTTAGGTTACAGATGTATTTACATGAACAAAAAGTTGAACTTTTTCTTGGTGGGGAACCCTTCCCTCTCTCATTTTGTCTAAGATCTGGGAAAAGGATGGTGAGGTGCCATCCTCTGCCAAAAGACACTTCTGGTAGTCACAGAAGGCAGGCTGTCTATGTCTAGCCAAGTTCTCCTCTTGATTCATGGATTTTCCTTCAATAGAGAACAAGACTTGGGCCATGGATTAAAATGCGTTTTTAGGAGAAAGATGTATACACATAGTATAGGTTCTAAACAATTTCATTTTTTTATGAACTGGCAGTAAGAACTTTAGTGGTATTCCAGTAACCGTTCTACTGCTGCCGAGTTAAATAGTTGTCATGTGGCAGTAGATCTGTTCCAGTGTGCCAGAATTACTGTGTGCACTGTGGGTCAGGCAGTATGAATTGCACTGTGTTATGCTATGCGTACACTGGGGATTGTTAAATGTACTTTACTGCCATCTATTGGTGAATGTATGCGTATGAAAGTTAGGTGTTCATTCTCCTCACAAGAAGTAGCCATGAAAACGGCTCGGAGGAATCTCCCACCTCAGTGCTGACACGTCCAGTAAACTGGATCAAACAAGTCTAGTCAGGAGACAGAAGAAGCTCCCAGAATCTCTATCCCAGTTCATGCTGAGGGGACATTTTTTTCATCTTATAATCACCTCCACAAAGAAGTGAAGCTTTGTATAGCCAGGAGAGATAAGGCTAAACATAAGCTCTCCTGCATACTGTTTTTTAATGTGCTTCCAGCCAGAACCAGTGTAATGTGATTTCTATACCACAAACTCTGTCTGCCCTACCCCCTGCAGTATGGAATGGTAGCGCCAAAACTGTGAGTAGCTCCATACCACTAGTGTGCTGCGACAGGGAGCCAACCTGTGAACGTGCCTCCATCAACGAAGCATTACCTGGACTGTACATTATATTACCTCTTACAGCAAATGAGGAGAACTGTACTGTACACCAGCCACCCTGAGAGGCCTAAGCTTGCTTGTTTCATAAGGCGAATACACCTACTTTCATAGACAAAATACTAAGTGTACCCTATACAGTGAACTACTGCCTCTTTGCTTTTAAGAGACAGACTGCTATTATTCACTTCAGAAAATTCTTATGTTTGCAAGTTTACCCGTGTGTCTGGCTTCTTGTAACTGCACATTCATTACGGGCGCTCCATCACCTGCACCAAGACAAAATCTCCATAGGAGTTCTATACCATCTCCGGAAGTGCCACCTCCCACTAATTACAATAGTTATGGACACAATGTAAGCATTTAGGGGTCCAGCGACTCACTTCAGATACCGAGACAGTACCATCTGCTGCCAGTGGAACTATATATTGCAGTGCAGCAGGCCCCTCTGCAACATCTTGCGCCTCCTCCATGGGTCACTGCATTTTGAAGGGTATTTTCAAACATGGAAAGCCATACTACAAACATGGACCTTATGGTCACCTGTCCACGCACTACTGAAGCATCTGTATTCAGAAATATGGAAGGTGTTTTGCTATGTACTGTGTGTGAACTTGTGGACTAGGTGTCCTACAGCCTCTTTTTTTAGCATTTTGTTGTGTGTTACTGGAATTTTTTGGCCCAGAAATTTTCCAGAGCATCCACAGAATGCATACACCACTGTATGAGACGTAAGCGGGTTGATGAAATAGCAGTGTTCTTGTAAAGCAGTACATCTGTCCACAGAAGAGGAGCCACCTCTGTGATGTATTATAGAGATGCGCTGGCGTATCATTACTGAACTTTAATTACAAATCACAGCTTGATACAACTAACTGGAGAAAACAAAATCACATTTCGGCTTCTGATGTTTTCCTAATTTTTGATTCATATTTTCATTTCTTTTTACGCTTGTGTAAGCACTTTCTCTCACACATAGGTCAATAGCAAAGTAGATTTTTTTACTCTTTAATTACTATATTATGCTGGTTTACATCTAAGAAAATAGTAAGAAAAAATGTATATTGTTTGTAAAGAATTCCCCACTGAAGCCGCTTTTATTTTTCAGTAAATGACATAGTATGCACACAGACTGTACCCAAATCACCAAGGCGATGAATGTTTAAAGCATTTTTACATCCAGCTGCCTCTCTTGGTAATTAGATGAGTATAATGGCACTTGCTTAGAGATAGCTAATTACAAAAAATCTATGGCTCCCAAGACTAATTATTTGAGTAATGATAACGTATTAGCCATTTCTAAATTTCAGTCTCAGTGAACCATGCAGTATGCCAACATATAAGCAATATATGTCAAGAAGTGCATAAATTAGAATAAATCAAACACCTTCAGAGAAGGAGGCTTGGTAATATCATTTCATTTCAATGTATGTTCATTTGTGCTTTGTCAAAGTCATTTCAGTATTTCAGATAACGACCATGTGGTGACAAAGTACTGATTTCCAGCTTAGATAAATACCTACAAAATGAAATGTTCAGTAAGGAGGAGTCATTTAGGTTCATCGCAGACTTTCTACTCATTTCTTGAAAACATAATTCTCTTTGAATTACTATTTTTTTATATTATTGTGAAAATGCATACTATGTGTAACTCATTGATTATAGAAAGGAGATTATAAAGGATAATGTTCCTACCACATAAACCCTCTGAGGCCATTAGTAGGCATCATAAATTCTCATTCAGAAACACAGTAGGAGATCAAGCTGCCATTTGGTATTGCTGCACCCTTGAATTTTACCTTAGTACCAGGGGTCACTAGTCTATGACTTTCCATGTGTGGTGAAACTACAAATCACAGCATGGCCTGACCAGTTAGGCCGGTTTCATACATCCGGCATTTTGCTGATTTGCCGGATCCATCACACTCCAGTACAGTGCAATATAGTACAATGGCATCGCGGCAAGCTCCGGTCACATGACAGCACGTGACCGGAGCTTGCCGCGATGCTATTGTACTGTATTACACTGTACTGGAGTGTGACGGATCCTGCAAAGTGGCGAAATGCCGCATGTGTGAAACTGGCCTTAGTGTAGTCCCATTTTAATGTATAAATTGTATTTTCACCACAGCTTGGGAGCCAAAGTTTGAAGACCAGACTAGATAGATTACTTTTTTTTGCATGCTTTTAACTCAGTCACTTGAGGTGAAAGATGACCTGTTCATGGTTTTTAATTGACCTAGTTAAACTTAATTAAAAAATCAAGAAAAAGCAGTCTGATAGAAGCCCCCCCACATCAGAGATCAGGACGAGAGTGACGCAGCTGGGAAGCGGAGGTCGGCAGCAATGGACCGGTACCTGCTGAGGAGCGCCAGCGGTGGTGAGGGGCCCGGGAGAAGCGGCGACGCTGCAGACATGAGAGGAGTGGAGGAGATGAATATGGCGCCGGCGAGCCTGCCGGGGGCGGAGCCAGAGGTGCAGGGGAAGGACGCGATGGAGCTGTGTCGGAGCGGGAGAATAACGGAGGATACGGCTGAGGAGTCAGAGGAATGCGGAGCTGGAGACAGGTGGACGCAGGTGTCGGAGGAGGGCAGCTCACAGTGGGAGGACGAGGGGGAGGTGGGGGGAGAGATGAGAGAGGAAGATGCTGGCGTTATGGAGGGGGGATATGGAGGCACAGGAGGGCTGGAGGAAAATGTAAACCAGCGGAGCAGAGGGAACAGAGGGGGACAACCTCACCACAGGAGGAGCTCAATCTCTGGCACCCCTAGTAAAGGAGGCAAAAAGCAACAAGATCCACTGCCATCTCAATTCTACAAGACACCAGAGGAAGGCAGAGGCTCAACGCAAACAAGAAGATCTAAGAAAACAGCACCATCTGCTGGCCAAAATAAGCAAGTATAAGAGCTCCATGTGGACTATAAAAAATTGGCAATAGAAGTAGCATCTCACCTGTCCAAAGACATAAAAATAGCCATTGAGGCAGCCGTACAAACTTCACTAGCCGTCATGCAGAAGCAATTGAGTGACCATTCAAATAGACTTACAGAAACAGAACAAAGAATTTCTAATTCTGAGGAGGCAATCTTGACCATGCAAAAACAGATAGCAACTCTTGTAAAATCTAATGAATACCTGAAAGACAAAGCAGAGGACCTAGAAAACAGATCGAGACGAAACAATCTTCGTATTATGGGGGTGCCAGAATCGGTATCACTGGGACAGCTAGACAGCATTTGTGAGGCGGAACTACCACAGGCGTTGGGTATAAAAGCGAAATTAAGGCTAGGTTCGCACACTGCGTCTTTTTGACGCTGTGTTTTTGTGCGTTTTTGGCCGCTAAAAATGCACAAAAACGCACCTGCATCGAAAAAACGCGGCAAAAAAACGCACGTGTTTTGCCGCGATTTGGTGCGTTTTTTTGCTGCGTTTTGCTGCGTTTTTACTCACTGCGTCCTTATGCGTTTTTTATCAGTGAACAAAAAAAAAAGGTCTGATGTCATTTCCTTCTTCAATGTGTTCTTTATTCTCCACTAGTGTATGCAGAAGAGCAGACAGCTGCAGAACTACAAGGCTCAGCATACTCCATCCAATAGTGTATGCAGGAGAGCAGACAGCAGCTGCAGAACTACAAGGCTCAGCATGCTCCATCCAGGACTGTATGCTTGAGGGAGAGTCAGGGGGAGCAGACCTACAAGGCTCAGCATCCTCCATCCAATAGTGTATGCAGGAGAGCAGACAGCAGCTGTCGAACTACAAGGCTCAGCATCCTCCTTCCAGGACTGTATGCAGGATTTCTTTGCCCCCCCAAACAAAAAAAATGACGTGGGCTTCGCCATATTTTTGTATGCTAGCCGGGTACAGCAGGCAGGTACGGGCTGCCCCCAACCCCCAGCTGCCTATTTGTACCCGGCTGGGAACCAAAAATATAGGGAAGCCCTTTTTTTTAAATTATTTCATGAATTTCATGAAATAATTTAAAAAAAAAATGACATGAGCTTTGCCCAATTTTTATGTCCAGCCGGGTACAACTAGGCAGCTGGGGATTTGAATCCACAGTGCAGGGTGCCCATGCTTTCTGGGCACCCCCGCTGTGAATTGCAGTCCCGCAGCCACCCCAGAAAATGGCGCTTTCATAGAAGCGCCATCTTCTGGTGCTGTATCCAACTCTTCCAGCTGCCCTGATGCCGGGTGGCTCGCTGGGTAATAATGGGGTTCGGGCTAGCTGTATAGCTGGCCCTAAGCCCGAAATTCATGGTGTCACGCCAATATTAGACATGGCCACCATGAATTTCTAGTAAAGATAAAAAAAAAACACAACACACAGAAAAATATTTTTAATAGAAATAAAACACAACACAATTAGTGACTCCATCTTTATTGAAATAAAGAACCCCCCCCCCTCTGCAGTAATCCTGGGTCAGGGTCCCGCGCCGTCCAATCTGGATCCAATATCATCTGATCGGTTTGCTGGAAGGCAAAGCGATCAGATTATGTGTCAGGATCAAGTGCCTGAATCCCATCACACATCAGCTGATTGTATAAAAGCCGATTATACAATCAGCTGATGCATCGGTGCAAAAAAAAAAAAAAGATAATACTCACTTATGTGCTGATTACCGGCAGCTCCTGCAGCGATGGGGCGGGAGTCTGATCCCGTCCGATCGCTGCAGCAGCTGCCGGTAATCAGGGATGAAGTCTCCTGACGCATCCGCTGATACCGGCCGGGCGCCCGCGTCACCGCGATACTTACGATCACCTGATGCGTCAGGTGACTGCATCAGGTGATCCATCGCCAGGTCCTGCATCCATCGGAGGTTTCCCGGCCGTCTGCACACAGCCGGAGCGGGGGTGGCGATACCGTGAGAGGAGATGGGAGCGGGCATGGCACCGGGAGTCTGCAGACAGGTGAGTATAACTTTTTTTTCTTTTCTACTGTTCACTTTTGTTTTTGCAGCCGCTTCCACCTCCCACCCAGACATGGCGCCGCACGGCAGCATACATGCACAGGATGGGAGGTGGAAGCGGCGGTGACGGTACCGGGAGGATTCACGCTTCTGTATATACTGACAGAAGGAATCCTCTTCCTGTACACGTCACTTTACTACCCACCTCCTGTGTTTATAGCTGCGTTTTTGGTCTTAGAAACGCACCAAAACGCAGCTATTTGCGTTTCTCATTGCGTCTTTCAACATCCCATTGAACTCAATGGATGAAAAGCGCAGTGAAAAACGCGGGAATAATTGACATGCTGCGTTTTTGTGGCACCACAAAAACGCAGCTGAAAAAAAACAGATGTGTGCGGACAGCAAAAATGAAAACTCATAGACTTTGCTGGGGAAGCAAAGTCCTGTAGTTTTGAGGCCAAAAACGCACCCGAAAAACGCGCAAAAACGCCGCGAAAAACGCACTGTGCGCACATAGCCTTAGAGTGGAAAGGGCCCACAGAGTGGGACCATTGAGACAGCAAGAGGCAAACAAAGGAGAAGGACAAAATTCAAACAATAAACCCCCTCCAAGAGCCAGACAGGTGATAGTCAAATACCTTGACTACAAGCACAAAGAAGAAATTCTGAAAGCCTTTAGAGAACGAAAACGGCCTTTACAATACCAAGGAAATAGACTGCTGATCTTTGGGGATTATTCTGTTGATGTGTCCAAACGGAGGAAGGACTTCAGCAAACTGTGCACATTTCTGTACAATAAAAGAGTATAATGCCAACTACTTTACTCGGCAATATTAAAGGTCAGGAACTCCAATGGTTCGTTCTCATACTACAAAGACCACAAGGAAGCGGAAAATATCCTCATGTCAGAATATAACGGGAGCCAGACGGAGGGACAGGAGAGGAGACCTAATGGAGGAGGAAACTACAGAAAAGGTTCCCGTTCAGGTTCGGGAGGAGAAGGTGATCAACGCGGCAGGCAAACACAACCTGAAACCAGCGGAGAAGGGAATCGCAGCCTAGCCCAACAGCCTAGCCCTGGGACGGACTCTAGGGAGCAGCACTCTTGAGAGCCACCGAGACACATGATGACTCTTGAATTGACCTCTACTGGCCCTTATCTACTCTCCTTGATTAAAGAAGGTGGCCGAACCGAGAGGGATGAGCCAGCGTGAAGGGGACAGAGGGGGAACTATATATTTTTATTTTTTTTTTCCCCTCTTCTTCTCCCTTCTCTCCCCTGCCTTATTCCTTCTCTCTTCTGTGTTGTCTCTGGTGTGTTCTCTCTTCTCTCCTCTTTTTTCTCTCCTATCTCTTCTCTCCTCGATGTTTCTCTTCTCTTTCTCTCTTTTCTGCTCTTCCCGGCTCTCCCTCTCTTTTCCTCTTCTCAGCTCGGCTCTTCGTCTCTCTCTTCTTTTCTCTTCTCTTTCTTTCTCTCTCTCGCTTCTCGGCTGTGTTCTTCTCTCTCTCTCTGCTCGGCTCTTTTCTCTCTTTTTCTCTGCTCTTCTCTTCTTCTCTCTCTGTGGTTTGCTTTACAGATTCAAATACAGTGGATACGACCAGGTTGGCAGGAAGGTCCCACAAAACCAGGACTAATTCAGTAGATGAACTCTCTTTAAGGTCCTACTACTTATGACATAATGTTTTAATCCTTGCATATTACTTCAGGCTGTTGCGTTTTACGCGGGGGATAGAACACAGAGCTTGTTTATCAGGGGGGTGACTAGGGAGCTTCATATTTTGGCCAGGAAGAAGGGAAGTCACTAGCATGACAAAAAGTGCCGAAAGTCCCTTCAAAGGGATAACTTGTTCTATTGTTGTAGGATATATATTTTACATATGTTGTTTAAGAGTTTACAAACAAGTTGGGGAAAAGAAATGCCATTCTGGCAGAATCACGTGTGAAGGCAATAATGATAGTCGGGTCTCTCCTACAGCCGGGGAAGTGAAGGGCGGAATTGACAAGAGCAAATTATCTAGACAAACATGGTGCAACTAACAACGTAGAATGTTAAGGGCCTAAGATCACCTAACAAACGGGCAATGATACTAAGACACTTGAAAAGATTAAAAACAGATATTGCTCTACTACAAGAAACCCACTTGGGGAGGGAAGATTTCTTTCGCATGAAAAAATATTGGGTGGGTTCAGTATATGGGGCAGCGGCACAAGGAAGGAAGGTGGGCACAATGATTTTGATAAACAAACAGCTTAGACATGAAGTAGTGGCTCAGGAAGCGGATGATCAGGGAAGATGGCAACATTTAATAATTAATAGCCCAGCAGGAACACTCAGCATATATAATATCTATGGCCCAAACTCGAAGCAGAATCAGTTTCATGACACCATAAAAGCCATAATCCTCTCGGACAAGGAACCTAACATCATAGTGGCGGGGGATTTCAATGCAGTGCCAAACTCGGTGGAGGATAGAAGTAAGGGAGAGGGTGAGTCAGGATCCGGGGATAAAGGTTCAAACCACAAAGATGTCTCACTGGAGGATGTAGGCTTAAAAGACATCTGGAGACTAAATCACCCGCACGATAGAGAGTATACGCACTTCTCTCACCCGCACAACAGTTGGTCTCGTATAGACCAGATTTGGTTGTCTATGGAACTTGCGAATGGTGTACAAAATTGCGCGATTGAGAGTATGGTGATCTCAGATCATAGTCCGGTGAGAGTGGACCTTAGAGAAAAATTCAAAAGAGGATCAGACATTATTTGGAGATTCCCGTCGTTCCTCATTAGACAGGACAATTTTCGCAAGCTAATACAAGAAAGGTGGGAGGAGTTCTCAGAGGATAACAAGGATCACAGGGTGACCCCGATATTATTTTGGGAAACTGCGAAAGCGGTCTTGAGAGGACGCTTGGTGGGGTATGCGGCCATGGTCAAACGGAAGACGAATGTGAACTACAACTTCCACAGCGAGGCAGTGCGACTAGCGTATACTAATTATCTGACAGACAGGTCTAGCATGGCAAAAGACAGGTGGTTGGCAGCCAAAAGAGATTTTGACGAGTGGGCAAAAAAAAAGGAGCAACTATTTTGGTCACATAAAGAGGCGGAGCTTCATAGATTTGGTAATAAGGCAGGGAGGATGTTGGCAAATTTAGCAAGGGGTAACAGAAAAATGACGGTAATCTCTACGTTGAAAACAAAAGGTGGGGGGGTGACTTCGGATCCCAAGGAAATTAATAAGGTGCTGGGAGAATATTACAGAAAGTTGTACGGGCCAGGACAGAACGACATGACTGACGAGTCGGAGTGGTTACGACAAGCCCAATTACCTAGCTTAACAGTGGAGGAACGGGAAGTCTTAAACGCAGACATTACAGAGGAGGAGGTTTCAAAAGCAATTGGGGAACTTAGCACTAACAAGGCACCAGGGCCCGATGGTTTCAATAGCGAGTTCTATAAAGCTCTCAAGGATCAGATTTCACCAGATTTAACTTCAGTCTTTAATGCGATCCTGGGAGGAGCAGAAATACCTAAAATTGCTAATATAGCATACATTAAATTAATACCTAAGGGAACTAAGGACCTGGACGACCCTTCGAGTTATCGGCCCATCTCGCTCATCAACCAGGACTTAAAAATAATGTCTAAAATTATGGCTGACAGATTGGCCACAGTCTTGCCTAGGATAATTTCAGAACACCAGGTAGGGTTTATAAAAGGGAGAAATGCAGTGACCAACATTAGGAAGACAATTTTAGTGGTTGATGCGGTTAGATTGGGGCGTACGGAGGGAAAGGCAAGCCCTGCGTTAGTCACACTCGACGCTGAGAAAGCGTTCAATAATGTTAACTGGAGCTGGTTGGACAAGGTGATGGAGGCCACAGGGATCTTAGGTAGGATGAGACTCTACATTAACAATCTATATGCCAACTCGGGAGCAAGGATCCACACCCCGGGATTTTTGTCTGACGTGTTTCCCCTGATGAAAGGGACGAGACAGGGATGCCCGCTATCCCCCTTACTATTTAACCTGGCAATTGAACCCCTATCAAGAGTGCTGCAGGGTAACAATAGTTTCAAAGGGATCAACATAAGGGGAATAGAGATGAAGTTAGCGCTTTTCGCCGATGACGTGATTTTACATATGGGGGACCCTGTTGCGGACCTGCCCTGGACACTTGACATGATTGAAAAATTTGGTGCCTTTTCAGGCTTTAAGTTAAACAAAAAGAAATGCGAGCTCTTATTTCTGAGCGGAGGTAAAGGGCCAACTGGGGGAAACCCAAGTGAGGGTCATGTAAATGGGATCCCTATAGCGCACTCATCGGTAAAGTACCTGGGAGTGTATATAGGGAGGACGGCGGAATCAATTTATAAACTGAACTATGGTCCACTGATCAGAAAAATCATTAATCAGTTGAGGGGCTGGAAGGGACTACCCCTGCCATTACTGGCAAGATGCCATCTCATAAAAATGATGAGCTTTCCTAGGCTGCTGTACCCCTTCCAAACGATCCCTCTATTGATAACATTAAAGGACGTTAACAGACTCAATTCAGCGTATGCAGATTTTGTTTGGAGGGGAAGGAAACCCAGAATAAAACTGCGCACGCTGATGAAGTCAGTGGAGGAGGGAGGAATAAATTTCCCGGATGTCAGAGGGTATAACATTGTGTGCATCATGAGACACGTAATTGACTGGTTGAGAGGAACGAGCAGGCACTCAGATTATGAAACGGAACTCAAGTATGCAGAACCATGGGACCTGAAGTCCATTCTACACTCCCCACTGTCCAAGGTTGAAGGTCATATAAGAAACTTGGTTATACTCCGAGACACAATGTTGGCCTGGAGATTGGTTAGACGGAAATTGGGACTTTCATGGAAGGTCACGGAAATTGGGACTTTCATGGAAGGTATCAAAATACCTAAATCCCTGGGCGTCACCAAACTTTCCCCAGGGGAGAGAGAATAAACTATTCCTCAAATGGAAAGAGAAGGGCATTAGGAGAATGATAGATGTCATGAATGTGGAAGAGAGAAGATGGATGACAGGTCGGGAAGTGCTTGATAAATACAATCTCAACGGCCTCCACATCATTCAGTACGAACAATTGAAGCATGGAATAATGAGAGAGCTTGGTGAGATTGGAAGGGAACTGAACAAGAGCATGATTGACGAGCTTATGGGATGTAGTGTAGCAAATGTAAATGTTTCTCGAATATACCAGACATTTAGAGGTGTGCTAATATCCAGGGAAGATAGTCGTACACTTCTAGCATGGGAAAAACAACTGAAAGGGCAAGAAGTGGTGGAGGTCATACTGAAAGGATGGGTTCAGATGAGGAAACAAGTCACTAACGAGAGCTGGAGAGACACCCAATTTAGGATATTACACAGGGCTGTTTTGGGCTTCAACATACCGGGCAGAGTGGCACGGTGTCCTAAGTGCCACAAAGAAAAAACAGACATGCTGCATGGTTTGTGGGAATGCAGGTCAATAAAGAGGTTTTGGAATCAAGTCAGAGCTTTAGTTCAGACAACATGGAGAATTTCCTGCAAACCAGAGTTAATGGTGTGGATCTTCCATTTTTTTGAGGGTGGAGTCAGAGGGGGATTGAACACTCAGGACAAAAAGACATTTGCAATCATACATGACATAGCCATGATAGCTAAAAGATGCATCCTAAGGCACTGGATACAGGAGGAGGCACAATCCACTGGGGAAGTCATTGGTGAACTACATAATCTTTTGAGGCTGGAGAAATTAGAAACAGAAAGGGACAAGGATAATATGACAACCAAGTTTTTTGGGAGGTGGAAAGCTTTTATAGAAGTTTATTTCAAACAGGAAGACATAAATCATTTAGTGACACCTTTCAGGCATACGGAGTGGTACCTCCTAAATGAAATCCAGGATAGCTTGGGAAAGCTGAGGATTACCTAGCGGGGACCCAGGTGAAGGACAAAGGTGAGATGGTATGGCATAATCAAGGCACGGCATCGACATTAGAAATATTAAAGAATGGCACAGGGGTTCAAGGGTTTGTTTCATGTATGTCACGTTCGGATTTTCTAATTCTAATTTACTATTTGTCAATGTAATCTGAAATGTGATTTGAGATAGAGAGGGTATTTTACCCCTTTCTTTGCTGCATATTGACAGCTGAATTCTTGTCTTTTGTAAATCATACTACTTTTGATACGATATTGAATAGAATCTGTAAAATCAATAAAAATTGTTTGGAAAAATAAAAAATCAAGTATGACTAATAATAAAAGTAAGAAAAATGGCAAAAAGTTCCTTGAAGGGGGAATGGTAGTTACAAAGATGGACAACTCCCACCTCCAGAGTATGTGCATTTATACTCTGGTGGCACTCATTATACGAGGGCCACTGATGCCATATTCCGGTAAATTGCACTCCTACCTTTCCAATAGTGCAATACTGGTGTAAGAGATAGGAACTAGTGATGGGCAAATACAGACGGTAAAACACCAGATCCGCACAGGATACCTAATATCCGTGCGCCAACTCCGGACTCAGAGTTCTCAGGGAACTCCAAGTAACTATCCGGATCCGGCCATCCTGATAATAAAAAATATAAATGAAACATGATGTGGTTTTGATGTGATTTTTTTGCCAAGAGATGCAGATTTAGTGAAGGAATATGGTGTATAAATTTCATCACCAAGTGTACATCTCTTGGCAAAAAAACCCACACACAAATGGTTTTGACGCTGTTTCAGTGCAGTTTTCTACCAGGAGATGCAAATTTAGTGCAGAAGTGTCTGCACCAGCTATCCGGAATTGGGTCTTCCAAATTGACATTGACCATAAGCATACTGCCAAACTAGTTACAAAGTGGCTTAAGGATAACAAGCTCAATGTTTTGGAGTGACCATCATAAAGCTTAGATCTCAATCCTATTGAAAATTTATGGGCAAAGCTGAAAAGGCAGGTGCAAGCAAGGCGACCTACAAACATGGCTCAACTACACCAGTTCTGTCAGGAGGAATGGGCCCAAATTCCTACCTACTATTGTGTGAAGCTTGTGGAAGGATATAAAGAATATTTGACCCAAGTCATATAGTTTAAGGGCAATGGTTCCAAATACTAATGAAAATGTATCATAATTACAATCAAAAAGAGAGGGGAGTCAGCACATCTGAGAGTGGCATGCATCAAATAAAAGGGTAAATTCACAGATTTATTCCAACTGTGCTATAATATGAAATGAGATTTTTAGCAAATAATTGATCAATTTTTTGAGCCGCCCCTGCCACGTCATGGCAAATCTCAATAGGGGGGTCCTACTCTATACTTTATATGTCATTGTGCCATGCAGCCTCCTAGATAATTTAAAAGCAGAACCATATTAAAGCAACACATACCTGTGACCTTCCATGTCGCAAAAAGACACAAATAATTGATCCATTTTTTGAGCCATCCCTGCCACGTCACGGCAAATCTCAATAGGCAGGTCCTACTCTATGCTTGAAAAAGACCACATCGGTCGAAACATTTTGCTGTTTATTTATCCAATGTAACAAGAATAAATATGGATTGAATTTCACCTAGTGGAATGTTGTCATCACTTCTTTCTCTTGGTATGTTATGTATGTTATTTCAAGCAATCCCTTGATTTTGGACATGCATCTTTATACCACTGATTGTGTGTGGACTACACAGGCATTTTTTTTTTTGACCGGGGTGCTGTGGACTCTGTTTTCTATATGTGCTTGAACCTGCAATGATCTGATCAATTGTTCTATATACAGCAATACTACAGCATTACATTACAGTATATAGAAGAAATCAAAGTCTCCTATGAATGCCAGCCGCAAGTTACTGTGATGAGAGATTCAGTGGTCTCCAGCAGACCCTTAGCTGTTATGACAACACATCTGCGTCCTACAATCGTGTTGCAGGGGCGCCAATGAGGGGTCAGAAGAGCACCCCCCCCGGTGGTGTACATTAAATGGCACTGTCAGAGTGACAGCAACATTTTACAGGTTAACAGCCACTGACAGAGCGCTGCTCCACTTGTGGCCATTGGAGGCAGATGGCTGAATAATTTAACATTCATTTTTATGTTAAGATGTGGGCTTGGAGTGAGAACCCACATTAAAGGCAAGGAAATGACATGACATTTGTAGCATGGAGATGGGGTGGAGTCAATGCTCCTGATTTATGAGAGGCACATGCCTCTTCATAAATTGGAAGCGATGGAGAAGAGGTGTACACCTCTGTGTGCCTCGCTTCAAATTCCAGTTCCTGCTAGAGTAAGATTTGGCGGGTATCAAATGCCGCTGCTCATCATGAATTTGATGAGCGGCGGTCGCTGCACCCCTCTCATAGCCTAGCTCTGACAAAGTAGTAACATAAAAAGTTGCCTAATTTTAGCAGTGTTCTGTTTCGCCAAAATTATGCAACTTTTCAAAGCTTTTTACGGCAGAATACTGGTAAAAAAGCTTTCATGAATTTAGCCCTTTGTCTTTTATTTATGCTGATTTATGTATACAGATACTTCAGAAGTGATTCCTTTATAATAGTTATACTTCTTTTATATAAAACATTCGCTATTGGCTCAACCACCATTTTTCCATGTATCTGTGTATTTTTGGCATTTTGTATGTTTTTTATTTTTGCTAAATATAATCTTCATACATTTTTATTGAATATGTGATTCCCAATATTTTGTATTTTTTATTAATAGAATAGAATTAAAAATCATGTTATGTTTATTTTTTTGTGCCTCATTAGATAACTTAAAGTACATAAAAAGCAGCTTGGGTTACATATCTAGGAAAATAACATAAAATCATATCAGATTACCTTGCCTCAATTTTTTTGGGGTCGAGTGAGAAGGGGTAATCTTTCATGATTACACATGATGGGATGATATCCCATTATAGACTCTGGATTTCCAGCTCCAACATGGAGCTGTTTTCTGGCTATGTGAATACAGCTTTACTTGTCACTCTGTATTTATATTCCGAAGGCAAAGAACTCGCAGTGGGAGAACAAAAATAATTCTAAATGCCCTACATGAGCACGCAAGAAATTACTGCGTTGTGCATTTAATGCTTGGTATGGTCTCTGTATAATTCTAATCAAAAGTCCATTAGAAGCTGAACGTATTCATAAACCTCCTGTAAATTAATTTCTATGGATAATCCCAGTAAGAAAGTGTCTTCTGTACAGAAACCTTACAAATCTCATCCGGAAATGTTTCTTTAAGTTAGGGCTCTTTCAGACTTCCGTGAAAATTGATCCGCACATGTACTAGAATGTATGTACTGACCGCGGGCCTCTTAACTCAAACTCAGCAAACTCATATATACCAATTAGTCTACTGCTGTCAATTTCCTCCTGGCAGCGGGGCTCTCAATGCGCCAGTCAGTTGGCGTCAGAACGCTGTTATCTTGCATATTAACCCCATATCTTCGGTTAACAGTTTTTTTTTACATGACATGCTATTTTAAGAGGTGTGAACTACTTTTATTATGTTTTGCCTATATGTTGGCTACCATGCACACCTGCAAGAAATTAATTCCAAAGTCTGTTTTATTTTCCATTTTTGCTGCATAAATTATAATAACTTCATAGAGTACACAACCAGACTGTTATAGAAGGATCGGTAGATTGTACAGTCAGACTGCTGTTATAGGAGGAGCGCTAGTGTACACTTCCAGACTACTATTTGTAGGTGAAAGTGAACTCACAAATTTATTCTGTTCAATGTATGTCTTAATTAATTTACCAGCTTATTATTGGTTGTACATTAGTTTTTCCTGATGTTATTTCAGTTATTGTTAGGGATGAGTGAACCTGAACTGTAAAATTTGAGGTTCATACTGGACAATGGGTTTCCGGGGCTCAGACTCTAACACAAACTTTTAAAAAAAAGTCATAGTTCGGTGTTCGGATACTGTTCGTATGTTAATAAAGCTAGTTGAAAGGCTGTATCACAGCCAATCAACAAGCTTTATTGCATGCAGAGTATTACTGTACACTGTTATGAACAATAAAGGTTTACAAGAAAAAAGATGTAGACTCCTGCCTATTTTTGATAACCAGCACACGTAAAACAAACAGCTATGGGCTGCAACCCTCAGTTATCAGCATTAACTTGGCTGGATCCCATACCATTTTTTTTAAAATCTTCTTCCACAGATAATTATTTTTTTTAAAAGAAATTCTTTATATTAAAATAATTAAAAATGTCAGAGGGGGCTCCGCCCTATTTTTATTAACCCCTTCACGACCATGGACAGATATATCCATCATGAAGCGTGTCCCGTTAAGCCCCGTCCCCTGCCACGGGCAGGCGGCGGCGGTCGGTACACATATCAGCTGTTTTCAACAGCTGACATGTGTACCTGCTAGCCGCGGGTGGAATTGCTTCCACCCGCGGCCATTAACCCCTTAAATCTTGCTGCCAAAGTCTGGCAGCAAGATCTAAATGCGCGCGGCCATGTTTTTTACTTACCGCCGCCCCCACCGGCAGTCACGGGCGTGATCACATGACTATCGGTGGTTGCCATCGTAGCACAGGGTCATGTGATGACGCCTGCAGCTATGATGTTTCACTTTCGTTTTCCCTCAGCACGGAGCAGAGGGAAAAAGAAAGTGACTGTATCTGCTGTTTACAGCTGTATAGCTGTGATCAGCAGATAGATAATAGCGATCGGATTGCTGATCGCTATAGCCACCTAGGGGGACTACTGAAATAAAAAAAAAGTAAAAAAAAATAATAAAAAAAAAAACCTAAAAGTTCAAATCACCCCCCTTTCCCCCCATTGAAAATTAAAGGGTTAAAAAATAAATAAATATACACATATTTGGTATCGCCGCGTTCAGAAATGCCCGATCTATCAAAATATAAAATCAATTAATCTGATTGGTAAACGGCATAGTGGCAAAAAAATTCCAAACTCCAAAATTACGTTTTTTGGTCGCCGCAAGTTTTACGCAAAATGCAATAACAGGCGATCAAAACGTAGCATCTGCGCAAAAATGGTACCATTAGAAACGTCAGCTCGAGACACAAAAAATAAGCCATCACTGATCCATAGATCCCAAAAAATAAGAACGCTACGTGTTTCGGAAAATGGCGCAAAACGTGCGCCACTTTTATTGGACAAACTTGTGAATTTTATTTAACACCTTAGATACAAGTAAACCTATACATGTTTGGTGTCTACAAACTCACACCGACCTCAGGCATCATACCCACACATCAGTTTTACCATATAGTGAACACCGTGAATAAAACATCCCAAAAACTATTGCGCCATCACACTTTTTTTGCAATATTTCCACATTTGGAATTTTTTTGCTGTTTTCCAGTACACCATATGGTAAAACTTATGATTTCATTTAAAAGTACAACTTGTCCCGCAAAAAACAAGCCCTCATATAGCAAGATTGACTGAAAAATAAAAACGTTACGGCTCTCGGAAGAAGGGGTTATTTGGCCACTCCCAGACTAAAAATAGCCTGAAGCAGCCCCAGAACTGACACATCCATTAGATGCATCAATTCTGACACTTTACCCAGCTCTGCCCTGGTGAGGTGGCAATCGGATTTTTACTTTTGGGGTTGATGTCAGCTGTGAATTGACAGCTTACATCAAGCCCAGGTGTTAGTAATGTTTAGGTGTCTATCAGACACCCCATTACTAACCCAGCAAGTATAGAGTTAAAAAAGACACCCTAAACAATGAATTAACACTCCCCAACATGCCCTTGTTTACCAATTTGTTTCTTCAAAAAAATCCGGAAAGTTCCGAAATAATTGAAAAAGTGATGTCCCCCTATGCCCATTGATTCATATGGAGCATCGTTTTGAGAAGTTTCTCAGAACAAAGCTCTGTAGGTCACTTCCAATCAGCCTCAGCTCGGATTTTCTCACACTGAGTTACTGATGTCACAGCTCTAAAGTGTGTGGTACATTGTGGTACATTGGGATTTTCCTGAGGAAGGAGATATCTTATCTCTGAAATGCATTGAAATAAATCACATTCCAGTAATCCTGATGGTCTCGTCTTTCCACAGCAGAGCGATGCTTTCACCCTGTCTTCTCCAGCTAATATGACATCACAGCTCGTGAGAAATTCTGGGCCTGCTGCTGACTGGCAGTACCCTATGGAGAAAGAACGATGCTCTATAGGAATTGATGGGTGTTGTGGGACATTGCTTCATTCGATTACATCAGAACTTCCAGTATATATATTGAGTTAATAAATTGGTGAACAACGGAGTGTCAGTCTTTATTCATAATTAGATTACGTTGAAAATTTGAAGATTTTTTTAAGTAATAAACTGGTGAACGAAAGAGTGGGGGGGATTCTTTATTCAAATAAACTTTTTTTCTTTTCCTTGTGTCTGTCTTTTTTTTATCTCTATACTTGCCGGGTTAGTAATGGGGGTGTCTGATAAATGCCTTATGCATTACTAACCTCTGGGCTTGATGTCAACTGTCAATTTACAGCTGACTTCAGCCCCAAAAGTATTACACTGATTGCCACCGCAACAGGACAATCGGGAAAAGGTAGGCAAAGCAGCAGAATTGGCACATATAATGGATGCTGCTGCGGACTGGTATGTTTAAGCTGGAGGTGCCAAAAACCATGGGCCTACCTAGTCTGAAAATACCAGCTCCTAGCTGTTTGCTTTACCTTGGCTAGTTATCAAAAATAAAGCAGAGTCCACGCTATGTTTTTAAGTTATCTATTTATATAATTTAGAAAAAATGGCTTAGGATTCCCTATATTTTTGATAACCAGCCAAGATAAAGCTGACAGCTGAGGGTTGCAGCCCACAGTTGTCTGTTTTATCTGTGCTGGTTATAAAAAAAAAGTGGGAACCCAACTTTTTTTTTTAAATTGATTCCATATCCACATGTATGCCGAGCAACAACCCCCATTTCGCCCCCCCTTCCCCATTTTGCTTCTTTTTGCAGCCCCTCAGCCCTTACTATGACCATTTTACAGCACATAAGTTTGGGTCTCCATTTCCTTGTATGAGGTCTGGGATTAAGTTTGAAGACCAAACTGAACTTTTAACTAAAGTCTATCTGACCTCGAATGTCCACGGGTCCGCTCATCAATAAATATTGCTCTTTTTTCCAGTTATTATAAACATGGTTGCCTTGTTACAGCAAAAATATGCAATTTACTCTGTAAAAAAAAAATAAAGTTTGTTTGCATATTTATCATAGACAAAACAAAAGGCTTGGTTGCAATTATTTACTTTTTTATTAGTTGTCTACATATTGCTGTTTAGCAGCAGCAAGTGGACAAAGATTAGTAAAAGCAACAGATGGAGCAGTTTATTATTGGCTTTTGTGGCTAATTAAAGTTAACTTAGAAAACATGCATATAAGTTATTGCATTTCAGATACTGAAATGTATCACTGTTCCTTTTTTTTTGCTAATTAATGAAGTACAACTCATTTTTATCAGTTACGGTTCAGTGACATTCTTCTGCTGCAGCTATAAACTGCTTGCTTCGTGTTCATTTTGCAGCCTAATTTGCAAGAAAAACTGTCTTATTAAGAAAATGAATCTTAGTTTTGTTCATTTAATATGGCCACTACTAGGTAAGTTTGTGTTTCATATTGATGTAAATGGCAAAAGTGGCTCTCTTGAGGGTAAGTTGAGAAAGCTATCCTTCAGTTCTGTAATCGGAGCAGCCATTGAGAGACTATGCTTCATGGATGCAATTATAAATCGTGAAAACTAAACAAAGATTCAGATGACCAGTTTTCTAATTACTGTTAATTTAGGTTGAAGAATTTTTGAGTTTGGCAATTTAACTTAGAAGTTTTTTTTTCTTTTTCTATTCTTTATGTCAAAGTAATGAGTACTGTAATTAAATTTGATTTTGAGTAATTGCAATTTATTTAGTGATTTAATATAAGATGCATTGTAAGTAAGAAATATGGTGTGTAACTTAAAATGAAACTTGGGGCACACTTTCATAATTGGGAAAAAAATTGACCAATGGTTTTATGACATGTCAGTACTATTTTTTTTTTTACTTTAATCCCTCAAATACAGTTTTCCCCAGTCCTCTGTACACTATAGGTTTTAACACCACAGAGGACAACAAAAATGCCTACAGGGTACTAAGCTTGTGCCCAATTGACTTCCCCTTTCCAAATTTCTCCTTTTTCTGAAGCATCTCCTTACAGTTTGTCACTTTTTTTTTTTTTTTGCTTAAAACTATTTGTAAAACAATTTTTTTTTTCGCAACTCGTAGTTGTGTAGAAATTTAAAGACTTTTGGAAGTTTATGCCAGTACTTGGTAGCTCATCCAACTTTTTCAAAAATAAGTGGAGCCTCCATTCTCTGGCAAAGAGGTGGTAAAATGTATGCCACATTTTTTAATTGGTTAATGCTTCGTCCTGGGATTTAGTTTGAACAATCATTTTGTGCTGACAAAGTTCCACTGTTCAGTGCAGAAACGTGTAGCCAATCAATTAAATACACTGTGCCACCTGTTTATTTTTTTCTCAATCTCACCTTTCTGTCATTGACAGCTCTGCCTTCTTAGAACCAGAGAAGGGCGGATGTAGATCGAAAACTATCAGGTTGGAAGGTTCACTTAAATAACACAGAACAACAAATAAACACTTTTTGTCTGCTACTTGGCAAAAACCATGTGTGCTATACTAAATCGAATGCGCTGAATCCAAATCTGAAGTTAGTTTTTTTGTAGCACGTCAGGATATTAAGTTATTCCAATTTTTGTGAAAATTAAAATAAGCAATTAATAAAGATACAGAATCGTTATGTCCCACAGTTTCACAACATGTATTATCATTTTTATTGAAAAAGAAGTATAGGTAAATAAACCAAAAAACTTAAAAATCACTTATAGTAGCTTAAGAAATCGCCTTGAACTCAGCAGAGTACTTTTAAAAGTGCTTCAGGCACTTGCTTTTGCGCTTGTGAGTGGTCCTAGTGGCCCGTTGCAAAAACCAGCAGTAATCGCCCATCATGTTGGGGTTAAAGCGACCTGGGTATCTTTTTTTCCATAGTAGAAATGTCCTGGTGGAATCTCTCACCATGTTCGTCACTGACATTACCCATATTTGGAGGAAAGAAGTCAAGATGTGAATGTAGGAAATGCATTTTCAATGACATTCGGGCACCATGCATTTCGTATGCTTGAAGCATATTGTCTATTAGTTCAGCATAGTTTTCTGCTCTTCCGTTTCCAAGGAAGTTTTGAACTACTACTATAAATGCATCCCATGCAGTTAGTGGGGTGAGTTCTTTCTTGAAGATTTCATCATGGATTAGTTGGTGGATTTCAGGACCAATAAAGATTCCTGCTTTCAGTTTGGCCTCAGTTTTCAATGCACTAAACTTTTCCTTCAGATACTTAAATCCATTCCCTTGACGATCCATTGCTACTACAAAATTTTTCATTAGTCCTAGTTTAATGTGAAGAGGTGGAAGATAAACTTTAAGTGGATCGACAAGTGATTCGTGTTGAACATTGTGCTTACCAATCTTATGTTCATCTCTATTGGGCCACCGTTTAATTTTATAATGGTTGTTGTCATCTCGACTGTTCCATAGGCACAGAAAGCACATATGCTTAGTGTAACCTAACTGCAAATCAAGGACTAGTGCAACAACTTTGAGGTCAGCACAAATGTTCCATTGATGTTCTGAATATTTAATCAATTTCAGAATGATCTGCATAGAAGCATAGGTCTCTTTCATTCCAACCGCATGTGCAATGCCTTCAACAATGCCTGAATAGGCGTATGGCCTTTTCTAAGTATAACTCAAAATCTGGACGTGCTGTGCAAATTCTGAGTTCATATTTGGAATCAGCATGTTCAAATTAGTAAAGAACACATGTTTTACCCTCAGTAGCAAAATCATTGTTGTGCTGTGTAATTGGCCACGCCATGATGCATGGAGCACCTGTACTTGGTTTAATCAGTCATTCTCTGCTAACAGAGTTCCCTTAATTGATTTGGTGCATCTTACTACCTATAGTGCAGTATTCATCAAGTATGGAATGCAAAAGGCCAGGCTTGATAAATCGTGACCTACATTATATTTTTTCCTAATTTTCATACTAATAAATACTATCTAGCTAAACCTCTTCTAGCTAAGTCACTCCTTACCATTAAGGCTGTGTGCACACGTTGCGTTTTTTACCGCGGAAACGCTGCGATTAGAACCGCAGCGTTTCAGTGGCAAATTGCATGCGTTCAGCTTTCCCAGCAAAGTGTATGAGAAAGCCGAAAAATCAGTGCACACGCTGCGTTTCTAAACGCAGCGTTTTGGATGCCAAAAATCGGTGCGGAAAGAAAAGCAGCATGTCACTTCTTTTGTGCGGTGTGGCTGCGTTCTCTCCCCCATTGAATCAATGATGTGGGTCAGAACGCAGCTACACCGCAGTGAGCTGCATTTTTGTTGCGGTCCACGGGCTTTGTCGGCATGCCAGAACGCAGGCATTTACCTGGAAGTGAGGTCAAGAGGTTTCCTGTTGACCTCACTTCCTGGCAAAGTCCTGGAAAGCCCCCGGTGTCGCCAATGTGCCCGCTCCGACCCCCCCCCCCTCCCGAAAATCCAACATGGCCGTGCGCACAGTAGCGCACCGGCCGCCCTGCTCCTATGATTTCTGTCGCATGTGCAATAACACATGTGACAGAAAACTGTTCCCCAGGCCCTGCCCGGTCACCCCCTATTCCCCCCGGTATTCCCCCTTACCTGTCCGGTCGCAGCGCTGATCCCCGCGGCCCCCTCCTCCTTCACAGTGCACGATGGCCGGTCACATGTGCAGAGCAGCTGACAGCCAGCACTGTGTTCAGTGTGAGCTGTGCTGGCTGCTCGGCACTCTGCAGCTGTGACCCGGGGAGAGTGGGTGCAGATTTTTGGCACCCACTCTCCTCAAATGGAGGGTCTGCCCTCCTAGAAAATGGGGGATACGTTCCCTGAACGTGCCCCCATATTCTAGAAGGTCCAGAGGCGACGGGGGACGTCCAAATGGATTTCTGCGGACCCATTTTTTTCAAATTTTTTGATTAAATTGGAGAACAAGGGAATGATTTGGGGAGTGTTTTTTCTAATAAAAAAAATTTTGTCATTTTTTTTTGCTTTTGTTTACTGTCAATTAGTTATGTCGGGTATCTAATAGACGCCGTGACATCACTAATTGCTGGGCTTGATGCCAGGTGACATTATACATCTGGTATCAACCCCATTTATTACCCCGTTTGCCAACGCACCAGGGCGCGGGATGAGTTGGGGCGAAGCGCCAGGATTGGCGCATCTAATAGATGCGCCACTTCTGGGGCGGCTGCGGCCTGCTATTTTTAGGTTGGGAAGAGTCCGATAACCATGGCTCTTCCCACCCTGAGAATACCAGACCCCAGCTGTCAGCTTCACCTTGGCTGGTGATCTAATTTGGGGGGACCCCACGTTATTTTTTTTTTAATTCTTTATTTATAAATAAAAAAAAAAAGCCTGGGGAGCCCTCCAAATTGATCACCAGCCAAGATGAAGCTGCCAGCTGTGGTTTGCAGGCTACAGCTGTCTGCTTTACCCTGACTGGCTATCAAAAATAGGGGGGACCCCACGCCATTTTTTTCATTGTTTTTTTTATTGGATAAATACTAAGCTAGGCACCCTTTAGTGCCACATGAAAGGTACTAAAGGTGCCAGCTTAGAATATGCAGGCGAGGGTGGGACGTTATATATATTTGACATCCATTCATCCATTGACGCTTTTTAGGCTGTGTGCCCACAATCAGGGTTTGCAGCGTTATGGGCGCTGAGTGTTTTCCCTGCGTCCATAATGCTGTGTTGTGCAGTAGAAGCACAGTGGAAGGATTTTTGGAGATCCCGTGCCCACTGTGCTTCTTTTCTCTGCAGCATAAACTGACCGGTGGCGCAGCTTCTCGAGCCTCAGCATGTCAATTTATGCTGCGGAGACGAGAGTGTTCTCTGCAGATAGAATAGAGCTCCACAGCAGCCTGAACCCAAATCGTGGGCATGGGCAGCTGCAGGAAGGCTGACACTGTGTACTAGACGCCATGTCGCTGGATCATGGCCACATAGCCTTAGGCCTCTTTCACACGTCAGTGATTCTGGGACGTGTGTGCTTTTTTTTAAACGTACCAGAATCACTGACATACGCAGACCCATTATAATGAATGGGTCTGCTCACACGTCAGTGATTTTTCACTGCACGTGTCTCCGTGCAGCGTACCCGCGTGTGCGTGATTGCCGCACGGAGACATGTCCATTTTTTTCTGGCATCACTGATGTTCCACGGACCACGCAGTGGTGTGGTCCGTGAAACACGTGCCAGAAAAAAACGTGCTTTTAAAATAAAAATCATTTTAACTCACCCGGCGTCCAACGATGTCCTCTGCAGCCCATGCAGCTTGCTGCTTCTGAGCCGGCTCATTATTGTCGCGCATATTCATGATGTGCGACACAGCCGACCCGGAAGCAGCTGCTGCGGGGGTCAGCGCCAGCCGGATGCTGCACCGCGGGAGCGATCAGCACCATGGAGAGCGGGAGCGGGCGCAGGTGAGTTGATTACTGAGTGCAATCACGGGCCACGGAGAACGGAGCCCGGATTGCACTTAGACAACCCATGTGTGCCGTGATTCACGGCACACGGAGGGACATGTGCGTGTTTTACACGCCAGTGAAAAACGTCAGTGTTTTTCACTGACGTGTGAAACGGGCCTAAAAGTGAGAATATTGTTGCTACAGCAACATTTTGGGCGAAGTACCTGTGGATTCAAAATGCTTGATATACTCCTGAATAAAATCCTTGAGGGGTGCAGATTCCAAAATGGGGTCACTTGTGGGGGTTTACTGACGTATAGGTACCCAAGGGGCCCTGCTAATGTGACATGGTGCGCGAAGTTTATTTCAACTTTTCCAGAATTCAAATGGTGCTCCTTCCATTCCAAGCCCTCCCATTTATCCAAACAGAATGTGGAGAAGGAAATGACATCACAGGTTTTTTTTTCTAAAGGTCTGTGTTCAACCAACTTTATTAACACTGACAAGTCTTAAAAAAACGCACCTAAAAAAACGCATGAAAAACGCATGCATTTTCGATGCCTTTTTCTCAAAAAGCATTGTTTACAATTCTCCCCTCTGACAGAGGGTGCGTTTTTTTCCGCGCTGAAAAAAAAGCAATGTGTGCACATAGCCTAAGCTTGTTTTTTCATTTTTTATTATAGGTACATCTTAGAGATTAGCAAAATTATCCACTGAGGATCATCTTGAGTCAAATTGCTTTTGCCTTCATGGGCATTCATGAATTAAAGACTTTGTGATTTGAATTGCGAGCATCACAAAATTAAAAAAATGCTTGTCGCCATCTCGCACATTGCTGAAGCATCAGGGAGCATGTTTTGTGCAACCACTAGGGCTTCTGCAAAATACTTTGCAGCTAAGACCTCACATCATATAGCGCAGCAATCGGGGGATTATCTAACACTGTAGATAAGAATGGTCAGGTAATCCAGCAGCCATTTCACGGTGATTTTAGGCTAGTGCGAGGTCTCTCTCGCCTTCTGTCTATTTTTCTTCTCTCTCTACCCCCCTGTCTTCTCTGTCCCCTTTCTCCTCAAGGGTGTAACGCAGGCCAATTATGGATGTGATCCATGTAACATCAGTGTGACACATACCAAAGAAAACACCTGTCCCTTAAAAAAAAAAAAAAAAAAAAAAAAAATTATACTTGCCTATCTCCGGTACTGCTGTCTCCAGTGCTGCTGTTCCTTTCAGGTCCCAGTCATTATGCTCATGCATATTCACTGCACTGACTGCAGACCTGGAAGTAACAGCAGTGCAGGTGACTGGTAAGTTTACCAGCTCTTTCTGTCTATGTGCTATCCGGATGTCACACGGATAACACGTGGAGAACATACACATGGTTAAACATACTGACCTGGTCCACGGATCATCACACACGTACATTAAATGCACGGATGTGTGAAAGAGGCCTTATATAGCTTTATCAGGCTTTTTCTACTTTGAGACTATTACAGAAATAGGAAAGTTGGTCTAAGTCTAATTTTACATTGTATATGTGGTTAGATCAACATTTGATAGCAAGGCAGGAACAAGTGAAACATGACAATCTGCCTTAGTGTTAGAAATGAAATATTGATTGATATAATGGTACATTGGGGTTTGTGTGTATTTGAGGTTCTGTGCACTTAACAATGTACAGCTCCATATTTCTCTAACACTATATAATTTTTTTTTCATTATGCTGTCTCTCAAATAATATATTTTTCCTTAAAGTATCTTTTTGGGTAATGACTTTCATTTTACTACCGAGTAATTTCCCTCACAGAATGTAGAAGTGTTTACCCATAAAGGGTTATGTAGGAAACTGTGGTTACGGAGAATCAAAACCACAAGCTAAAAACCTAAGCTTTTATGATATTGTCGCATAAGCCCACCGACATGTTGAGCTCTGCTGTTTCCGGTAACTAGCAGCCCTTTACGAGTCATAACAAGCGCAGTTTTATTGCTAATCCTTCTTAATCTTTATTAACTGTAGAACAAAGGAAAAAACAAAGTCTAGGGTGTTTAGCATGGTGAAAATAGCCAAATGTTCTAATTATTCAACCATTTTTTTCTGGACTGTTTATAACGTTTAGTACAGTTGTAATGGAGCCAATTTTACACATTTTTCACAATATCAAACTATATTCATATTTCACATGTTTCAGGCATTTTCTAAGTTCCGAATATTTATGGCCCTTCCTTAGAAAAGGTCGTCAGCACCCTATTACCTACCTGCCAATAACTATTATGATGGGGCATCAGCTCTCAGCGAGCGCTTCTCTACACATAACGATGGTAGTGCCTATGTTGGGAATTGCAGTATAACGCTGGGTTCGCATGTCTTGTAGTTATCTATTAGCATGGATCCGTTAGCAACCTGTTGTCAAAAAATTTGTGCAAACACAACTTTTGTTAAAAAATGGATGTCGGACGGAACCATTTTTAAAATGTAAAGTCTATGGACTACGGATCCTTTCATGGATTGCTATTTAGACATCCATTGTACTTGCATTTCTAATGGATCCCTTGTATTCTTACCTGATCCGTTGCAAATGGAAAATAAATAGCAATCCGTTCACGGATCCGTCCTCCATAGACTCCCATCTTAAAAAAACCAATTCAGCAGAAATATGTTTCTCAACGTATCTCTACAGGATCTGTTCTAATCGATGATTAGAACATGTGAACTTAGCAAAAATTATGTTGACATGAATGGGGCAATGCTACAATACCCAAAACGGTCAGTATTATGTAGATGGCGCTCAAGTAAATAAAGCAGAAGAGGTAGCCCGCCGATCAGATATTGATGGCTTTTCCGAATAATGAATTATTACAATTCAGACATTAGAAAACCCTTTAACTAACCATATGTAAATGAGATATCTGCTAGAGTAAAATTACATATTCAGCTCTGCTACATCTCTTTGCGCAATGCATTGATTTTTCTGTCTCTTGAATAATTTCAGCCAGGATATGTTTGCAACTTTACACGCTGCCATCAATTTGTGATACAAAGCACGCTCTGGTTGTAAAATGATTTCTATTTGCTGCATAAATTCCGGCTCTGAGAAGTTCCAATTTCACGTTTACTGTCACCTTAAACAATGCCATACGCTATACCGGGCCGATGAGAGACGAGACTCTGAAAGCAGGGCTTAAGTTAGGGGAAGGCCACAATAGACATGTCAAAAAAATTGTGCTGGTTAAAATTCTAAATTTGCCAGCAATAAAGGAATTGGTTTCACAAATGTAAATCTAAAATGCTGGGCTGTATGTGTCAGCTTGTCAGGAGCAGGACTGTTTCACTGTATTTTCTTCATGCTTGTCGATAGCAACATTGTATATGATCTGCTCTTATAGGGAGTGAATGGGATATTTACATAAAGTCGCTACTAATGAGCTGATGTCTTATTAACAGACGGCGACAGACAGTAATTGATATAATGAATGATGATGAAATATAATTCCCAAATTTTTAAATATGTATTTGTTTCCCTTGTGCATTTTACAATTGCAAAACCTCCTTTCCCGGTGTTGCTATGGAGACTGGTGTAGGAAGCACTGCAGAACTACGGCACAGGTACTGACTCACTACCACGGATATCATCACAATACACTACAAAACCCATGCATATGCTAGGCATATATCTATATATATATATATATATATATATATATATATATATATATATATATATATATATATATATAAATATATTTATATATATATCTCTCACAATCTCACAAAAGTTAGTACACCCCTCACATTGTTGTAAATATTATATATATCTTTTCATGGGACCACACTGAAGATATGACACTTTCATACAATGTAAAGTAGTCAGTGTACAGCTTGTATAACAGTGTAAATTTGGTGTGCCCTCGAAATAACTCAAAGCATAGCCATTAATGTCTAAACTACTGGCAAAAAAGTGAGTACACCCCTAAGTGAAATTGGCCAAATTGTGCTCAAAGTATCACTATTTTATGTGGCCACTATTATTTTCAAGCCCTGCCATAACTTTCTTGGGCATGGCGTTCACTGAAGCTTCACAGGAGCCACTGGAATCCTCTTCCATTCCTCCATGGTGACATCACGGAGCAGGTGGATGTTAGACACATTGAGCTCCTCTATGTTCTATTTAAGCATGTTCAATAGGGTTTAGGTCTGGAGATATGCTTCTATGCTTCTCCAGTTGAGCATTTTTATCCTCAGTTTCTTTATCAAGACAGTGGTCATTTTAGAGGTGTGCTTGGGGTCGTTATGTTGTAATACGAATAGTGGAGATCATGCTCTGCTTCTGTATGTCACAGTACATGTTGGCATTCATAGTTATCAAGTTACCACATGTATACATATCACATACCTGTGGCCACGTGACTGCTCACCCTCGACAGCAACACTAGAGAATCATCACAGTGTACAGTGCACATGCTGTAAAGATTCAGAAGTCTTAAGCCCTCTTAACTTGTCTCAAAACCCAACATTTTGTGAAATGTGAAACTTCACAGTCAAGAAAAAAACATATACTGTATGTATGTCATAGATATGCCTTAATAAATAACAAGTGGGCAAAACATGAGTTTTATGCATACACTTTTTACTGGATGATATCTCTGACTGAAGCCATAAATTGGCAATCCATCAACCCCAGACTCTTTTGTATAGAAGGTATACTTTTAATGTATCAGCTTTTTAACTAGATTACCAGAGATAGTTTTGATCTGATTTTGTGACAAGTTAAATAACTTAATTCAATAGAGGTTAAGGGTTAGCGCACCAAAGAATGCAGTATGTGGGCAGAACCTTGTAGCAAAGTGGTCCAAAGCATACCCTGAGGAAGAGAAAGGTAAACACATGAAAGATGTAATACAGAGATACTATAAATCCCACCATGCCTTACGTCCTGATGAGCATTTTGCACAAAAGTGTTTTACCAAAATAATGCACCATTGTAGATTATTCATTTGGGCTTCGTACAGCATCAGAAAAAAGTTTAGATGCATTTTAACACCTATCGAAAAGAGATGAGTGGGCCTCAACTTTAAAGTTTGTTGCTCATACCGAACACGAACTTTACAAAAAAAATCAGTTTTGGAGTCCTGATGCTTTATGTATATAAACCACTTGAGTGAGCATCGGTCATGCTGGGAGCTCTGCCCAATGCAAGCTGCATGCAGTGTTTGAATGGCTCTCACTGGGGGTAAAATCAATGTTATTGGATGTAGTGTGTACAAAAAAAATGAAAATCCCCTTCCTCCTCCAGAAGTGCTTCATTTATGGCTGGCTGCATGTGGACGGAGACCCAAACTGCCCAATTAGTGCCTCCCAATGAGTTTGAGGGCAAGTTTGGGTCAAGAACAGAACTTCATCCAAAGTCCGTCAGAAGCCAAACTTCCACGGGTCCGCTCATCTCTACTACATAGTCATTTTCAGTGGTTATTCTGCAATATTAAGCTCTGCCGAGAAGAAAGGCAGTAGTGAGTGTTTATTTATTGCATACCACATGATATCCATGTGACAAGTGTACCAGTACTAGGTAGAGTCCCAACCTTTTTTACTCCATGTCTTTCCATCGTAGCCTTCCAAATGCAAAACGTTATTTCCAGTTGCACTGAGGACGCAATACTTAGTAGGTGTTATAAGTTGGTTTGTTGAGTATTTGAATTTTTGTGTTCACACTTTTTTATTTTCACAGTGTCAAAAAATACAGTGTGTGTAAAGTTTAGTGCAAACTGCCATTATACCCAAAACATATATCCATGGCCATATACATGCAGAGGATATGTGTATCACTAAAGCAAACTTCTTATCATTATAATTACACATTTATAATTAAAGGGTTTTTCCAGCATATGTAGAAAATTAACCAGGAAGTCTAATATGGGGGATATTCTCCCACTGTTACGATTGTGATTTATTTTACACTTCAGTGGTCTTCATGTGATGGCTCAAATCTAATTTTCATGCTTTGTCATGTGCCAAGAAAGTAGTCATCACATGATTATAAGTATGCAAATCGCATATGAGCAGTTACATGATGATCACCATCAGTGTAGAAATAATGGAATCCTAACAGTTTGTATATTACACAATATTCTTCATATTAAACACCCTGCCTAATTATAAATCTGGCCTAGTTACAGATCCAAAGAAATATATATATATATATATATAACAACCTGGTAAATAATCCTGTGATGTAGCCACATTACTTTATTACAACATGTAATATTCTACTTTTGTCATCTTGAGTTATGTATACATTATCGATAATGCCTAAAATGTTCATCGTCTTATCTCGGCTCCCTGTATTCTGTCTTATGCTCCATCCTGTATTTTAGCCTCTAACAAGCTCCTTACCATTGCTCCATTTAACTATTGTGTCTTTTCATGGTTCCATCCATTTGGTTAGTCTCAAGAAGGTCATATTTTATGTTACCAATCTACTTTGGAGGCAGGGAAGCCTTTAACCCCTGTGAACTATTCGAGCAGTTGAAGAAGTATAGGCTGTAAAACCTAAAATGGACGGTTAAATTTTATGATGGCAGAAGACTTAAGGAAAATTATTGTTCCATGGTATAGGATTGCAAAATAAATGACTTAAATGTCTTTCAGCCTCTCCCTTTTTCCCTACATAATTATTTCGATGTTATGCTTTAGTAGAACATGGCATGAGTTGCAATGAGCTGTGGTGTATTATTTTATGAATATATTGTCACCTCCGTGTTCATACAGCGGCTGCACCAATCATTTTTCATTGCTTCGCTTTGTTTGGTTTTCTCCTTACGTTTAAGCTACAGTTAAGAGGCCTGAGGAGAAAACTAGCTGGCGAGAGACAAAAAGGGGAATCTCATGAAGAGGATTAGAATTAGAAGTGAAGACATTCTGTAAAAGGAGGTTACAGGGAGGGAGGATATAGGGATGCTGAATAGAGTAAAAAGGAAAAGAGTTGTGTACATCTCTGTCTGCAGAGCTCAACATTTCAAGAACAGCCATAGTAGTAAACACATTATAGTTGTATGAGGCAATGTGTGAAAAACAAAATGTGGATGATTTCCCAAATCATGTTGGCTATTTAAAACATTTGCAAAGCTAAAGTAGGTCAATTAAAGATTTAACATTTTGATGTTCTCCCACTCATTTACTGAATTTTACTGCAGGATCTCGCCCTAGGCGGAATAAGAGGGTTAAGATGGGTGCACTGAGCCAGTTGCCAAGTACCAGTAGGAAACCGTGTTACATAATAGAGTTATGTACAGTGCGTTCTGCATGGGAATGCCAGGAGTAGCTCCATGCAAAATAATGGGTATGTTAGTAAATGTCTGTGCGTGTGTGTGAGTGTGAGTATGTGTGTGTGTGTGTATGTATATATATATATATATATATATATATATATATATATATAAAGCTGAGTGTATGTATGTATATGTGTGTGTGTGTGTGTGTGTATGTCTGCTAAAGGAATTTGCACCGTCGCATTTACAATCACGAAATTTTGCACAGGCACTCCATGTAAATTAGGGAACATCATAGACTATGTTTTGACGGGAAAATGTAACCCCACGCTTTACAGTTACTCTCCAAAATCCTGCCTCCATTAAACTGAATGGAGGGGAGACCTACAGGCTATTAATAGCAACTATCAGTGGTTGCTATAGAAACAAAATAAACTGTTAGTATAAGAAGCTTATGTGTGAGGTAATCTGATGTCAGTGGGGAGACGGCTAGAGACAGGCAGAAAAGACAGACTGACAGAGAGAGGGAGACAGGGAAAGACGGGACAGACAGGGAAAGAGACAGAGAGAGACAGACAGAGACAGCCCTGGAAAGAGACAGCCCTGGAAAGAGACAGCCCTGGAAAGAGACAGCCCTGGAAGAGACAGCCCTTGTAAGAGACAGACCTGGAAAGAGACAGATGGGGAAAGAGACAGACGAGCAAAGAGACAGATGGACAAGGAGACAGACAGGCAAGGAGACAGACGGGCAAGGAGACAGACGGGCAAAGAGACAGCCGGGCAAAGAGACAGCCCTGGAAAGAGACAGCCCTGGAAAGAGACAGACCTGGAAAGAGACAGACCTGGAAAGAGACAGACCTGGAAAGAGACAGATGGGGAAAGAAACAGCCCTGGAAAGAGACAGCCCTGGAAAGAGACAGACGGGCAAAGAGACAGACAAGCAAAGAGATAGACGGGCAAGGAGACAGACGGGCAAAGAGACAGACCTGGAAAGAGACAGCTGGGGAAAGAGACAGTCCTGCAAAGAGACAGCCGGGCAAAGAGACAGCCCTGGAAAGAGTCAGCCCTGGAAAGAGACAGCCGGGCAAAGAGACAGCTGGGGAAAGAGACAGACAAATACAGATGGGGAAAGAGACAGACAGACAGAAACACACATAGAGACAGACACAGAGATAGAGACAGACTGATACAAATACAGACAGAGAGATAGAAACAGACAGACAGAGACATAGACACAGACAGACAAGGAAAGAGACAGATAGACAGAGACACACAGACAGAGACTGGGAGAGAAACAGAGAGACAGTTACTATCCCGGGCAACGCCCGGGTACTACAGCTAGTATATATATATGTGCATATTTAATATATACAAGTATAATTCTGGACCGTTCATAGACTGTAAATGACTGGGCAATCTGCATTCTACTCTGCAGTGATGTTCTATTTATCACTACATAGCAGTGGCCCAACAGTGGGCAGATTCGGAGGCGGAGATCTCCCTGTCATCCTGATTTGCTTTCTATGGATATTTCATTCCATTTTTCGCTAGATGTTTCCTATTGGTGAAAGTTATGGACTACAAGCCAGTTCATCACCAGGACTCTTCTTCAGTCAAGCTTTACTACTCTGATTTACATGTATGTGATTTAGAATAATATCTATGAAATCTGCAATAGATGTCTGAATAGTAGCATACATAGTTCTATGTAACACTCAGCATTGAGCATTTCAAGATGTGTAAGCTGACGTGCTATAGACACTAGTGCAACCAATACAAGATAGGAATAACTCTTTAACCCCTTCCCCACCCGGCGATTTTCCATTTTCTGTTTTTCCTTCTCTTTCTTCCAAGAAGCCATAACTTTTTTACTTTTTGGTCTGTATAGCCATGTGAGGGCTTCTGCGGGACAAGATGTACTTTTAAATAACATTATTCACTCTGCCTCATGCTGTACTGGAAAATGGGGAAAAAAATTCCAAGTGTAGTGAAATTGCAATAAAAAGTACAATACCACTTTTTTTTTATTCTTTACCATGCGATTCTCTAGGTTAGTACAAGTTTGTAGATACCAAACATAGTTATATATAGTTTATTTTTAAGTGGTGGAAAAGTTGAGAAGCTTGTAAAAACAACAAACAAAGAAATGCTCTTTTGGTGCCATTTTCCAAGACCCGTAACTTTCTCATGTTCGGGATCTGGGTCAAAGTGATGGCTTACTTTTGCGTAGCATGAGCCCCCGTCAAAAGGATAGACACGCCCTTGGACGTACCGGTACGTCCAAGGTCTTGAAGGGGCTAAAGAGAATCTGTCAGCAGGTTTTTGCTATGTAATCTGAGAACAACATGAGGTATGGGATGAGACACTGATTTTAGCGATGTGTCACTTATTTGACTCTTTGCTGTTTCAATACAATGAGGGTTTTTTTATCAACAGTACATTATCACTACCAATAGACAATGAGCACAGAGAGCTGTGGTGTGGGTGGGGTTAACTTTCTGAGATCTGCTTCATGCTACATCTAAAAACTCTGATTGTGTCACAACCACTGCTCCCAGTAAAATAAGTGATACATCTTTGGAATCAGGTTCTCTTTTTCTACATCATGCTGCCCTTAGATTAGTGAGCAAAACCTAGTGACAGATCCACTTTAGGCCTCTTTCACACGTCCTTGTCTCCGGTACGTGTTTGGTCCTTTTCCTCACGTACCAAAGACAGGGGCACACGTAGACCCATTAAAATCAATGGGTCTGCGGTCACGTGCGTGTTCTGCAATAGACCGTGTGTCCGTGTGGAGCATACGTGTGTCTGTGTGCTCCACACGTCAACATGTCCGTTTTTCTCCGGCATCACGGGTGTCACACGGAACACAAACGGACCACACAGAGGTGTTCCGTGTGACACGCGCCAGAGAAAACACACATGTTTGAGAAAAAAAAAACTTTACTCACCTTCTCCAGCCCTGCGGTCTCTGTCGCTGCTGTCACTTGCTTCCGACCGCCGCTCATTATGCTCATTGAATATTCACTTCACTGTGGCTGGAAGCAGCAGCAGCGGGGAGTCGGAAGGACTGGACACTGAAGATCAGCACCACGGACAGCGACGCCAGGGACAGGTGAGCAGAAAGTTCCCATTCTCCGTGTGTTATCACGGATAACACACGGAGAACACACGTAGGCCATAAACACGGCTCACGGAGGACAATACGCACCTCTGACACGTTCGTGAAAAATGTGCGTGGTTGTGAAAGAGGCCTTAAGGTGACTGTAGGCTAAAACTACACATAAGGTTTGCTTGCAGTTTATTACCATGGAGACTTATACCTCGTAGTACCATCTTCAATATTTGTAGCATATAAGCCATAATTGTGCACCTCCCAGCCCTCGGTTTTCTCAGAAACAAATATAACTAAAGAACAACTTAACAGTATCTATAAAGCTTGACAGAAGAAGATGGCTACAGGCGGATTTTTTATGGTAAGTTGAAGTGCATCTGCATTGCAGATCAGAAAAAAATTAGCATATTGGTTTACATATAGTTCTGATGTCTTTCCATACTGCTTTAAAACAAGGTGTGCATTCATGTTTTTCACACTATTGTTTTGTTAATGCATACATAATATCCCATCTTGCTATGCCATAAAATTACTGCAGGAGACATCAGAATGCAATTACATGTTTACATGTTCCTGGAAGACTTTGTTAGTGATACGTTGATTTCTGTACATGGAGTTTGGATCATATCTACAGTGACAGATAAGCCATCTGGAAACTCTCAAGATATGGGCCTTGCTTTATGAAGCAATCAATAATGCTGATGCAAATGAGCAGAAAGACGTTTGCCTTTGCTTTCGCTCAAGAAATATTTTACTACTTGATTAATGAATACAAGCAGCCTATTATCCTTGGTTATATCATATAATGAGGAATGACATTGATATTATATAGCTGTAACTCCTTACATTATGGGCTTTTACAGACCTAAAGTATTCTCCGTTTTTCATTTTCTAGAAGGTTTAAATATGTCCTGCAATTCATTTTCCCCTGAAAATAACAGTAGAAATTTTCTTTTTTTTTTGAAGGCACAATAAGATGAGTTTTAGGGGTACTTTGCACACTACGACATCGCAGGTGCGATGTCGGTGGGGCCAAATCGAAAGTGACGCACATCCGGCGACGCTGTCGACATCGGAGTATGTGAATCCTTTTTACTACAATTAACGAGTGCAAAAGCGTCGAAATCGTATGATCGGTGTAGCGTCTGTCATTTCCATAATTTCGGAAGGACCAATGTTACAATGTGTCACGCTCCCCGGGTCCTCACCCCCGCTCCCCGGCTCACCTGCCACGCTGCCCGCTCCTCAGCCCCCGGATTCCGTCCGTCCCAGGCCCCCTGGTCCCCGATCCCGGCGCCCGACGGCTTCCCAGGACCTGGCCGGCTCTCCTGCGTCCTCCTCTCAGCCTCCTTCCCTGGCTTCTGGCACCCGGGCGGCGCGCATGCGCGTTAGGGCGCGCGCGCGGTCACTGACCCTTTCTTAAAGGGCCAGCGTCCATTAACAGGAAATGAGGTTGAACAGGTACTGGGTATAAAGGGGGTTATTGTCCAAGGGGGCGGGGCCTGATCTTCGTGTTCCCTGAGCTAGGAGTCAGGTCTCCTGGTGTTTATGTGCCTGTACTCACCTATCTCTCTTTGTAGAGCCGTACCTGCCTCGCCATCCAGTCAGCCGTATCCTGAACCCCGCACACTGTCCGTCTGCCATCTGACAGTCCGTACCATCTCGGATCCCTGCGGTGACCCGTCATCTCGCTCCTGAGGTTCCGGACCCCGCCTGATATCATCTCGGCTTCCGAACCTGAGCTACGTCACCAGGACTACCATCTGTGACTCCGTGGTCCCAGGGACCCCTCCGCTGCCTTCACTTGCACGGACTGTTCTGCTGCCCATCAGTGCTTCAGCTGCCGGACTCCCTACCACCATCTTCGAGTTCGGTCCAGTGGATCCACCTCCTGGGTCTGCCCGACCGCCCGGCCGTGACAGTAAGATCAGGCCATGGATCCCGCTGCAGCACTAGCGGCCTTGCAAGAGGAACTCCAACGTCAGCATGAAGTCCAGACCCGCATGTTGCAATTTATGACCTCCGTGGACACCCGCCTGTACATGTTACAAGCATCAATGACGCCTGCGGCACCCAGGTCCCCAGCTAGGCAAGCCATGGCTCCCGCACCAGTGGCAGCCTCTTCAGATGCTTCCCGCCTCCGTTTGGCGTCACCACCTCGTTATGCTGGAGATCCCAAGACCTGCAGGGGCTTCATAAACCAGTGTTCCCTTCATTTCACGCAGCTGCCACATCTGTTCGCCTCTGACCAAGCCAAGGTCGCCTTTATAATGTCTCATCTGGAGGGCGAGGCGCTGGCGTGGATGAACCCCTTGTGGGAGAAGGAGGACCCCATGACCAAGAACCTTCAAGACTTCCTGCAGGCCTTTCGCAGCACCTTCGACGAGCCGGGACGCGCCTCTGCGTCTGCTTCATCCCTCCTCCGCCTACGTCAAGGAACACTGACGGTGGGCCAATATGCCATCCGTTTCCGTACTTTGGCTTCTGAACTCGGGTGGAATAATGAGGCCCTGACAGCCGCCTTCTGGGAAGGACTCTCGAGTCGCATCAAGGATGAGTTGGCGGGTCGTGACGTGCCCTCCACCCTAGATGCCCTGATTGCCCTAGCCACTCGAGTGGACATTCGTTTCCAGGAACGCTCCAAAGAGCTGTATCGTGAGAGACGTGCAGTACGGCACTCCCCTCCTCCACAGAAGTCCTCTGTGCCTCACTCATCAACAGCTGGGATTCCTGTCCACGAGCCCATGCAGGTTGACCGAGTACGACAGTCTGACCAACGTAGAGCAGAGCGGCTCACCAAAGGCCTCTGCTTTTACTGCGGAGAGGGCACTCATCTCTTACGCTCCTGTCCGGAAAGGCCGGGAAACTCCAAAGCCTAGGGTTGGTAGGAGAGGCCACCCTAGGTGCTGGGACTCTCTCAGACCCAGTTATGTGGACGGTACAAGTGTCAACAGGAGAGACGCGCTTCACGGCTGAGGCATACCTCGACTCCGGAGCAGCAGGCAATTTTATCCAGCAGGCCACGGTGGACAAGTACCAGCTGCCTGTTACTCCACTCGATAAGCCCCTAGTGATTGCCTCGGTGGATGGGAGACCCCTCTCTGATACCATCTCCTGGATCACCAAGCCGGTGGAATTGCGTATAGGTGCTCTGCACACCGAGAACATCGCTCTCTACGTCCTTCCACACATGTCCCATCAAATCCTGCTGGGACTTCCTTGGTTGCGGACACACGAACCATCAGTCAGCTGGGGTACTGGCGAAATCACTCGTTGGGGCTCTGCCTGTCATGAGAGATGTCTAAAGTCCCTACAACCAATCCGACGTCCCCCGGCTCCAGAGAACCTACCGGAACTGCCCTCGGCCTATTGGTCCTTCGCGGACGTTTTTGACAAGAAGGAGTCTGAGGTACTTCCGCCACACCGTCCCTACGATTGCGCCATCGACCTGCTCCCAGGAACAACACCACCTCGAGGACGGATATATCCGTTGTCTCCAGCTGAAACCAGGGTCATGTCCACATACATCACGGAAAGCCTGGCAAAGGGATTCATCCGGAGATCCTCCTCTCCTGCGGGAGCAGGCTTCTTCTTCGTTAAGAAGAAAGAGGGTGACCTTCGCCCATGCATTGACTACCGGGGCTTGAATCAGATCACCATAAAAAACAAGTACCCCCTACCGCTCATCCCCGAATTGTTCGACCGGCTCAGAGGAGCCCGTGTGTTCACCAAACTGGATCTTCGGGGTGCCTACAACCTAGTTCGTATCCGCTCTGGGGACGAATGGAAGACCGCATTTAATACTCGCGACGGGCACTACGAATACTGCGTGATGCCCTTCGGTCTGTGTAACGCTCCTGCCGTATTCCAAGAACTGGTGAACGACATTTTCCGGGACCTCCTCTACCTCTGTGTAGTAGTTTATCTGGATGACATCCTTGTCTTCTCTCCGGACCTCCAGACCCACAGAGAGAACGTAATGCTGGTTCTACAAAGACTGAGAGAGAATCGTCTCTACGCCAAATATGAGAAGTGCGTCTTTGAGCAGTCTTCTCTTCCTTTCCTGGGATACATCATCTCGGGTACTGGGTTGCAGATGGATCCAAAGAAGGTCTCCTCCATACTCAACTGGCCTCCTCCTTCTGGACTGAAGGCAATCCAACGGTTCCTGGGATTCGCCAACTACTACCGCCAGTTTATCCCGCACTTCTCTGCCCTGACTGCTCCTCTCTCCGCTTTGACCAAAAAGGAGGCTAAACCAAAGGACTGGTCACCTGCGGCCGACGCCGCGTTTTGCTCTTTGAAGCGAGCTTTCGCCTCCTCTCCTGTACTCCACCGACCGGAGTTAAACCGCCAGTTCACCTTGGAGGTGGATGCCTCCTCCTCAGGAGCCGGAGCAGTGCTCATGCAAAAATCCTCCTCCGGGAAGATGGTGACTTGCGGTTTCTTTTCTAAGAGCTTCTCAGCACCTGAACGGAATTACACCATCGGTGACCGAGAATTATTGGCGGTCAAACTAGCTCTGGAGGAGTGGCGTTACCTCCTGGAAGGAGCAGTGTACCCCGTGACCATCTACACGGACCACAAGAACCTGGAATACCTGCGGTCCGCTCAGCGACTGAACCCACGGCAAGCCAGGTGGTCCTTATTCTTTGCCAGGTTTGACTTCCAGCTCCACTTCCGACCCGCGGACAAGATAGTACGCGCCGATGCCTTGTCTAGGTCCCTCATGCCCATGGAGCAGGAGGAAGAGACTACCCAACCTATCATCCCTCCTAGCAAGATTGTTCCGGTGGCTCCCGTCACTCTGGCCCAAATACCACCCGGGAAGACCTATGTCTCGGAGACCGACAGGCTAAAAGTGTTACACTGGGGTCATGCCTCAAAAACAGCCGGCCATGCAGGCCAGAAGAGAACATGGGGTGCGATTGTACGCCATTACTGGTGGCCATCCCTTCGCACTGACGTCGCCGCCTTTGTCTCTGCCTGCTCCTCTTGTGCCAGGAACAAGACGCCCAAACACCTGCCCAATGGCCGTCTTCTGCCTCTACCGATACCCTCAGTTCCGTGGCAACACATAGCTATGGACTTTATTACGGACTTGCCATTGTCATCCGGACACACAGTCATATGGGTCGTGGTGGATCGGTTCTCTAAAATGGCCCATTTCGTCCCTATGGCTGGACTGCCCTCTGCTCAGGAACTCGCGGACGCCTATATACAACACATCTTCCGCTTGCATGGCTTTCCATTACACATCGTATCAGACAGAGGAACTCAGTTCACTTCCCGCTTCTGGAGGGCTCTCTGTAAACATCTGGGAGTGACTCTGGACTTTTCATCTGCATACCATCCTCAGTCTAATGGCCAGGTAGAGAGGGTCAATCAAATCTTGACCTCTTTCTTACGTCACTACGTCAATGCCCATCATGACGACTGGTCCGCCCTTCTACCTTGGGCTGAATTCTCCCACAACCACCACTTCAGTGAGTCGTCCTCCAGCTCTCCCTTCCATGTTGTTTACGGGCTTCAGCCTTCCATCCCATTGCCTGTATCCCCCTCTTCGGATGTCCCTGCTGCAGATACAGTAGCCCGTGACTTTGCAAACATTTGGGACTCTGTCAAATCGTCCCTTGGGCGTGCTTCCCTGCGGATGAAAAGACACGCCGACAAGAGACGTCTGGACCCTCCGTGTTTCTCTCCTGGAGACCTCGTCTGGCTTGCTTCCCAGTACGTCCGCCTGAAGATACCATCATACAAGCTGGGTCCTCGCTACATTGGGCCGTTTAAAGTCCTCAGCAAGATCAATGAGGTTTCCTACAAGCTACAGCTCCCGGCCACGATGAGGATACCCAACTCATTCCACGTCTCCCTGCTCAAGCCGGTTATCCTTGGTCCCTTCTCCGATGCTGCCAGTCCGGCCCCTCCACCTATTGCCGATGACGACATCTATGCGGTAAGGGATATCGTGGCCATGAAGACCGTACGAGGTCGGCAGTTCTTCCTGGTGGACTGGGAAGGGTATGGTCCTGAGGATAGGTCTTGGGAGCCCAGGGAGAACGTGGGCACTCCTCTTATCCGTGCCTTCATGTCCCGGTTGCGGGGTGGGGGGCGTGGGGGGGGGGGGTACTGTCACGCTCCCCGGGTCCTCACCCCCGCTCCCCGGCTCACCTGCCACGCTGCCCGCTCCTCAGCCCCCGGATTCCGTCCGTCCCAGGCCCCCTGGTCCCCGATCCCGGCGCCCGACGGCTTCCCAGGACCTGGCCGGCTCTCCTGCGTCCTCCTCTCAGCCTCCTTCCCTGGCTTCTGGCACCCGGGCGGCGCGCATGCGCGTTAGGGCGCGCGCGCGGTCACTGACCCTTTCTTAAAGGGCCAGCGTCCATTAACAGGAAATGAGGTTGAACAGGTACTGGGTATAAAGGGGGTTATTGTCCAAGGGGGCGGGGCCTGATCTTCGTGTTCCCTGAGCTAGGAGTCAGGTCTCCTGGTGTTTATGTGCCTGTACTCACCTATCTCTCTTTGTAGAGCCGTACCTGCCTCGCCATCCAGTCAGCCGTATCCTGAACCCCGCACACTGTCCGTCTGCCATCTGACAGTCTGTACCATCTCGGATCCCTGCGGTGACCCGTCATCTCGCTCCTGAGGTTCCGGACCCCGCCTGATATCATCTCGGCTTCCGAACCTGAGCTACGTCACCAGGACTACCATCTGTGACTCCGTGGTCCCAGGGACTCCTCCGCTGCCTTCACTTGCACGGACTGTTCTGCTGCCCATCAGTGCTTCAGCTGCCGGACTCCCTACCACCATCTTCGAGTTCGGTCCAGTGGATCCACCTCCTGGGTCTGCCCGACCGCCCGGCCGTGACACAATGTTGTTCCTCGTTACTGCGGCAGCACACATCACTGTGTGTGAAGCCACAGGAGCGAGGAACATCACCTTACCTGCATCCCGGCTGCAATGAGGAAGGGAAGAGGTGGGCGGGATGTTTACCTCCCGCTCATCTCCGCCCCCCTGCTTTTATTGGCCGCCTGCCGTGTGACGTCGCGGTGATGCCGTACAACCCACCCCCTTAGGAAGGAGGCGGTTCACCGGCCAGAGCGACGTCGCAAGGCAAGTAAGTGCATGTGAAGCTGCCGTAGCGATAATTTTCTCTACGACAGCTATCACAAGATATCGCAGCTGCGATGGGGGTGGGGACTATTGCGCTCGGCATCGCTACCATCGGCTTGCGATGTCGTAGAGTGCAAAGTACCCCTTAGAGTTTTGTGGCTGTGAACAGATTTGTATATCTTTATATCTGTTAAATCTAGTAATTACAGGGGTGTAAGAAAAATGTCTGACATGTACAATGTGGATTTTGTTTGAGCTAACAAGTATGAATTGAGTAACTAATGACGGTGGTCACAAACAATTGTATTTGGACGCCAAAGATGAGTCTAAGTTTTCTGGCACTTGGGGCAAGAATTCGGTTTGGCACCCCAAACTCTCTCCTCCCCTGCGTAAGCTGTTTGAGTAGCCATTATATGACTGCTCATATGTGATTTGCACACTTACAGTCACATGCAGGACATATTAATAATAACGAAGAAAAGGAATAAATTAAAAGAAGGAACATAATAACTTATTACTTCAAAGTATGAATAGGTATAATAGGTTTCTTGGATATCCCAGACATGGACTGAACGTGGGCTAGATGTAGATTACAGGAGAATGAATATACAGTATATCCCATATAAACAGTTATATATTATATTCCATGTGCTTGTTGGGAAGAGAATGAACACAGTATATCACAAAAGTGAGTACACCTCTCACATTTTATAAATATTTTATTATATCTTTTCATGGGACAACACTGAAGATCTGACACTTTGATACAATGTAAAGTAGTCAATATACAGTTTGTATAACCGTGTCAATTTGGTGTGTTCTCTAAATATCTCAACACACAGTCATTAATGCCTAAATCGCTGGGAACAAAAATGAGTACATCCCTAATTGAAAATGGCAAAATTGTGCCCAAAGTATCAATACTTTCTGTGGTCACAATTATTTTTAAGTACTGCCTTAGCTCCTTTGGGCATGTAGTTCACTAGAGCTTCACAGGTTGCCATTTCCACTCCTCCATGATGATATCATGGAGCTGGAAGATTTTAGAGACATTGCACTCCTCCACCTTCCATTTAAGGAATCCCACACACAGATACTCAATTGGATTTAGTTCTATAGACCTCCTTAGTTAGTCCATGTTAGCACCATCTTCTCCAGTCCTTTAAATTAGTAGTGTAATTATAATGCTACTGATAAACACTATCTGCCCTCCAGTATGCCCCTGAATAAATAATTGTCCCTATTGGTGTTTACTGCACAAAACATGACCCACACACTGTGTCTCTTATGATAAATGCCATCAACAGTGCTCTATTATTTACATATTGGGTCCCATCTTTACACTGTCCTTTAATATTTTGATCCCCTATAGAGCTCAGTCTTTGTACTGTGCCCTCTCATACTTTTCTCTTCCATACTGTCTCCTCACACTATTCCCCTCAGTATTCTCCTCATACATTTTTCCCTTCCCTCATACTATCTCCTCACACATTTCCAACCTCCGTTCACGATTCTGTCTCCTCACACATTCCCTCCTCACTTTCCATACTGTTTCCTCATATATCCCTCCTCTCCATATTGCTTCCACAGTCATTCCCCCACTCCTTAAACTGTTTCCTCACACATTCCACACCATATACTGTCTCCTCATATATTCCCTCCACTCATCCTCCATATAGTATCCTCATACATTACCCCTCTCCATAGTGTGTCCGCAGCTGTTTCCCCTTCATGCTGTTTTCTCAGACATATCCTCTCTTTGATTTTGATACTGTCTCTTCATACACCCCTCCTTCCCCACTCCCAATACTGTTTCCACAACTATTCCCCACTCACCATATTGTTTCATTGTTTCCACAGCCATCCCCCTCCCCATATTGTTTCCACAGCCATTCACCCCATGATTCCCATATTGTTTTTACAGCCATCTCCCCACACTCCCTATATGTTTTCCACAGCATTCTCCTTCACTCTTCCCATTATGTTTCCATAACCATTTCCTCCTACACTTCCCATTTTGTTTTCACAGCCATTCCCCTCCCCATGCTCCCCTTATGGTTTCCACAGCCATTCTGCTCAGCCCCCAATCCCCACTCCCAATTACAGTGATTCTTGGGTTTCGTCAGCTCTGAGTGCTTACCAGACTGATGCTCTTCACACATTTGTGGCACCAGAGAGTGATGTCAGCAGCATAATCAGATGACAGAATAATGCTGTTTCTCTAACCTGGAAGTGCAGGCGTTTAGGGCATCAATTGTACTCTCGTCAATCGTACAATTGATTTGTTGGGAGCCGGCATATTTCTCCTTGTCTCTCAAAAAATGGCTGACTCAAACTTCAGGGGATGGCAGAATGCAGCCCCTGAGGAGAAACCTTGGTCCTCCACACTAAGTGACCTGATAGTGTCCCATTGCTGGCTGTGCCAGAGACAAATTCCCCACTTGTCCCCCTGGATACACCCCTATGTAAACTGAAACTTGGATCCAAAATCTAAATATATATCTACTAAATTATAATTTGTATATATGTCCTTATGGAAATGTTCAGCATTCATCTTGAGGCAGTGAATGTTAAATATTGCAGACATCGATAGTGTATTTTAAGACCTGTTTCCATCATTTTTGTCTTCTACATTTAGTGTCTATGCTGGGAAAGCTCATTATGTACTTGCTAATCATTTATACACACATACACCTGTATTTAAGTTTTTGTCACTAGGCAAAGGACAGAAAATTATTAATTTAGCCTCCAGTTAGCCATTATATTAGAATTTTATACCAAATTTATAACAGTTTATTAGAGTACCCATTGAATTCCAGTTAAAAAAAGCCCATATACACTTAATGGATGCTAATTTAGCCTTGATTGGGTCACCAAAGATTTTTCTCTACTCTCAGCATGCGTGCCTCATGTAATTTCCTCCTCCTACCAACTGTTATTGTTTCTGACTACTGCTGAAGTTGATATTGCCATCAAACCACATCCATAGCTGCTGTCTTTTTTATACTTACCCACCAGAGTCTCAATTTGGTAACTATCCCTCTCCTGTCACCCTTCCTTTAAATGAGGTTTTGATGTTTAGCACTTTTGGGATCATGAGAGTGAAACTGAGGTAGCAGAAGCTAACGGGCCTCATGTCTAGTAATTGACCCCTCCCTCAGCCTCTACCAGATGACCCTGGACAATTCCGTAACCTACACAGCACCTGGAACTTCAGTGTCTATGTTGTAGAAAGGTGGAGGGGGCTGCATAGTGTATACACATACATGGGACATATATACCCTCCTGTTTTATGTTTGATGTTTGTATATGATTTGTCCTGAGGAACAAGCCATAAGGCTTTGAAATGCATAGACAAGCAAAATCATTCCTTCTACATTGATCCACTTTTCCTCTTTTCTAAAACAGCGCAGTCTAAGGCTATGTGCGCACAGTGCGTTTTTCGCGGCGTTTTTGCGCGTTTTTCGGGTGCGTTTTTGGCCTCAAAACTTCAGGACTTTGCTTCCCCAGCAAAGTCTATGAGTTTTCATTTTTGCTGTCCGCACACATCTATTTTTTTACCTGCGTTTTTGAGTTAAAAAAAAAAAAATGGACATGTCAGTTCTTTCCTGCATTTTTCTGCGTTTTCCGCCCATGCAATGCATTTGAAAAACGCAGCAAAACGCAGAGATCAAAAACGCAGCAAAACGCAGCCAAAAACGCACCAAATCGCGGCAAAAACGCATGTGTTTTTGATGCGTTTTTTCGACGCAGGTGCGTTTTTGTGCGTTTTTAGCGGCCAAAAACGCACAAAAACGCAGCGTCAAAAAGACGCAGTGCGCGCACATAGCCTAATAACCCTTTTCTCTTCAAATTTTAACTGCACACATGAGACTTGTGAAAGTCTTCATTAAAACATTTATAGATGCACAAAAGTCAACATATTGGCTTTATCATGCTACACATTAGCATAGACTGAATAAGAACAGCCACGGCACACTATAACATTTCTGGTCCATTATAGGACCAATAGAACTTCAGAAAGAAACAGAGCTCTCATACTTGGTTCATAAATGGTATTGTAAGTTATGTGCAAAAATGTATGTTTATATTTTTTGGCTGTTTTACAAAATAATAAAGAGGTTGGCAATACTACCCTTTATCAAATTGGGGTTGTTTTGGCAGCATGCACATGGATTACTGCAAGCCCCATTCAGCCCATTTTAAAATGTATAAACATCCCCATAAAGAGTAAAGAAAGAAAATATTATTGATTTAGTTTAGTTCACTTTAGTATTTAGTCTTTGTAAATAATTACAATAATATCCATTTTAATAGTTTAATGTAGGAGAATTACATACATGAACATTTATATATGTAATCTGGCATTTTCTTTCCATACAGCATCATTGATTTTTACAGCTAGGCTGAAGCAGTGTGTCTTATTGATGATTTTGCCATTAGGTGACTATGTGCAAATCATGTATTGATCTATCATAAGGAAGCTTTTCCATCTGTCCACATAACAAATGTACATAAATGGCCATCATGACTACTTACCTCAAAATCTATTACTGTGTACAAGAACTGCCTCTAAAAAATCAAAATTAAAGTTGTTCTTGGGTGCAATTTAACTGTGTTTGTTTAGAATTTTGCCTAAAAAAATAACCAACAGAATTTTAGATGCCCTTCTCATGATTTGCTATCATATTATCTTGTTACTGTTACCTTACTACAGCCTACAACTAAATAATAAACTCAATGTCAGTAGCAAAGTCAACACTCTGGGTCATTCTTTGGCATGCAATTAATCAGAAGGTAATTAAGTAAAATAAAAGAATAAGTTATTAAAATTTTAATGAACTAATATCCCCTGAGCTTACAATCCTAGTTTTACAAGATATCCATGTTTGTAAGGTAGAAATCTAAATACAAGTATTGCATAGTGTATACTCTGATTCTACTCTGTAGACATTGGTTGAAGATTATCAGTACCGGTACACTGTGTGTTGGTCTCCCTCATGTTGGATGCACAACCTGATGATTAATCCAATACAGGAGAAAAACAAAGACAGTTCAGATTTGTCTTTTTCTAAAAATTGTGGTAAACGAACTGGACTTTGGATAGCTCTAACACCATGCCAACCTTTCCCATCATATTTGCACTTAAAGTTAAAAGAACATCATGCTTCAATAAAGTGATATTGGTGAATATGGCACAACATGGCAAATTGGTTCACTATAAGGCTGCTTTCACACATCCGGTTTGTGCTGAGCGGCACAATCCGGCTCAAAAACCTATGCAACGGATGCGTCGAAAAAAACAGATCCGTTGCATACGTTTTTCCATGCGGCCCGTGCGGTTTTTGATGGATGCAGCTTGATACTGAGCATGCGCAGTACAAAAAACCTCATCCGGCGGCCGGATGCAGTTTTTGCCGCAGGACGCCGCATCCGGTGTCCATAGGCTTGCATTGTGCATCGCGTACACAAAAAAAGTGCCAGGCAACGTTCCATCCGGCCGCCGCATGGGCTAAATATGCCGCATCCGGCAAAAAACGGACGCAACACAAGGCCATGAGGCACAATACGGCGCTAATGCAAGTCTATGCGAGGAAAAAACGCAACCGGCGGCAAAAAAAATACCGGTTGCGTTTTTTCTGCAGAGCACCGTATTGTGCCGTACGGCAAAAACCGGATGTGTGAAAGCAGCCTAAGACCATAAATATTAGAGACAAACCAAATAAGGGAAACAAAAGGAATTATTATACTCGCATGATCTAGAGTTTACCCACAAAATAAAGTATAAAATGTTTTGATCTTAACACTGTGCAATTAATTCATACTCTGGAGAAAAACTGTCAGTCATTATAATATTAGCATAAAGAATTCTGGTTACTTATACGGAATCTGGGTAAGTTAAGAATCATTATTTACTATAGGTTGTCCCCACCAAAGGCAAAATTCAGGGTGTACAGTGGACCTGTCCCCTATATATGCTGCCTTATTTAGAAGTGTAGTACAGTGCTACAGTGCCCCACTACCCCCACCTCCTCTTAGTGGTAATTCATGAGCAGTTTTGCATACAATACTTTGGCTCCAAGTTCATAGTCAGTCACTTGAAAAAAATCGATCACTTTCTGAACTGGTGAAGCAAAAAAAAAATGCATTTACCCATGTGTCCTTGTGTGTATAACATATACTGCATGGAATTTATGATGGGATTTATGACTGAATTATGTGCAGTTTGGTAAAAAAAAAAAAATCTGTCATGCATGATTTGCACCTCATTTGTCATATGTAGAGATGAGCGAGTCCAAACTGTAAAGTTCAGAGTTCGTATAGAACACAGACTTTACAAAAAAATCAGTGTTCGATTTGAGAGTTTGGGTGCTTTATGTATGCTAACCACTGGAGTGTATGCTCGGGTATGCTCAGTGCTTGACCCAGTGTGAGCCACTTGCATTGTTTGAAAGGCTCACACTGGGGAAAATCAGCGTTATCGGTTGTAATGTGTGCAAAAAATATATGTATTGAATGAATACATAAAACCCACTCTCCCTCCCCTGAAGGGCTCTGTTAATGGCTGGTTGCATGTGGACAGAGAGCCCAAGTGCCCAATCAGGGACTTCCGGTGGGGTTTAGATCAACCTCAGGTCCAGAACAGAACTTTATCTAAAGTCCGTCTGAACCCCAACTTTAATGGATCCTCTCATCTGTAGTTATATATTTTTGCCTGGCTTCACATGCCTCCATTTCATGGTACAACCGTTATTTTCAGACGTGACCAATTAGGCTGTTGAGTTCAAGCCAGGAACCTCAGCCAGTCTGGAAATTCACGAAACGTAGACATGTGAACCTGTCCTTTGTCACTTTTTGTGCCTCGTTCAACATATTCAGCAAATCGATGTGGCTTTGTACACCAAATTTATCAAGCCGCACATGCCACTGGGATAAATACTGTCTGCAAATTGGGCAGTTGTTTTTTTTTATTTGCCCTACTGTTTTTCCAATACCTAAAACATATTGTCTTGAATATCTATGAAGTCCTACAGGTTATGGAAAGTTAGTTCTGTGCATTGATTCATAATTTGAAGATACCTTTGCAGAAATCCTTGTAAAGATTACCTCCTGAGGCACACAATGCCTTTAAGGTGAACACTACAAGTAATTGCTGCAGCTGTTTGCCTGTGTGTTTCATAAGTAGGGGAGTAGAAAATGTAACCCCTAGAGTTCTAAGTGTTCTCCTGTGGTGTGCTGAGATAAAACTGCCCAACTGGCTTAAAAATATAATGAGAATACTTTCCTCCTCTCAACATGTATAATAATAATAAAACTAGGTTCTAATAATTATAGCTGGAGGTTTCAGTAGTTAAGCTACTGAAATAAAATGTCCAAAGAATAGAGATGAGCAGACCTGTGTATATTTGATGAAAAAAAAAATATTCAGTTCAAAAACCGAACTTGAAGGCTGACAACGAACCCCATACAAGTCAATGAAGATGAGAAGGTCTTGCTGTAAAATTGTTGCAGTAAGGGCTAGAGGGCTACAATACAAAGCTAAATAGAGGTAAGTGCAGGATAGTTATACATACAGTGTTTACTGAAAGATAACACTGCAGTCAGACTATTTTCTGGGCCTGCTCATTAAGCTTCATGAATAATTACTGCTTCCTCTGCCTACCCTCTGTACAAGAGTCTGTGATTGGTTGCAGTCTACTATACATGCCCCCACCCTCTGTGTTGGCATTTGTGATTGGTTGCAGTCAGTTTGCTATATGGTAGTGTAAAAAGAAAATAATTTAAAAAAGTGGCATGTGCTTCCACCATATTTTTGATAACAAGCGCTGGTAAAACAGATGGTCACAGGCTTCCACCCTCATCTCTCTGCTTTACCAAGGCTGATTATCACAAATAGAAGGGATTCCACTCCATTGTTTTTAAATTATTTAAATAAACAAAGCACAACTGTCATCAACTCCGTATATTACCCCGACTGCCACCGCACCAGGGCAATTGCGATCAGTTGGGTAAAGCACAAGAATTGGGGCATCTAATGGGCGCGCCACTTCTGGGGCAGCTGTGAGGTAATATTTTCAGGCTGGGAGAGGCCAATAACCATGTCACTTCCCACACTGATAATACAATACCCCATAGGTCTACTTTACCGTGGCAGTTTATCACAAATGTAAGCGACCCCACTCCTTTTTTTTTTTATTCCCCTCTATTTTTGATAACCAACCACTGTAAAACTGACCATTGGAGTTTGCAGCCTTTAGCTGTTGCTTTACCATGCTGGATATCAAAAATCGGGAGTGAGCTCACGTATTGTTTTTTTTTACAGTGGTGCATCGGCTAATCACAGCCATATCAACACTTGACATGGCTGTGATGCGCTGGAAGTGCCCACATCAGAAAAGCTTGCTGCTTTTGCAACCTTTCAACAAGCTTTATTCAGATGACAAACAAGAACCGGTCATACAAGTAAAAGTCAGGTATGAGACCCGAAGACCTGGTGTTCAGCATGAACCCTGAACTTTACAGTTCGGGTTCGCTCATCCCTACCAAGGACTAAAGTGGTATTTTAAGAAAAATAACTCCATACATAATATTTATTGGATTATCTTTAACATTTATTATGGTAGTGTAATATTCTTAATCCTGGAGATACCCAGAAATGGCATCCAGTCTAACTAGCAAATTTAGCTGTAGAACACTCTTTTCTTTTTCCGTTTGATGCAAAAGTTTTGGAGCAGAATATTTTCTGGGCATTATTATTCTATATGGAGTGAACTTACCAGAAGAAGGTGGTACCATCCGTAATGAGAGAGCTACATAGCCACATTGAGCATGACTGTCATTTATAAACAGACCGTCAAAACTGGGGGAAAAACTTGTAGAAAGCAAGTGTCAAATCTGCTTTTATACAGTAATGTAGAACGGAATTGCAATACAAGGGCAATCTGGATTTTTAGGAAGGTTATCAGCGGCAGTAACTGCTGTACCAGAGAAGTCAGCGATGCTCCAGCGATCCCACCAGCGATCTGCCCTGGTCAGGATCGCTGGTGCGTCGATACATGGTCGCTGGTGAGCTGTCAATCAGGCAGATCTCACCAGCGACCAGTGACCAGCCACCAGCGACGCGTCGAAGCGGTGCTGCGCTTGGTAACTAAGGTAAATATCGGGTAACCAAGTGCTTGATTACCCGATATTTACCTTGGTTACCAGCGCACACCACTTAGCGCTGGCTCCCTGCACTCCTAGCCAGAGTACACATCGGGTTAATAAGCAAACCGCTTTGCTTATTAACCCGATGTGTACTCTGGCTACGTGTGCAGGGAGCCGACACTGGCAGTCTGAGAGCGGCATACGCTAGTAACCAAGGTAAATATCGGGTAACCAAGCAAAGGGCTTTGCTTGGTTACCCGATATTTACCTTGGTTACAGCTTACCACAGGCTGCCAGAAGCGGGCTCCCTGCTCCCTGCACATTCAGATCGTTGCTCTCTCACTGTCAAACACAGCGATGTGTGCTTCACAGCGGGAGAGCAACCACCAAAAAATGAACCAGAGCAGTGTGTAACGAGCAGCGATTTCACAGCAGGGGCCAGATCACTGCTCAGTGTCACACACAGCGAGATCGCTAATGAGGTCACTGGTGCGTCACAAAAACCGTGACTCAGCAGCGATCTCACATAGCGAAGTACCCCTAAGTAGAAGAATAATAGGAAATCTCATGTGAAAGCTGAAGGGTAACATCATGATAGACTACTGTAGCCAGCACTATCTGTGTGCCTGAAGGTAACACCTATACAATAACAGCTCTGTTTATTGGATAGAAGACTCTTTGTTCAATCAGCCCAAAAACCACATCAGTATGTTTATAACATGCTTAACACAAAAGAATAACAACAAAAAAGTTACATGGCAACAAATATTTAATTTCTATGTACATCATAGAAGAAAAGAACAGTGCTATTCAATTACATAAAAGACAAAGATAGATATCATTGCAAAGATTATTGCTTGATATTAACAAAAAATAAAGTAAAGCCAAAAGTATTACACATTCAAAGAAGTAACCACAAATCTGCTTACAAGAAAAAAAAAATCACTTGGGACTGTTGGGACTGGAACCAATATTCGCTCCAAGTTTATTTTTATTTTCATTTTTTTTTGTTTTTACATTGCAGCCTTAAGTACAGGGTCTGAGTACAGGTCAGTTTAGCAGAACGGTGGCTCAGTGGTTAGCACTACAGTCTTGCAGCGTTGGGGTCCTGGGTTCAGTTCCCACCAAGGACAACATCTGCAAGGACTTTGTATGTTCTCCCTGTGTTTGCGTGGGTTTCGTCCAGGTTCTCCGGTTTCATCCCACACGCCAAAAAAAACCATACTGATAGGGACCTTAGATTGTGAGCCCCAATGGGGACAGTGTTGCTGATGTTTGTAAAGCGCTGTTGAATTAATAGCGCTATATAAATGAATAAATATTATATTATTATTATAATGTAAGTTCAGTCTGCGCGGTTTGTGTTCTAAATGGAAAGTATATGGACCAATGTAAGCCAATAGGAATTTAATTTTCTGCATTTTTAAAATTGTCTATTGTGGGTTTTTTTTTGTTCAGACACTTTTCCTGAATTTTCCTACCTGATAGAGAATCCTATGAGCAATGATCTTCAAACATGTTAGTGTGTTTCATATTTCCCTTGCTGGACACACATTGATCTGCAATATTGTTGAACATATGATATAGCATTTTGTGTGTAAAGGCTATGGCCTGTTGTTTTGTTTGTGTCGCCCCAAGGGATGCCGCTCCAGCTTCAGGGACGCCACAGGACCTTCTTCTATATATTTGGCAACAGGTAAGTTAGTTTTTATTATCATGACGCCACTCACGGTTTGCAGTCAGGGATATGGGTGACCGCCACTGCAGGTTTTACAAGCATCTGGGGCTGATGGAGTCTGCAGTCGGATGGTGTGGCCTCCCGTGAGTGAGGCAGACCCCAGGGGCTCGGGTGTGTAAGGTAGCGGGTCTCAGAATAATTCAGGCAGAGTCCAAAAGTCATTTAACTGTTTTTTACTCACTTCGTTGTTATGGTGAGCTGACTCGGGCGTTGCTGTGATGAACCAGGTAGAACCAGGTATCCTTCGGGCCAGCCTGAGGGTAACAGGTAGCTCGCCTACCTAGCACTTCTGTTTTCGGATAACTCCCTGACCTGAAGTACCGTAGGGGTCTATCCAGGGAGTTACTACTGCCTTTTCTCCCTTTTTGGACTGTTTGCCAGCAGCGTGGACCTGGTGAGATGGCTTCTGGCTCTGTCTCCTTATGGGTCCCTGCGTTGCTGCTGAGGGTCGGACTCTGTAGGTTGGTGAGGTACTTGTAATTCCCCCACCGGCCGGTTTAGCAGATAGTTTCACTGGAGTCTGCTCTAGGGACCTGTACCCCGTGCGTGCCTAGTCACCAGAAGCACCTTTTTCTATGACTACCTGGGACCGTTCTCCCCCGCCAACTGTCACTACACAGCGCAGGGTCTGACTAGTGGGAGCGCGCGAGTCCGCCTCGCGACTGTTGCGCTCCACTACCCGACTGGCTCTCCTCTCTTCCTGACAACCTCTGCACTTTAGCTCCCAGCCCCTCCGCTCCACCTCTTGAAAAGAATTGAAGGCTAGCCCTCCTGTGGAGACTACCCAAGGGTCCCCTCTAAAGGTGTGGGAGACCTGGTTGCTATGTGTCTGTGCGTACACACCTCACTCTGGCCTTTAGGATTACCTGGAAGTACTGTCCCAGCATGGGTGCAGTACTGAGGGATACCTGACCAGGTCAGGGGCGCCACATTTACTAGTCTTGATGAAGAATGTGCTGAATTAAGATGCAACAAAAATTAAATTGATGCATTTTTCAGCTGCAATGTAAACTGCAAAAATATGTACTCCTGTCAGGGCGTAAATGCTGATGAATTGTGTTGGCTGTGGTTTGACATGGATCCGTTCCCGGCTAAGCTTTGCCCACTTTTCTAAATCTTGGCGGGTTTAGCTGAGATTGACATAACAATACTAAAAAAGTCACACAATCTTGAAGAATTTAGGACAATTTGTTTTGTTAAGCAATACAGTATTTTAAATATTGATAGTGGTTAATGCCCTTACTTGCTGACCATGCAGTGTTATGTACATTGACTTGGGATATGCTCCCTGACAGCTCTGTACAATGAATGCAAGGTGTCTTGGATGAACAGAAACATACATGGCTTTATTATACACACACGACCGCCATTTCCTAGAGTCTATTATACTTCATTTAAAACCACAGCTGAAAAGACACTTGATGGGTTTTGTTACTTTAGAAGTGTAAATAAAGTTCTGCATCACAAAGTGTCTGAGATTAAACATTTGTTAAGAAAGTAAAATTGTATACTTTGTGTATACCATCAACAGACAGTGAAAGCCGCCTGATGGAGACAATGAAAGCTCCCCTGATAATGAATGTCCTTGATTTTGTTTGCTAGTCTTTCAAGCAAACCACTGTGTATTATTGCTGGACTGTGAGCTTGTCTGAAGGGTAATCCCGTAAATTTATTGCTGTCTGCAGAGGAGGAGTGGTGAGCCGTATTAATTCACTATTTATACTGAAATGTTTTCTCTACATGATAGGTCAGGACACCTTATAACAGAGAAAAGTTTTCTTATTTAGCTGTTAGGAAATACTTAGTAATCCAAAGGATGTGTGAGAATTTACATGCATACAGTATTTATAAATGTGGAAAGGTCAGTGTTCACAAACATATAGCTCAGTAATAAGTGAATATACTCATCCCATTTTTCAACACATCTATACTTGATGAAGCCACTGAGATGTGGCAAAAATAAGATTTGATCTTAGCCTAAGAGATGCTTGATTGCTCCAGACCAGCAAACTGCTAAAACTTCTGCTTTTAAAGATGTGGTCACATTTGCTAATGAACAATTAAAGGGAACCTGTCACCACTTTTTTTTGGCTATAAGCTGCGGCCACCACCACAGGGCTCTTATATACAGCATTCTAACATGCTGTATATAAGAGCCCAGGCTGCTGTGAGAACATAAAAAACACTTTATAACACTTACCTAACGGTCGCGCTGCGGTGGAATTGGGTCACGAAGGCGTCTCCATTGTTCGGCGCCGCCTCTTTCAGCCATCTTCGTTCTCCTTCTTCTGAAGCCGCGGTGCATGACGCGTCCGACGTCATACACACTCGCCGAAAATCAGGTCCTGAGCAGGCGTACTTTGATCTGCCCTGAGCAGGGCAGATCAAAGTATTGTAGAGCGCCTGCACAAGACCGGCGAGTGTGTATGACGTAGACGCATCATGCACACAGGCTTCAGAAAGAGGACGAAGATGGCCGAAAGAGGCAGCGCCGGCACCGGAGAACGGAGACTCCTCCGTCACCCAATTCTCTGCAGCGCGATTGTTAGGTAAGTGTTATAAAGTGTTTTTTATGTTCTCACAGCGGCCTGGGCTCTTATATACAGCATGTTAGAATGCTGTATATAAGAGCCCTGTGGTGGTGGCCGCAGCTTATAGCCAAAAAAAGTGGTGACAGGTTCCCTTTAATCAAGCACATTTTATTAGCAGTAGTTGGCTGCAATTTACCATCTTAAGGCCCCGTTACACGGGTTGATATATCGGGCGATCGTATGAGCGATCGTACACGTCCCCATCGTTTGTGCGTCACGGGCAATTTGTTGCCCGTGGTGCACAAAGTCGTTAACCCCCGTAACACGTACTTACCTCCTTAACGACGTCGTTGTGGGAGGCGAACATCCACTTCCTGAAGGGGGAGGGACGTTCGGCATCACAGCGACGTCACACAGCGGCCGTCCAATAGAAGTGGAGGGGCGGAGATGAGCGGGACATAACATCCCGCCCACCACCTTCCTTACGCATTGCCTGAGGGACGCAGGTAAGCTGTGTTAATCATTCCCGGGGTGTCACACGGAGCAATGTGTGCTGCCTTGGGAACGATGAACAACCGGCGCTCAGAAGGAGGAACGACTTTTTGAAAATGAACGACGTGTCAACGAGCAATGATAAGGTGAGTATTTTTGCTCGTTCACAGTCGTTCAGAGCTGTCACACGCTACGACATCTCTAACGATGCCGGATGTGCGTCACAAATTCCATAACCTGGCGATATATCGTTAGATATATCATAGCATGTAACGGGCCTTTAGGCATCCCTTCACACATCAATGATTCCGGTACGTATGACGTCCATTTTCATACATACCATAGATACGGACATATGTAGACCCATTAAAATCAATGGGTCTGTGCACACATCAGTGTTTTCAAAATGACCATGTGTCTGTATGGAGCACACGCATGTCTTTTTGTTCCGTACGGAGACAAGTCAATTTTTCTCTGGCAACACTGATGTCACACGGACCACACAGTGGTGTGATCCGTGTGACATATCCTGGAGAAAACACGTGTCTTTCAAAGAAAATGATTTTCTATTTTCACCTGTCTCCAGCGCTGCTGTCTTTGGCTGTGCTGTCACTTGTTTCCGAGCCCGCTCATTATGCTTATGAATATTCACTGCACCGCAGACCCAAAAGCTGCCGCGCCGGAGACATCAGCATCTGGAACAGCAGTGCCGGAGACTGGTGAGTAAAAAGTTCCTTTTCTTCGTGTGCCATCACGGTGAACCCTAGTGGGCAAAAATCACTGCACATGGACTTTAAAGAGGACCTGTCACCAGGTGAAAATTGTCTTGTTGCTCCCCTGAGTATTTTGTTTTTTGTTTCTTTTAAACCTGCCTTACGGCTCCGTAGATAGCTGCCTTTATCTCTAATGGTAATTTTTATGTTTATTAGCCAGGAGGCACGGCTTATAGTATTGTCACACACAATTAGTAAAGACCTTAAAAATAAAACTAATTAAAAAAAGGCCATATATACTCGAATCCCATTTTTCAAGCCGTCTATACTTGATGAAGCCACCGATGTGTGTAAATGAGATTTGAACATAGCATAAGAAATGCTTGATTGCTCCAGACCAGCAAACTGCTAAAACTTCTGCTTTTAAAGATGTGGTCACACTTGCTGATGAACGATTAATCAAACACATTTGATTAGCAGCAGTTGGCTAGAATTTACCTTCTTATAGAGGACCTGTGACCAGGTCAAAATTGTCTTGTTTTCCCCAAAGTTTTCTGTTTTTTGTTTCTTTTATACCTGCCTTATGATTCCAGAGATATCTGCCTTTTTATCTAATAGTAATTTTTATGTTTTATTAGCCAGTAGGCATGGCTTATGGTATTGTTTGAGACCGTGGTTTAGGGCAGCTCTGCATTATTACACTGTGAGCCACACCCCCTTAGTAAAGACCGTAAAAATTAAAAATAATTAAAAAAAGGCCATATCTCTAAAAAAACATGATAGATTAAAAAAAAGAACATAAAACAAACAATAAACAAACAGAGCAGTAGAGGTAAAAAAAAAAAGGGAGCAAAAAATGGCCAATTTTGAATTGGTGGCAGGTCGCCTTTAATTCCTATGGAACCAGTAAGGGTGTACTTTATATTTTTTACTCTGCTTTCGCATTTTTGCCTAGTGTTTATTAAATAGATAATGACATGGTGTCATTTGGCTCATGTTGCTTTTCATCTGAGGTTGTATGTTGCTAATTTTAAGACATTCTAAGGGCCAGATGGTTTTTTTTTATGTCCAAATACAAAACAACTATACGTATTCGTATTCAGATGTGGTTTACTTACATTTTCTCATCGCTGTGTATAAACATTTAGATACACATTTGAAATGGGAAGAAGATACCCAATGCATTGAAAATATGATCTTTGTAGATGGAGCGCCGACTATATGGTGTAATTATTAGACTTGTCACACAAAGCATTATATAGAAATATGCAATCAATTATGCAAATTATACTAGAAGAAATGGGATTTCGTGTGTTCTCAATGATTTTATGAAGGAACAGAGTGCAGTATATTGGTTCAAGGAACACTAAACTGTAGAACTGAAAATCTCATCTCGAAGCCTGAAGAGGCCATAAATTATTCAGTATTGCCCTGAATTTACACTGTAACTGCTGTAAAGTTTGGTCTTATAAAAGTAATACCTTACCATTACATTATATAGCTGAAGCAATCTGCAGCATCTTCAGCACACGTCTTAATGTGCTCTGATGCGAATAAAGAGATGATATATCTGTCATCCTGCGTTATGTCACTGGCTCTGACCCTTCACATCAGTATGCAGAACAGTGTAAATTTCCATGTGCTCATTCTCCATGTCCATCAGAAAGAAGCCAGCGGCCTAATGCTTTAAATGTAGGTTTGGGGGCTAAGCTGTTTCTAATATTTTTACCATGAAGAAGCTGCAAAATATTTTAACAACCTTTATTCCACATTATAAATATTTCTAGAGTGACTAAAAATTTTGCAGGTTTTTTTTTTTTTTTAAATATTTTGCACGCTTTTTAAACTGCTTGCAGATTGGTGGAATCCAGATCCAAAGACCACCACCCATCTCCCTTGCTCCATGTAAGATCTCACTTTGAGGTGTAAGGATTATTCTCAATAAGGTCAGGAATCAGCCTACACTACACAAGAGGGACCTGGTCAATGATCTGAAGAGAACTGGGACCACAGTCTCAAAGATTACCATTAGTAACCCTACATGGTCATGGATTAAAAGCTTGCAGTGCGTGAAAGGTCCGCCTGCTCAAGCAAGTGTGACGCCCTGGGCAAGCCAGGGGTCACAGGTCATGACACCACCACACCCTACACCCCGGATAGGTACACCAAAGCTACACAAAAATCCTTGTTGCCTTCCTCCAGGGGCTGATGTCCACACCAGGGGGTGGGCCAGGTGGTTGGCTCCGCCCACCGAGGAGTTCACAGCCCTGGAGGCGGGAAAACCAGGCAGATTAGTTGGTGAGTTCAAATGAGTTCAAAGTGAGAGGAAGGAGGAGGAGGACAGTGAGAGTAGTGACAGAGAAAGTGACAGTTTGAAAAGCCTGAAGTTGGTCCGGGTGTGTGCCCCAGACTGAGACAGCAAGGTCAGCAGACGGCGGTGACCGTCTGCAGGAGAGGCTGCTTGGAGGTTGCCGAAAGGACCGTGGACGGGTGGTGGCCCGGCGGTACCGGAGCGGTATACGAAGAGAAGCCAGCACCATTGGCAGGGGCCTTTCGGATCCTGGCAAGGCTAGGAGTCGCCGTGAATTTGCCAAATCCGTCAGTGAAGGGGACCTCTGGGTCTCCCAACAACCAAGTCCCGATTGAAGGCAACAGTCCAACCGTTAGAGAGAGACACCGCCAACGCCAAGGCACCAGTTTCTCAGGGCCAGTGCCTGCGGGCAAAGAGGGGCTCCTCCGGCACATATCCAAGCCGGGGAGCGGGTTACCGGTGGGAACCCATCGCTACCAACATTTCATTAGGTGCAGGGACAGAGACCGTCACCGTCAACTACCGGGGAAAAGCAACAGCAGCCGTCCGTGGGAACAGTCTTTCCAGCCGTGTGTTTTACCGAGAACTGTGTCACCGTCTCAGGTTGAGTGAGTACCACAGTGCCGTGAGGCACAGCGCTGCCCCCGCGTCCCTGCACCCCACCAAGCCCTGCACCGGCCCTGCCATCCAGTATCCCCCCACCTCATCACCGGGCCCCGGGACAACCACCCCCTACCCACGGAGGGGAGAACTAACAACTTTGCTGCTCCCTGTCACCGCTCCCGGGATCCCCATACAGAGCAGCGGTGGTGTCCATACAATCACCACAACCGTGGGTGGCGTCACGGACAATAAACTATCCCAACAACCAAACCCCTTTCACTCACGGGCGAGGAGCGCCGCTCGAGTCCCCGGGATCCGGCCCATCGCTCGAGCCACCGAGCAGCAGCAGGCCGCAGTAGGCCGCAGCAGCGGCGGCAGCCGGACCCAAGCAGTGGGAGAGCGCAGCGTCCCCTCCTCCGCCCGCGACACAAGCACATAACTAGGCCTGTTGGAAGTTCACCAATGACCATCGGGATGATCCAGAGGAGGCATGGGAGAAGGTCATGTGGTCAGATGAGACCAAAATAGAACCTTTTGGTATCAACTTTACTTGCTGTGTTTTGGAGGAAGAAGGATGAGTACAACCCCAATAACTTTATCCCAATCATGAAGCATTGGAGTAGAAATGTCATACTTTAAGGGTGCTTTTCTGCAAAGAGTACAGGACAACTGCTCAGTATTGAAGGGAGGGTTGATGGGATCATGTATACCAAGATTTTGGCCAACAACTGCCTACCCTCAGTAAGAGCATTGAAAATGGGTTGTGGTCAGGTCTGAACATTAAACCTTTATTTTGCCCAAAACATGATGATCATAATTAGAGAACAGCAATGACTGTAGCACAGAGAAAGATTATAACGACATTTTCTGAAGGTAACAACAGGCACCAATCAGTAGGATGTGTACAGGCCTTTTCTTTGAATGACTTCAGCACATCTGCAGCCACAGGACATCACTAGTCTCTCACACTGCTCTGGTGTGATTTTGGTCCACTCTTCTTCTAGTCTCTCCCACAGTTCGTTGACTGTTGTGGGTTTCTTGGCCATAACTTTGTCATCAAGGATTTTCCAAAAGCTTTCTATTGAGTTTAGATCAGGACTCTAGACTTACCTTTTCATTGTTTCAATGTTTTCTGTTTCAAGGAACTGCTTTACCCATTTTGCTGTGTGACAGGGAGATTGTCCTGCATGAAAATTGCTGGCTGATTGAGTGATCAACACAAGTAAGGAACCACGTGTTGTTGAAGAAGGTCCTGATACACAACAGGGAAGAAAAAAGGAAACGTTTTAGGGAACTCACCGCAAATATAACAGTCCAGACTCCATAAGTTTAATAGTCTTCACATGAATCTGCTGCCCCAAGCAGTAAAGCACAAAAAATGTTTCAAAAGAAAAAATGTGAGAGACCATAATAAAATCCTTGATACTTTATTCAGCCATAGTTAAAAAGACATGTTCGGCTGGAAAGCCCTTTGACACGTTTCCAGCACTACTTGTGCCCTTAAGCCTGCTTTACACATTGCAATTTCGCAACGCCCCCATCGTATGTGTGACACGTTGAATTTGTTGAACGTGTCGCACAAACGATTAACCCCCGTCACACGTACTTACCCGTCCATACGACCTCGATGTGGGCGGCTAACGTCCACTTCCTGGAGTGGGAGGGACGTTCGGCGTCACATCGACGTCACGCGACAGCCAGCCAATAGAATTGGAGGGGCGGAGATGAGTGGGACGTAAACATCCCGCCCACCTCTTTCCTTCCTCATAGCCGGCTGGAGCCACGGGAGGCAGGTAAGATCTGTTCAATGTTCCCGGGGTGTCACACACTGCGATGTGTGCTACCTCGGGAACATTGAACAACCTCACGTTCAATTCATGAGGAATGAACGACATGCATGCGATGAACGGATTTTCGTTCAATTGCAATCGCACATAGCTGTTACATGCTACAATGTAACTTACAATGCCGGATGTGCGTCACTTACGACGTGACCTCGCCGACACATTGTAAGATACATTGCAGCGTGAAAAGCGGGCTTTAGTCATAGATACTGAACTCCAGAAAAGCACACACATTTAAAATCATCATCAGCCAATGCAAAAATCACAGAAAAGTGGGGCGTGCAATATTATTCATCCCTTTTACTTTCTGTGCAGCAAACTCACTCCAGAAGTTCATTTAGGATCTCTGAATGATCCAATGTTGTCTTAAATGACTGATGATAAATATAAGCCACCTGTGTGTAATCTTCTCCGTATAAATGCACATGCTCTGTGATAGTCTCAGTGTTCTCTTTAAAGTGCAGATAGCATCATGAAGACCAAGGAACACAACAGGCAGGTCTGTGATACTGTTGTGGAGAAGTTTAAAGCCGGATTTGGTTACAAAAAGATTTCCAAAACTTTAAACATCCCAAGGAGCACTGTGCAAGCAATCTTATTGAATTGGAAAGAGTATTATACCACTGCAAATCTACCAAGACCCGGCCGTCCATCCAAACTTTCATCTCAATCATGGAGAAGACTAATCAGAGATACAGCCAAGAGGCCGATGATCACTCTGGATGAATTACAGAGATCTACAGCTGAGGTAGGAGAGTCTGTCCATAGGACAACAATCATTCTTACACTGCACAAATCTGGCCTTTATGAAAGAGTGGCAAGGCCATTTCTCAAAGATATCCATTAAAGGTGTAGTTTAAAGTTTGCCACAAGCCACCTGCGAGACACACCAAACATGTGGAAGAAGGTGCTCTGGTCAGATGAAACCAAAATTGAACTATTTGGACACAATGCCAAACGATATGTTTGGTGTAAAAGCAACACAGCTCATCACCCTGAACACACCATCCCCATTGTCAAACATGGTGGTGCCAGCATCATGGTTTGGGCCTGCTTTTCTTCAGCAGGGACAGGGAAGATGATTAAAAATGTTAGGTAGATGGATAGAGCCAAATACAGGACCATTCTTGAAGAAAACCTGTTGGAATCTGCAAAAGACATGAGACCTGAGACTGGGACGGAGATTTGTCTTTCAACAAGACAATGATCCCAAACATAAAGCAAAATCTACAATGGAATATTTCACAAATAAACCTATCCAGGTGTTAGAATGGCCAAGTCAAAGTCCAGACCTGAATCCAATCGAGAATCTGTGAAAAGAGCTGAAAACTGCTGTTCACAAACACTCTCCATCCAACCTTACTCAGTGCGAGCTATTTGCAAAGGAAGAATGGTAAAGAATTTCAGTCTCTCGATGTCCAAAACTGATAGACACATACCCCAAGCGACTTGCAGCTGTAATTGTAGCCAAAGGTAGCGCTACAAAGTATTAACTTAAAGGGGATGAATAATATTGCACGCCCCACTTTTCAGTGATTTATTTTTTAAAAAAGTTTAAAATAAGCAATACATTTTGTTCAACTTCACAATTGTGTCCCACTTGTTGTTGATTCTTCACCATAACATCAAAATTTTTATCTTTATGTTTGAAGCCTGAAATGTGGGAAAAGGTTGAAAAATTCAAGGGAGCCGAATACTTTTGCAAGGCACTATACATTATATTATATGCTTTTGAAAAAATTCAATTTATGAAATAAGCTTACAATGCTGCTAGTTTACTTATGTTAGGATAGAATCACAAAAATACACAAAACACAATGATCATAACATTTAGGAAATTGTATGTTCTCTAATTTTGCTCTCCCGTGTAGATTAAAAGAACTTCTCCAGTGGTAAAATGAGAAAAAACAAACAAACACTGGAGTGGTGCTCCAGATCCCACCCCTGCATGTTAATTTGGTTTCACATCTGGAATTCGCCTGGACCATTGTTTCACCTTGGTTGCTTTTTTTTCCAGCCATTACGATGTGCTGATGTTCAGTCCATTTGCAAAGCCACAATTTTATGAAGAAAAAAAAGGGCACTATTCCCTGCTGTGAGTCAAATAGAATAAAGCAGCACTGCTGCTATCATCAAGTCGTTATTACTGTTAGCGCAGTATCACGCTGAACAAACACGCTGCCAAAATAGATCCACTCCATGTGGTGCACTGCAAAGATCCAGGACATGTGAACTTCAAAAACGTAAGAAAAGCAGGCAACTCACAGGTCAATGGAAAACATTCAGAGGACTTTTAACCCCATTACGACAGCCTTACGGAGATAAACGGCGGCAGAATCAGGTCCTTATTCTGATCCGCCGTCTATAAACGGCGGTCAGAAAAAGGTAAATAGCGCCCCCCAGCGCCAGAAAATCTCCGGGGTTTCAGCTACCGGGGGTAGCTGAGACCCTGGAGATCATGATTCAGGCCGGTTTTTCCGGTCCCCGCTCACATGATCACCGGTATACACCGTATACCGATGATCATGTTATAGTAAATCACAGCGCCGGTAAACAATGATTTATTTCCCATCTGGCATGATCAAACATATCAGCTGGGAGATAAATCTCCTCCCCCGGTCCCCTCCGGTCCCCCGGGGTCGCCGAAGTGCCCCCCCCGAATCCCAAACTCCCCCCCCCAAAAATCCAAGATGGCAGCGCGCACAGCAGCGCACCGCCCGCTTTTACCCATTCCCTTTGACTTCTGTCGCATGTGCCATCACACATGCGACAGAAAACTCCTCCCCAGGCCCTGCCAGGTCACCCCTATTCCCACCCCGGTGTTCCCCGGTGTCCCCCGTACCTGTCGGAGCGTTGATCCCTGCGGCCCCCTCCTCCTTCACAGCAGGCGCCGGTCACATGTGCAGAGCGCGGCTGTCAGCTCAGCTTCCTGCTTTGCTTGCAGAGACGCTGCTGCTGCTGCTCGCACTCTGCAGCTGTGACCCGGGGAGAGTGGGTGCAGATTCTTTGCACCCACTCTCCTCAAATGGAGGGTCTGCACTCCTAGAAAATGGGGGACACGTTCCCTGAGCGTGCCCCCCATATTCTAGAAGATCGTGGGACTTCCAAAATAGCTTACAGGAGATTTTTTTTTTCTTTTCAATAAATTGGTCAAAGAGGGATGGTTGGGGAGTGTTTTTTCAAATATTTTTTTTTTTGTTTTCAATTTTTTTTTTGTATTACTGTCAATTAGTTATGTCTGGTATCAAATAGACGCCGTGACATAACTAATTGCTGGGCTTGATACCAGGTGACATTACACATCTGGTATCAACCCCATTTATTACCCCGTTTGCCACCGCACCAGGGTGCGGGATGAGTTGGGGCGAATCGCCAGGATTGGCGCATCTAATGGATGCGCCACTTCTGGGGCGGCTGCGGCCTGCTATTTTTAGGCTGGGAAGAGTCCAATAACCATGGCTATTCCCACCCTGAGAATACCAGACCCCAGCTGTCCGCTTCACCTTGGCTGGTGACCTAATTTGGGGGGGCCCCATGTTTGTTTTTTAATTATTATAAAATTTAAAAAAAAAACAGCTTGGGGAGCCCTCCAAATTGATCACCAGCCAAGGTGAAGCTGTCAGCTGTGGTTTGCAGGCTACAGCTGTCTGCTTTACCCTAGCTGGCTATCAAAAATAGGGAGGACCTCACGTCATTTATTTTAATTATTTTGTTTTTCTTTTTGGGCTAAATACAAGGCTAGGCACCCTTTAGTGCCACATAAAAGTCACTGAAGGGCGCCAGCTTAGAATATGCAGGGGGTGGGATGTTATATGTGTTTGACATCTATCCATTCATCCACTGTAGCATTTTAGGCTGTGTGCCCACAATCAGGGTTTGCAGCGTTTTGGGCGCAGAGTGTTTTTCCTGCGTCCATAACGCTGCATTGTGCAGTAGAGGCACAGTGGAAGGAATTTTAGAAATCCCATGCCCAATGTGCTTCTTTTCTCCGCAGCATAAACCGACCTGTGGTGCAGCTTCCCGAGCCTCAGCATGTCAATTTATGCTGTGGAGACAAGGGTGTTCTCTGCACGTAGAATAGAGCTACTTCCACAGCAGCCTGAACCCAAATCGTGGGCACGGGCAGCTGCATTCTCCCGTGGACAACACTCACATCTCTGCAGTAAGGCTGACACGGTGTACTAGATGCCGTGTCGCTGGATCATGGCCACATAGCCTACCAGTGAGAAGTTTGTTGCTACAGCAACATTTTTGTGAAGTACCTGTGGAATCAAAATGCTTACTATACTCCTGAATAAAATCCTTGAGGGGTCCAGTTTCCAAAATGGGGTCACTTGTGGGGGGTTTCTGATGTATAGGTACCCAAGGGGCCCTGCTAATGTGACATGGTGCGTGCAATTTATTTCAACTATTCCAGAATTCAAATGGTGCTCCTTCCATTCCAAGCCCTCCCATTTATTCAAACAGAGATTTTTTGCCACATGTGGGGTATCCCTGCTCTCACAAGAAATTGGATAACAACCTGTGGGATCCATGTTTTGTTGTTGCCTCTTGAAAAAGTGAGAAATTTGATTCTGAATCAACATTTTTGTGAAAAAAATGAAAAGTTTCAATATGGCAACCTAAGCTTATCAAATTCTGTGAAGTGCTCATGGATTCAAAATGCTCACTATACACCTAGATAAAAGCCTTGAGGTGTCTTGTTTCCAGAATGGGGTCACTTGTGAGGGAGCTCCACTGTTTACGCACCTTAGGGGCTTTCCAAATGCGACATAGCGTCCGCTAATGATTCCAACCAATTGTGCAGTCAAATGGCGCTCCTTCCCTTCCGAGCCTTGCCGTGCACCCAAACAGTTGATTTTCATCACACATAAGGTATCAGCATACTCAGGAGAAATTGCACAATAAATTTTATGCTGAATTTTTTCCTTTTACTCTTGATAAAAAAAAGCTGTCTGGTTGAAGTAACAATTTTGTGGTAAAAATGTATTTTTTTTATTTTTACAGCTCAACATTATAAACTTCTGTGAAGCACCTGGGGGTTCAGGGCACTCACCAAACATCTAGATAAATTCCTTGAGGGGTCTATTTTCCAAAATGTGGCCACATGTTGAGGAGCTTTACTGTTTAGGCACCTCAGGTGCTCTCCAACTGCAACATGGCGTCCGCTATTGATTCCAGACAATTTTGCAGTCAAATGGCACTCCTTCCCTTCCGAGCCCCACCGTGTGCCCAAACAGTTGATTTCCACCACATATAAGGTATCGCCAAACTCAGGAGAAATTGCACAATAAATTTCATGGTGATTTTTATTCCTGTTACCCTTGTGAAAAAAAAAGCTACCTGGTTGAAGTAACAATTTTGTGGTAAAATTTTATTTTTTTATTTTCATGGTTCAACGTTATAAACTTCTGTGAAGCACCTGGGGGTTCAGGGTACTCACCAAACATCTAGATAAATTCCTTGAGGGGCCTATTTTCCAAAATGGAGTCACTTGTGGTGAGTTTCTGCTGTTTAGGTACCTGAGGGGTCCTCCAAATGCGACTTGGTGCCTGCAATCTTTTTCAGCCAAATTTCCTTTCCAAAATTCAAATATTGCTCCTTCCATTCCAAGCCCTCCCATTTGTCCAAACAAAGGTTTCAGACCACATGTGAGGTATCACCGCGCTCATAAAAAAGTGATAACAAACATTGGGGTCACATTTTTGGAATTACTTCTTGAAAAAGTGAGAAAATTGATGCTAAAACAACATTTTTGAGGAAAAAAAAATGAAAATTTTCAATATGACAATGTAACGTTATCAAAATCTGTGAAGTACCTGTGGGTCCAAAATTCTCACTATACCCTTAGATAGGAGCCTTAAGGGGCCTAGTTTCCAAAATGGTATCACTTGTGAGGGGTTTCTGCTGTTTAGGTACCTTAGTGGATCTGTAAATGCAACATGGTGCCCGCAATCTGTTTCAGCCAACTTTGCTTTCCAAAATTCAAATATTGCTCCTTCTGTTCCGAGCCCTCCCATTTGTCCAAACAGAGGTTTCTGACCACATGTGGGGTATTAACGCGTTCATAAGAAAGTGGGTAACAAATTTTGGGGTCCATTTTGTTGTGTTATTTCTTCTAAAAGTGAATAAATTTGGGGTAGAGGAACATTTTAGGTAAAATTTTATTTTTTGCTTTTTTTCATTCCACTTTGCTTTAGTTCCTGTGAAGCACCTGAAGGGTTAATAAACTTCTTGGATGTGGTTTTGAGTACTTTGAGGGGTGCAGTTTTTAGAATGGTGTCACTTTAGGGTATTTTTTGTCACCTAGGCCTCTCAAAGTCACTTCAAATGTGATGTGGTCCCTAAAAAAATGGTTTTGTGAATTTTGTTGAAAAAATGGGAAATTGCTGATGAACTTTGAACCCTTCTAACTTCCTAACCCCAAAAAATGTTGTTTCAGAAATTGCGCTGATCTAAAGTAGACAAGTGGGAAATGTTATTTATTAACTATTTTGTGTGACATAACTCTCTGGTTTATGGGCATAAAAATTAAAAGTTTGAAAATTGCAAAATTTAAAAATTTTCATCAAATTTCCGATTTTTTTACAAATAAAAGCAAAAAATATCGTTCTAAATTTATAACTGTCATGAAGTACAATATGTCACGAAAAAAACAATCTCAGAATCACCGGGATCCGTTGAAGCGTTCCAGAGTTATAACCTCATAAAGGGACACTGGTCAGAATTGCAAAAAATGGCCTGGACATTAAGTACAAAACTGGCTTCGTCCTTAAGGGGTTAATCTTCAGGCATGTAGGGGAGGGGTGGGGATGGATGCACACAAGCGACGGCCGTTTCGCACCTGACACAGGTGCTTCTACGGGTCAAATCTGAAGCGTAGAAGCACCTGTGTCAGGTGCAAAACAACCATCGCTTGTGTGCATCCATCCCCACCCCACCCCTTCATGCCTGAAGATTAAAAGTTTTCTGAATGTTTTCCACTGACCGGTGAGTTGCCTGCTTTTATTGCGTTTTTGAAGTTATGATGTGCTGATGTGCTTGGCATAAGTGTCATATTACATGTTCCATTTTCAATAGCTTTTGATAAATGGCTAGCCTCACATTTGGTATATAGACAAATTAGTTATTGACTGAGTGACTGCAATGTGCCCAGGTCCTGAGCTTGCGAAATATGCCCAAATCATCACCTCTCTAACACCAGACTTGACAGTTGACATGAGGTTTTGGTGCTGGTGTGCAGTGTTTTGGTGTTCACAAAAAGTGGCACAAGATATTATGGCCATGCACCACTAATTTCGTCTCGTCTGTACAAAAGACATTTTTCCAGACGTTTCGTTGTTTATTCAGATGCAGCTTTGCCACTTTTAGCCATACTGCAAGCTTTCTCCTATCAACCCTTACAATCAAACCATACTTGTTCAGTCTTTTTTAATTATACTGTCATAAACTTAAATATTTAACATGCTCAGTGAAGCCATTGGAGTCCGAACCTGCTTTCACACATCTGTGTGAGTGTTGCTATCTGAAAAATGAACTGATTATTTTTTTTCAGGTGTCATCATAGTTGCATCCTACTTGCATCTCTTCTTGTCCCTCATCTTTTTTTTTTCACTAAAGCAGGTGGACGTTTGGAACATTTTCTATCTATTGAATCATTGCTAACACCCAGAGTCACACTTGCGAGTGACTTGCATCGGCATCACCCGGCACAACCTGATGCTCTCTGGACAGGAGCGTCTCAACTGCGTAGAAATACATGCAGCCAACACGCTCCTGTCATGAGAGTGTGTGGCCATGCCGGGTGCTGTTGATGCAAGACTCGCGCAAGTGTGACTCCAGCATACGAGTTAGTTAAAAACAGATTGGACTCTGAAATAGAACATACCTTCATAGTTTTCATTTGTATCCGCATAGACTTTAATGGGCAAGTTTGATTTGTAAGATTAGATTACTGTGGGACATGTGTGGCAGCAAATGTATCTCATCTGGTTCATTATTTTAATGCATGTGTGAATATATCCATTTTATTATGTGGATTTGATAATGTCAGTTGGCACTTGGACCTGTTATACAGTGTGTCCACACATATCCTGTCCACCGGAATTAACATGAGAACGGCGGCAGCTATAGGCATAGAAGTGGTGTCTAGGTATAGTAAAGTAGCCATGCGCCACGCAATGAAACCACCTATAGCGCCACCTGGTGGAAAACAACGGAGTTAGCATTTTTATCTCGAAAATGGAACGAGATAGAGAAAAAAAGTGAATTACAAAGTTGTAGGGCATCATTAATTCAATACGAATCGACATCTAGCACACATAAATGCTATGAATAGAATGTGTAAAACTCACAAGGCTGCAGATGTGAAGCGATACCTCATGGAGACCTTCCTACAAGTCATTGGGTATGGTGGCTGCATGGAGTGGCCTCCACGCTCACCTGACCTGACCCCTTTGGACATCTTTCTGTGAGGTCACATCAAACAGCAGGTATATGCGACCCCTTCACCAACATTGCAGGACCTACGACGACGTATCACAGATGCTTGTGCAAATGTGTCACCTATCATATTGCACAACGTGCAGCAAGATACAGTATGCTGTCCAGAGTCAAGATGTGCATTGCAGCTGATGGTGGCTTACAGCCAATGGAAACCCAAAAGTCATTATCTCAGAAAATTAGAATATTATATAAGACCAACTGAAAAAATGATTTTAAACTCAGAAATGTTTGCCTACTGAAAATTATGTACAGTAAATGCTCTCAATACTTGGTCGGGGCTCCTTTTGCATGAATTACTGCATCAATGCGGCGTGGCATGGAGATGATCAGCCTGTGGCACTGCTGAGGTGTTATGGAAGCCTAGGTTACTTTGATAGCAGCCTTCAGCTTGTCTGCATTGTTGGGTCTGGTGTCTCTCATCTATATCTTGACAATACCCCATAGATTCTCCATGGGGTTTAGGTCAGTCGAATTTTCTGGCCAATCAAGCATAGTGATACTGTGGTTATTACACCAGGTATTGGTACTTTTGGCAGTGTGGAAGCTTGTTGGCAGATGGAAGCATGAAGTGCTCTAAAATTTCCTGGTAAACGGCTGCGCTGATTTTGGTCTTGATAAAACACAGTGGATCTACACCAGCAGATGACATGGCTCCCCAAACCATCACTGATAGTGAAAACTTCACACTAGTTCTCAGGCAGCTTGGATTGTGGTCTCTCTACTCTTCCTCCAGACTCTGGGACTTTGATTTTTAAATGAAATGCAAAGTTTACTTTTATCTGCAAACAACATCTGGGACCACATAGCAACAGTCCAGTTCTTTTTCTCCTTGGCCCAGGTAAGACGCTTCTGACGTTGTCTATTGGTCATGAGTGGCTTGACACAAGGAATGTGACAGTTGTAGCCCATGTCTTGGATACGTCTGTGTGTGGTGGGTCTTGAAGCACTGACTCCAGCAGCAGTCCACTCCTTGTAAATCTTCCCCAAATTTTTCAATGGCCTTTTCTTAACAGTCCTATCAAAGCTGTGCTTATCCCGGTTGCTTGTGCACCTTTTTCTACCACACATTTTCCTTCCACTCATCTTTCCATTAATATGCTTGGATACAGCACTTTGTGAACAGCCAGCTTTTTTAGCAATGACCTTTTGTGGCTTACCCTCCTTGTGGAGTGAGTCAATGACTGCCTTCTGGACATTTGTCAAGTCAGCAGTCTTCCCCATGATTGTGTAGCTAACTGAACCAGACTAAGGGACCATTTTAAACACTTGTGAAGCCTTTGCAGGTCTTTTATGGTAATTCTTCTAATTTTCTAAGATAATGACTTTTGCGTTTTCATTGACTGTAAGCCATAATCAACTGCATTAACAGATATAAACATTTGAAATAGATCACTCTGTGTGTAATGACTCTATATAATATACTGTGTGTTTCCCTTTTTGTATTGAATTACTGAAATAAATTAACTTTTTGATGATATTCTAATTTATTGAGATGCACTTGTCAATGTTTGAATGCAGCATTAGCTGTAGCCTTGGGGACTTTTTTCAAATTTTTTGGGAGCATTGCATGATCTGAATGGGTTCAATTTCCTGGAATGTCCACTTTTGGGAAGCTTTTCAACTATATTGAATGTTTTCCACTTCTGAATAATCTTTCCAGTCTTTGACATTTTTTAGAAATGGATGCATAACCCTTCTCACATTAACAGCAGCAATAGATTATCTAAAATCATTGCTGTTATCTTTGCTCCTTTCAGTTGTCCTAACATTCCTTCATGCTCCAGACCAGTAAGTTGCCAAAATGTCTGCTTTTATAGAGGGGGTCACACTTGCTGATGACCGTTAATCAAGAACATTTGTTTATCAGCACCTGGTTGCTACTTACCCTCCTAATTCCAGTGGAATCAGTGAGGATGTACTTTTCTTTCACACATTGTTCCTGCATTTTGGGCTAATTTTTGTTAAACAATGAAAGTGTAACTTGTTATCAGAGATGAGCGAACCTTTGGAAGTATGGTTCGGATGGCACAGTGGAACCTTAGATAAGGTTTGTCTTGTAACCCTGACTTGATCCAAACCTCAATGAAAGTCTGTAATTGGGCAGTTTGTGGCTCCACCCACATGCTGCCAGCCTTAAGCAGAACACTTCCAGGGTGGGTGGGGTTTTTCAATTGTTTTAAAAAATGTTTGTGTTTGTGCACACTACATCTGATCACGCTGATTTTACTCCCAGTGCAAGCCGTTGAAACTTTGCATGCGGCTTGTACAGGGCTGAGCATCACTCACACCCAAGCACAGAGTGGTTTGCACTCGTAACTCACTAGAACTTCGAACCCAAACTTTGCTTTTTGTGTAGTCTGTTTCCTAACCTGAACCTCAAACCTCAGGTTCGCTCATCTCGACTCCTCATGTGTTTTTAATATGAGGTTATTTTTACCTAATTTTAATACCTTCTAATAACAATTTTTTAGTATGTTCTGCTACTTAAAATGATAGAATTGGAAGAGGGTGTTCTTAGTTATTCTCTTAACTGCATGTTATTTGTATGTGTGCTGCGCATACAAATGGAACATGTGTTACCAAAGAGCATATTTCAGTATAAAGCTAGTGTTATTTCACAGTGAATCTTCTTGAAAGAGCCTTTTTAGAAGCATCTCAGTTTATTTAATGTATTATGTATGGCCCCCTACACTTTGGTTTTTAAGCGCAATACATGGATACCCTTTAGGCAGCATGATACTGTTAAAGTGACAACTGATTCTCTAGGCTAAAAATATGCATGAAGCACATTTTTTTTAACCTATAATTCCCATAATTCTTTCCTGATATGAAACCTGTAGTGCCTATAAAAATAAGTATTCACATTAGCATGGTGTAATAACAATAAATCACAGTGGCTATATCGGATTTTTTCTGCCTATGATGTTTTATGTGCTTCGATTTTTGCTCATCAAGGCCTTAGAAATGTGCAAAAGTGATATGTACCATGTTATAGAGTTTGTTTGCCCCAGAACTGTCATGCGATGTTCTAGTCCACACTCGCGGGGTGCCGCGTATTCATCGGACTCTGTTCACGATGGGCAGACAACCTGAGGTCTCCTAGTTGCTCAGCCTCACGGGGTGTTGGCTGAGTCTTTTCCACTCCTTTCCAGTGCTGCAGGAGTTAATTCCTGTGGAGTGGTGTGCGGCTCCTTAAGACTCAGATTTTGAATTCCTGGTCAGCTGTCTCCTCCCTTTTTAAGGCTTCGGAGTCTGTTTGCTACCGGTAATAGCTTCAGCTTATGCTCTTGTGATTTCAGCTTTTGTGGTGATCCTATTTTTGTTGACCAATGCTGTTTGAGTGGTGTGGAAGTTTCCCAATTGTGTGTTTACTTCCTTCCTTTTACTTTATTCCCTCCTGTACACATAGTCTCATTTGTGTATAGTTTGTACAAGTTTTGTTCTTTTCCCCTGTCTGTGTCATTTCAGTGTCCAGCCCACCCCAAGGGTGGGGGAGAGGGGGAGTAAGAACAAGGCTCGGACAAGAGTCAGTTTCATGCTGGGTGCTCAGACCTGCCTACCATCAAGCGTACCTCTGAGATAAGAGACAGCGCAGGGACCCCAGTTTTAGGGCCAGTATAGGTGTCCCCATTTAGTACTTTCTTACCCTGTGACGAGAACATTACTACTATGAGTACAATGCCCTACTTTGATGTGAAAAACAACAAGTTTTAATAAGCATGTAATAAATACCCAAAACACTCTTTTATATACATTTTTGGTACTGTGATGCTTTTATTTTGAATTTTAAAAAGAAAGCATTTTTAGAAATATTTCCCTTGACTTAGACAAGATTGTGGCCCCTTGTTGGCACAGATTTCACTCTTTGTGCTGCTGTCCTTTCCTTCCCCTGATCTAAAGCACGAGGATCTCCTGAACATGATGTAACTTCGCCTTAACGAGCAGTTTTTGCGGAAGCTTTTATGTTCTGGTGTTGCTTTGTGTGAATGTACTGTACCCTAAGTGCTGGATTGTAACAATGGAGAACGATGCAGTTATTTATAACTAGAGAAACACAATATTAACTATGAATGGCTGTATACTTCATAGTTGGGTCATTTCACAGGGTTCCTGAGTTTTAAGCCTATTTATCTGTTCAGAACAGCTCAAGAATTGAATTCTCCGTTGGCCTCTTGTTCCGGGCACTTAGATTATGTAGTGGTAGAAAAAAAGATTGAAAGATTTGATTGTGTAGCAGAAACATCTGAAAAGTAAATTTGTACACTATTTCTGAAGCATCTTGGGTTCACACAGGGGTAACGCTTTCTGTGATATGGGATCTCTGGGGCCGTTCTCTAAATACATTTCTATGGTTACGGATCCAGTAGCTACTAAGCTCTTTGTAATGTTAGCAGTAATGTTCTATTTCCTCTATGATATGCTATGAATACATCTCTGCTTAAAATCACATTTTTTGAGGCCTCAAGTAGTGAGGTTTTTTTTTTTTGTTCGTTAGTCTGTAGAAAATTCAAGCTGTTTCTGCCAAGAAAGTGTGGCCATCTCAAATAAGAGGAACAGATGGGTAGCTTCAGTACTTGGCTTGGACTACTGTTGCAGAACACCATTTTCACACTTGTGTTATCCAGAGTCTTCCTCACTGGCTGTTAGATGTTAATTGTAAATTGCAATATGTGGCAATTTGTTAGTGACATTTACCACACCTGCTGTGTAGGCTGAGATTGACAGGTCTTTAAGAAATGAATTGTTCTGCAGTCATCTAGTTTTATTAGTGCACATGGCAGCTTTTAATTAGTACGTGGGAATGCTGAAAGACTCCTGTGAGTGTCCAACTGTCCTGTGTCCCCAGCTTTCCAAGACATTGTCATGCTCAGCAGATGTTATAGAGGATAGATGCAATAGAGATAGAGGTGAGCGTGTTGTTTTATAGATATATATTCAAAATGTTGGTATGATTCATGTATGGAAACATCCATAAGCTTGTTGCAGATCACAATTTCCATGTAACCTCTGTATTAATTATATTTTACATAAACATTTAACCATAGTTTAAATTGAATCTGTCTGCATGATAATCCCTTCTTCCCCAAACCACATATATGGGCAGTCAAGTCTTTGAAATCTAAATCCATTGATACCTTTATGTCATGCATCTGTTGCTGCATTCCCTAGTATTTAGCATTTCCATTTATATGGGCCTAACTGTCACTGTCTCCAGACTTTGTTTCCCTGCCCAGCACCACCCTCTTTATCTTGATTGACAGTTCATGGTCTGATTTCCTATCATACCCAAAACAATCAGTCACATTTGCCTATAAATTAAAATGCTAACTACTCAGGAATGCAGCAACAGATAGAAGATATAAACGGGCAATGGATGTATATTTGAATGATGTACATGTACATACATACAGCTTAGGGAAGTTCATCTTGATGACAGATTCTCCTTAAGTGCCCTGTCATTGTGTGCATCAGTTATTATGCATGTCTTTAAATTGTACAAGCATCTGGAAAGATAAATAAGCACAACAGGGTTTTAACTGTGTATAAATGGGAGAATAAGTAAGGAGGATGAGTTCACCTGATGGAGTTGGAAGAGGCACAATAACTGTAGGAGCATAAAATAAGCGGTTCCACACTATGCAGAGCTCAAAGGATAGGAAACAATGGATGTAATCCTCGCTGGCAGCGATTCAATGGAGTCCAGAACAGGGAGTGAAGAACATGTGGTTTATTAAAGTCTATGCATTTTGAAACCCACTGATTTTGTCATAAGGACATACCATCAACAATGATGATGGTTTGTCCTGATGAAGAAGCCACTGGGTTTTGAAACATGTAGACTTTAGTAAACCATATGTTCTTCACTCCCTGGTCTGAATTCCATTCATTTGCCAGCAGCGCGGACTATATCCACTGTCTCCTATTCTTTGATTATGCCTGTCTTTCACAGAGGACAATGAAAAATGCTGTAGTGAAACAGGCAAGAACAGCTCACCTTTAGAATAGCAAATTTTACCCAAAAGTTGCTTGTTGAAATAGTGAAATAGTTTATTTTCTATGGAAAAAAGAAGAGCAAACTGACACACTAAGTACCATTCTGATGTAGTGATCTATCTTATGCAGGTTTATTGTAGATGTGAATGCCACCTTACAGCAATCCTTTGTTGGTTGATGGCTAGACATTCAGCTGATTTCTATGTACAATAGAGAGGAATCATTTTGTGTGTGTATAGAGTGTAATTCCTTCATTGCTAGAAAGGTGAAGGTTAATCTGCAGTGAGCTAAGTTACTGGGAATTATACCACTGTAATTTCTTAATAAATACCTAGTAGCAGAATTGCCACCTACATGAACAGCGGGGGTTTATCACACAGCATGGAATTCAGTTCTCTGCTTTTGTCCTAGATCTTCCTGTGTTACAGTGAATGGCTACATTGTGTGTGCTCTGGCATATTGTCAGTGTCACATAGGGTCACTGATTTGTATATAAGCACACGTGTATGATCAGTGTAGTACTGGTGATTCAACCATTTCTATGCACAGGTGCCAGCTTTCATTGACTAAGTGCATTGCTGAGATGTTAGGCAGTATGACCCATTAGGTTGGCCAAATGAGCCTTTCAGGTATAGCCTGTGTCTTGATTCTCGCTATGATCTGTTATGTTATGCTTCTCGCTATGATCTGCCTTTATTTCTAGAAAGTTTTCTCTTGTGCAGAAATCACTGTGGTGTTTTTGCAATGATATTGGGTCTGTATATTTTCTATTTTTTTTTTTTTAATGATGTTGTCCCAATAGCCTGCATTCATTCATAGGTTTTTTATAATCAGGTGAATCATTGTTGTGAAGCATTTGTATTATTTGCTGCGTTGCATTGTGTACTGACGATCACAATAGGATTTTTTTTTCCAGGCTTTGTTCTTTATGATGAGGTCGCAGATGGGATTTTCTTTAAACTTGGGCTAGTTTTTATTGTCATGATGTCAGACTCTTTTTTTTCTTTCTAGGCTGTATACAATTGTGATGATGTCTCTCAACTTTAACGCCCTTTAAAGACAGTAGCCAAAGAGTATGTTGATGTCACTTTATGAATATATGATGGTGGGTTTGTAGATGGCATGGTTTTTGACACAGAAAAACAAATTGCACTGTGAGAAGCAATGGCAAAACACATTGAACTTGAGGATAATATGATAGTAGAATGACAGGACACAACTTTTGGGCTAGCAAGACTATGGTATGTTCCAGTTCGTCATTCTTAATGCTCAGTTGGAGGTGCTTAATGGTCAAATTGCAGACCCTAACTCCTGGTAGGAGGTTGAGCTTCAAAATGTGGTCAGAATGAAGTCCGGATGATAACAGGCAAGTAACATCAGGTCCAAACTAAGGGGTACTTTGCACACTACGACATCGCAAGCCGATGGTAGCGATGCCAAGCGCGATAGTCCCCGCACCTGCGATATCTTGTGATAGCTGCCGTAGCAAACATTATCGCTACGGCAGCTTCACATGCACTTACCTGTCCTGCGACGTCGCTCTGGCTGGCGAACCGCCTGCTTCCTAAGGGGGCGCGTCGTGCAGCGTCACAGCGACGTCACACGGCAGGCGGCCAATAGAAGCACGGGGGCGGAGATGAGCGGGATGTAAACATCCTGCTCACCTCCTTCCTTCCTCATTGCAGCCGGGATGCAGGTAAGGCGATGTTCCTCGCTCCTGCGGCTTCATACACAGCGGTGTGTGCTGCCGCAGGAACTAGGAACAACATCGTGACATGGGTCCTTCCGAAATTATGGAAATGACCGATGCTACACCGATCATACGATTTCGACGCTTTTGCGCTTGTTAATCGTAGTAAAAAGGATTCACATACTCCGATGTCAACAGCGACGCTGGATGTGCGTCACTTTCGATTTGACCCCACCGACCGCGCACCTGCGAAGTCGTAGTGGGCAAAGTACCTTAGTGTCAGAACATGAACATCCAGAATCAAGCATTGTCTGATAGCCAGGGTCAAATATAAATTTACAGAAATGAAAACTGAAGAAAATGACAAACTCAACACAGCGCAAATAACCAAGCAGTCTGAAACTGTAGCAATTCAGCTTTACTTACTTCATGCCATGTTGTACTTTGATCCTGCAGCTGAAGCAGTGCATATCAAATATAGGGGAGCTGTCTCTTCACCGACAAATCGTGATTGCCCGCAGTGCCGACAACCCTTTTTTATATATATATTCCAAGACTATGATTATGTATGGATAATTTCACGATAGTGTTTCTTTCTATCCTTGGATCCTGTGTTGTTGTGATGTCATCATTTAATTCAGGGGTCTCAAACTGTGGCTCGTGGGCCGCATGCTGCCCCTCAAGCTGCTGCAGACTCGGTAATGATTGCAGCCGTCAGTCCTTCATTTCAGATGAATGTTTTGCTGGTGCTGCGTGGAGTAAAAGCTGCCTCTGTACAACTATTCCAGTGGCAGCTGCCAGCTAATCATAGGCAAGCATCTGTTGCGTATGGCATCAGCTGCTTACCTCTGATTGGACAGCAGCTGACATTGGAATAATTGTACAGAGACAGCTTCACTCTGCGCAGGGCCGGCAAAATGTTCATCTCAATTGAAGCACTGACAGTGGCCCCTGCACTGGGTCCACATGCCTGTGGGTCACAAGAAGCAGGGAAGAGGATGCCAAGGGAATGAAGGACAAGTAAGAATAATGTTTAGGGTTTTCGTGTGTATGTGTGTGTGTGTGTGCGTATGTGAAGAATGGCACAATAGGGGATCAGGATGGGACATTGCTACAAGAAAAGGACCACTAAAGGGGACATTACTGCAAGAAGAGGACCTGCATGGACACATTAGTAAAAGGGGATAACGATGGACACAATAGTAAAAGGGGTCAAGGATAGGCACTACTATACAATGGCCACAAGGATGGACACATTATTATAGGATCAGCACATTACTAGAGGATGGGAAAAAGGAAGGGCATATTACTACAGGATGGGCACAATGATTTGCACAAAGATGGGGACATTACTATATGATGGGGACAAGGATGGGCATATTACTACAGGATGGGGAGAAGGATGGGCATGTTACTACAGGATGGACACATTACTACAAGAAGGTGACAAGGATGGGCATAAAGGATGATGACAAGGATGAGGCATATTACTACAAGGGAACAAGGGCGAGGCACATTACTACAGGATTGGGACAAGATGGGCACATTACTGCAAGAGGACAAGGATGGGCGCATTACTACAAGAAGGGGAACAAAATGGGGGACATTACTAAATGAGGAAGAACAGGATGGGAACATTACTACACGAGGCTGGCCAAAATTACAATATGGTGCTAATTGTAAAACTATATTACTTACAAAAAGGGGATAAAATGTAAAAAAAAATAAATAAATAAAAGAAATCAAAATAAAAAATGATTTTTTTTTTTTACCATAAAAAGTTATTTTTGTTATATTTAAGCAAAAAAATGCATGTTTGTCATTCATAAATGAATGACAATTTTTCAAAAAAGTGATCCAAAGGTGTATAGAAAAAAAATATGATACCAATAAAAATATCACTGAAAAGAATGCAGCCCCCCAAATTATTTTTTTTATGTGTGGCCCACATACCCAGCCGAGTTTGAAACCCCTGATCTAAGCTGTGTTCTATATTATTAGAGTTTACATAGACTAAGAAATTAATAATAAGCTGATTTCTCTTGTTTTGTTGACCCAATAATATTTGTCTGTACCCATAGGCTGTGTTTTTAATTGATACGGTCATAAAAGTCTTACATGTTGTGCTGGTATCACAGCAGTATTCAGTGTTTGTTTATTCCTAGTTTGCAGTCTATTATGGTGATGTCACAGTAGACCATGTCTTTTTTTTATATGCTGTGTTCTGTTGTGGTAATATCTACGGTATATATACACTACTGCTATACCTAGATATAGTTAGAAGATTTTGGTAGGAACTTTGTATACGAACAGAATTCCAAAATAATCCGTACTCCACTGTAGTGGTGGTGCACCAGAAGGGTAAAGAGTGCAACATCAGAGAAGTCCTAGAACTCACGTTTGGTATAACCTTATATCTTTATTTCATTAAATTAATCCAAATGAATGCTTTAGCTCATCCCAAACTTTACACAGCAGCACCTGTGGAAACATGGGATAGGCAGAAAGGTTCACTTCGATTATTGTGAAGAAATAAATATATAAGGTTATAACCTAACGTGAGTGCCAGGACGTCTCTTATTTGTAGCAGAATCGGCCCTTCCAGTCAAGCAACGGATTTATATAGAATGATATGGTTATCAACAACATGTTTATGGAGGTTAGTCCCTGTGTTCTATGTATGTATTTGTTAAAGAGAGTATCCTTTCACACCATGCACATTCTTCTGGTGCACCCTTGGTGTGTGACAAGCAGTGCAGTGCATCCTCCCATCTACATGTTTTGCACCTATCTCTGCTCCTCTCTGGTTCCTGTGATGCCAAAGCTGTTAATCTTGGCTTTTTACCTATTTTGTTACATTACAACTGGTGTTTAAATATTTTTGTAATCTGATTTTTGTGTGATGCATCAGTACTAAAAAGTCTAAGCTGGGGAAGTAAAGTGAGAAAAATATATGCAAAAAAAAAAGATATATTCACCCCTTTTGCTATGAAGCCCCTAAAAAATTCTGGTGCTAGCAATTACCTTCATAATTCACATGCTTAGTGAAAGGAAGTCCACGTTTGTGCAATCAAAGTGTCCCATGGTCTGTCGTTATATACAGACCTTTTCTGAAAAGCCACAGAGGCTGCAACACCATTAGGCAAGAGGCATCATTAACCAAACAACACCATGAAAACTAAGGAGATCTCCAAACATGTCAGAGACAAAGTTAGAAGTACAAGTCAGGGTTGAGTTCTAAAAAAAAAAATCCCAATGTCTGATCATCCCCTGGAACACCATCAAATCCATTATTATCAAAGGGAAAGAACATGGTACCAAAAAAAACCTGCCAAGGTCCTCCCAGCAACACTCTCAGCCTGGGCAAGTAGGGCATTAATCAGAAGCAGCACAGAGAAAAAAGGGTAATCCTAAAGGAGCGGAAGAGTTCCCAAGCAGAGGCTGGAGTACCTGTCCAAACGACCACAACAAGCCATACACTCCATAGAGCTGGCCTTAATGGAAGAGTGGCCTGAAAAAAAGACTACTTCAAGCCAAAAATTCGAAGGCTCATTTTGATTTTGCCAAAAGACATGTGAGAGACTTCTCAAAGGTATGGAGGAAGGTGCTGCAGTCAGATGAGACCAAAATTGACCTTTTTGGCTACCAAGGTAAATGCTAGGTCATGGAGCTAAACCAACAGAGCTCATCACCCCAAGAACACCATCCCCACAGTGAAACATGGTGGCAGCATCATGCTGTGGGGATGTTTTTCGGCAGCAGGCACAGGGAAAATGTTCTGAGTCTAAGGGGTACTTTGCACACTGCGACATCGGTAACAATGTGTTACCGACGCTACAGCGATAGTCCCCGCCCCCGTCGGAGGTGCGATATCTTGTGATTGCTGCCGTTGCAAACATTATCGCTACGCCAGCTTCACATGCACTCACCTGCCCTGCAACGTCGCTCTGGCCGGCGAACCGCCTCCTCATTAAGGGGGCGGGTCGTGCGGCATCATAGTGACGTCACACGGCAGGCAGCCAATAGAAGCGGAGGGGCGGAGATGAGCGGGACGTAAACATCCCGCCCACCTCCTTCCTTCCGCATAGCCGGCCGGGACGCAGGTAGGAGATGTTCCTCGTTCCACCGGCTTCACACACAGCGATGAGTGCTGCCTGCTGGAACGAGGAACAACTTCGTACCGATGCAGCAGCGGCATTATGGAAATGTCGGACCCTACACCGATCATACAATAATGATGCTTTTGCGCTCGTTAATCGTATGTAAAAGGCTTTACACACTATGATGTCGACAGTGACGCCGGATGTGCGTCACTTTCGATTTGACCCCACCGACATCGCACCTGTGATATCGTAGTGTGCAAAGTACCCCTAAGGGAAGATACATACAAGGATATTCTTAAGCAAAACCTGTTTCAGTCTGTCGTTATTCTGAGAATGGGATGAAGGTTTACATTCCATCAAGAATATGACCCAAACCATGCTGCTAAAGCAACACTTGAGTGGTTTAAGGGAAAATGTGCAAATGTATTGGAGTGGCCTAGTCAAAACCCAGACCTTAATCCAATTGAGACCTTGAGAAATGGGAAAAAATCACAGTCACAGAGGGATCAAGACTTTCACAAGGCACTGTATGTATTTCAATGCAAAAAGGGGTGACTGTTTTTTGTATTGGAGTTTATAAAACGGAAGAAGTGGTTGTGGTCTGTGCAATAAAATCAGATGTTTTTTGCTTTCTTACTACAAAACAAATATATTACAGTATATAGAATTTATATGCATAGAACAGAAAATGAAATTATAAAATAAGTTTAATTCCTAAAAATCATTTGAAACACAACAGTGAATAGTTGAGGAAACTCACTGGTAGGTAATAAGATAATAATTCATGTTTTCCAGACGTGAGCTGTTATTTGGAGAACAATTGATTTTTCCACTATAAAGAAAATGTAGTGTCACTCCAAAAGTTATGTATTATTCTGCCTAAACATTGTTTGGCTACTTAACGGCCAGTGTATTTTTCATTTTTATCTGTCCTCAAGCTACAGTAACATTTCCAAATTATTGCAGAAAGATTGTTTCTTTTTCTAAATTAATTCAGCAACACAAATATGTATTGACCTCTGCGGTTTCCTGCCTCTCTCTTCTGCGTCCTGGGTAAGGCAGCAGTGGGATCAGCGGCAAACTATCTTTTTGTTGTATTGCATGTGGGGGCTGAAGAGCATTTGTAGAATATTGACGACAGTGAAGCTCACACTTCACTTTTATGAACAGTATGATATGTTATGAAACCTGGCTTTTTCAAATTGTGCCTGTGTTTTTATGAATAATGACACACATGTTGTACAGCAGCCTTTTACTAATTTATTTTATTTAAAACTGGGCCATTTTCACACCTTCTAACCAGGCATGGACTGGATGAACCGGAGATCATATAATGGATGTTTCCAAAAGAAGCACTGCCAGCACTTTCTATACAGTATAAACAGCGCTTGTTCAGCTCTTGTGTTTACAGTGATCAGGAAGGCAGAGATGATGATAAACCATCTCTGCCTTCTCCAGGGGGAGTTAGCTGTGTCAGACAGCCACCACCATACTGTAGCAGCTGCACAACCTTGTGCAAGCAACTTATTCAGCATGGACTTTTTAGAATGTTAGTGCAGAGTAGAGTGGAAACCAGGGCGTCTATTGCCGGTACGGAACGTTTTGAACAACTTTATCCGTAAGTTAAACTACAATTATAGATACAGTGTAATTACACTTAAAAAATATATAATTTTTTTAGCATCCATTCCGTTAGAGTAATTAGTGAGTACCTCATAAAAGTTTTACACTGGAGCTGTGCATAAATGTACAAAAAAAAGCAAAGGCTGTAAATTCTTTCCCGGTCGGTGGTGTTAAAGTATAGCAGGATTTCCCATCTCACTGCGGACAATGCAGATATAGCAGTGCCACAAAGAACTTAAGCCCAGGCTGATCTGGTATGACCGGAGTGTTAAAGCAGTTGTTCAGTACTTTAACATTGATGGGTCACCCTTAGGATAGATCATCAATGTCTGATTGGCCGGGGTCAAACACCTGGCACCCCCACCGACCAATTTCTCCCGGTGCCAGTGGCGGCACCAGGCGACCGTAAATGCTCAGTTCCGGAGCTGCCTTGTCTTTTGCTAGCAGCTGGGTATTTCACAACCACTTCCTTCTAATTTGAATCGGAGGTGGATGTGCAGTACCTAACTTTCGCCACAATTGGAAGACGGAGCAGCTCCAGAACTGAGCAGTTCCGCCTGCCTGCTGCTGCCACTGGTATGGGGAGCAGATGATCGGAGGTGTGCTGGGTTTCGGACTCCAGCCGATCAGTCATTCATGACCTACTATAAGGTTAGGCCAACAATTTAAGTATTGGTTAACCCCTCTAAATGAATGTTACACATTGACTTATATAAGATCAGGTAACACATTTTCTTTTTTATAATAAAAACCCATTATTGCTGCCTATGATCCTGTTTATATTTACACAACATACAACATACTAATTATAATTTAGCAAAATATATTTTTTCCCCCTCTCGCGCTTGTTTTTTTTTTTTTATAAATATCTTGATATACAGCTTTTTTCTTTTTCTCAAAGCAATCGTGGTCCAAAAAACCTTTCAACATTCCAAGAATATGCAAATCCCATATGTTCTATTTTAATCAGCCCTATTTTCTGTAGGGAATATTTTAATTCTCTGCTATCTGTCTTACCCATGCAGTTTCTTTGAGTCGATTAATAGATGGTAGAAATCTGCTGAGATTGTTATTGTTACCTAATGGGTGTAGAATTACAAAGACATTGAAGGATTAATCTCACTGATTTATTATCATATTCATGTTTATCTTTAAGGTGATATAATAAAATATCATTTTAATGGCATCTACCATGGCATTGATCATTATTTCTATTTATACAGTTTAGGGGATAGCTCTGTAGACCATATACACTTTCATATTGACACTTGCAGCGTACATATAAAAATAAACAGAGGGGACAAAACAGTCTAAGCTCATTGGCAATTCTATCAATATTGGGAGAACTTCCTTGTCAAGAAGACAAAACCGATGACGCCATTACAACTCAAAGGGGTCCATCAGGTGCTGTTGTATTTTTCATATGATGGATCCAGCATAATTTTATGGCTTCTGAATACAGCTGTGAAGAGAGCCAATTCTGTAAGCGTCAGGGAATCAAAATTTGAATATTATGGTTTGAGATGTCGTTTGACGACTGAAAGTACTTCAATACCATATCATTTGTGAGGCTTTTTTTTGTCAGTTCAGCTATATGAGTCCTTAATGTCTGCACTCACTTTGTCACAGGTGTGTCACTCGTGACAGACAGTCCTGTGGTGTACAGATATAGTAGGTCACAGCGTTTGGCTGTGCAAACTGCTCCTCGACCTTCTATTATTCCTGCTTGATATATATGGTAGCTTATGTATCTCTTCTGCTTGAGGTTCATCAATTTCCCTTTAGGATCCTGCAGAGTTCCTCTTATGCTGTCACGCTCCCGCCGTCACGGCACCACTCCTTACCCACTGATCCAGTCTCACGGTATCACTCCTTACCCACTGATCCAGTCTCACCGTCACAGTATCACTCCTTACCCACTAATCCAGTCCACGTGCCCACCGGTCACGGCTGCCACTCCCGCTCGTGCTCCCCTACATCCTGCTCCCTTGTGTCTGACTCTGAGTGGTCTGACTCTGAGTTATCTGGCTCGGATTCTGAGGCCCATGCATGTGTATAGGGCAGGGCCACACCCACTCACCTTAACTTATAGGCCCAGCACTCCTGAAGCAGGATATGACATGAGACTGGGACTGGGTATATAAGGCTGCCCTTTCAATGTGGGTGGTGCCTGAACAACGTGTTACATTAGCTAGGTGCTCAGATCCCCTTGTGCTTTTGTCCTGTTATTTACTCTATCTCTTCCGCAGAGCCAGTCCTGCTACCTTAACCTGGTCCTGACTCCAGTTTGCCCAGGAAGTCCTCCGGTGACTGTCGGCTGTGAATTCTATCATCCTTCCTCAGCCTGTACCCGTCTCCGATCCCCGACTTCACCTGGTGACCTCAGCCCTCACTCCAGCAGGACCCGGATCCCGCCTGACGTTCCTACCCGGCACCTGAACCTGATTCCCGTCACGTTTACTGCCTCCAGGAACTCTGTGACCCCAGAGACATCCTTATACCAGTTCCCTGAAAGACGCTATTCCTGTACCACTCGTGCTCCAGCTACCGTGCATCTAGGCCCTCTGGTGGGGTGATCGGACAGACCCTGTACAGGGGTTAGCTCTAGGTTGCCTCACTGGGGGAGTCTGGTGCACGGTCCAGAGAATCCACCACCAGGACCTAACACATGCTTTCAGCAGTTTCCATCAGTACTTCAGATTGTGCCCTTAAATGCTCTAATTTCCTTCTGGTCTTTGCTTGTGATAGCTCTAACTACCTACAGATCTAAGTGCAAGCAGTTGGCTTGCAATCATCTGGAGTAACTTTGTTGCATTTTGCAGTCCCTCTCCCAGTAAATTTTTGGAGATAAGCTGTTATTTTCCTTTGTTTGTTATCACTTTGTGTCCTTTAAATAAGGTGGGGTTGACAAAAAGATCATCCCATCCACACCCTACTTAAAGCACAGATCAGGGCCAGCCTAGGGCCAGGTATCCAGCTTGGCGCATAGATGCACAATGTATCTAGGGCGGTGAGGGAATCCAGGGCCCACAGTAAGCTTGGTCAGGGGTCACAATCCCCCTCTTCCCTAGATACAGTGTCTCCCTTTCCTTTCACCTTTTGGTGAGTACTTTCCCGTACCTAGCATGACACAATTTATGGTTAAATGAGCAGCTGCTGACATCTACTACTATCAATCATATTAACTTTCATGCAGCTTATATTTTTCGTCATTTAGCCATCCAAAGGGTCTACTTCTCTCACTCTCTGATCTATCTGGTAGTCAATTCCAGTAACCAGGACTCTTTCCATCCCTTACACACATTTCATTGAGTTTACACATGTAGTTGCACAGGCAGAGACTGAAACATATCCCGATATTGGTATCCAAATGTTTATTTGCCAAAAAGGATCTGTCCAATAGTATTAACGTTATTTAATGGCCAATAATATTGTATTTTTTTCCACAATTTGTAACACACATAATGCATTTAGTTCAAAAGTATCATCAGTAAAGAAGTATCTTGCTTCTCCTCCTCCTATTTGGTTTCAAAAGAGATCAATGTAGCTTGAAGGCTAATATATAACTACATGAAAAGAAAGGCAAAACATGGGTTTTTTAAGAAGCAAAAGTTTTATTACATACCCTGAAGAGTTTTTGTTCATGTCAATGGGAAGAAGCTTTAATATTTTATTTTCAATAGATATCCCCAGGTATCCTAGAATGGGAAACGAAAACAGAATGCATGTTCCCAGCATGGCGATAATGAAGGCACAACTTTTTCTTCTGTTCTTGATGTATAGTAAATGACATGCCCCAATGTAATAGTCTTTGGCTCTCAGGATGTCTGTTGTTAATTAGTTATTATTATACTGAAAATGTACCGCTCATGTTGTTTGAATAGTTCTTATATAGAGAGGAACATAAGATAGTGACATTTACTTGTTGTGTTTATAGCTGGTTCTGTCTGTTCTTTTTCCTTCCGACTAGTACTTCTATTCTGTAATCTGAGGGTGACCTCAGCGTGAGCTTTGTGCACACACCAATAAGTAATTAGGTTTCTGGCACATTTCTTAGGCATAGATTTATGTGTTATTTTTCTTGTGAAGTTCAGGGGTTTATAAACAGCAGCATTTCAGCAGTTTAATTTGGAGTAGTTAAACACAAGATCCGTGGTATTTTTATGCTTCATGAACTCATTGTGAACATCAGTTTCATAATTTATATATATTAATCAGTTTTCGTCTGAGAAAGCTCTTTAGAAAAGTGGGTGCTAATTAATGTTTTGAACATAACAGTATAGGCTGTAAATTGCACATTCAATGACCGTGGATGCCATGGTTTTATTTTATTTTTTTGTTGATGCTACAAAAAAGAAAAATGTTCTGTGCATGATTATAAATTTGGATGTTCTGAGGTTAAGACGCTAAATAATACTTGTTCTGTGTGTTTTGTTTATACTGACATGGACCCAATACAGTCCATAAAAATGTGTGTTGAGGGCTATGTAGTAAAAAATATAACACATTTTTCTGTAGGATTCAGTGTACATTGGTGCCTGTTAAACCCTATTGACGTAGACCGAGATCTGTCAAGGCTGTAATAGTGGTTTCTTTCATTTTGGCATCATGAGCAACTCTGCTGCTTAACTATTCTTCAAATCAGATCTAAAATTATCATTTTACGTGCCGAGACAATCATTACTGTTCAAAGGGTGGTTTGAAGGCAAAGTAATTTTCATTCTAAATCTCTTTCTATTTAGTGTCACAATCTAAGCTACTTTCTAATATACTTGAATTAGAAATTCCCTACCGTTCCCTAACTACACTATCTAACATATTCGATTTTTTTCCCTACTGCTTCCTGTATGATGACGCTTTGTTTGAAAATCCCAGTGCATGCTGGGATACTCAAATGAAGCGTAATAAAGGGGCACAGGCTGTGGTCACCGACGCAGCCTCTGCACCCTTCCTAAAATGAAACATCAACAGTGAGGCTTGTTTCAGGCGCTGGGCAATTTACTGTGCAATGTGTAATATGTACAATGACAGTGCACTCTGCTCTGTTTTGCCAGCTTATTTCTACTGATGTGAGAGTATGCAGTCATTGTACACATTGCACAGCGCTCAGGGATTAGCCACAGCATTACTGAGAGCACTTCATTTTAGGGAGGATGCAGAGGCTGTAACATGCACTGGTACTATCAAACAAAGTGTCATAAGGGGGCACAGGCTGTGGTCATCGACACAGCCTCTGCCCCCTCCCTAAAATGAAGCGTCATCAATGATGCTTATTTCAGGGGCTGGGCTATTTCCCGCAAGATGAGCACTGTGCAATGTGTTATATGCACAATGGTTACCCAAATATGTCACACAAGGGGGAAGAAAGACAGTGTCTGATGATAACAATGTACCAACGCACCCCCACACAATATAAATGGATAGACTATAAAAGAACCAATGTAACCCTATAAACATATAGCCAATACAAAAATGATCATAATAAAAACAGGTTTTATTAATGAATAGTTAAAATTATGATTAAAAAGTGCAATTTGCACAAAAAGGTAGCACGACAGGGGACAAGAATAATTTACAAAATCACACAAATATCACAAAAAATTTAAATAGTTCCACCACAAATAGTATAAAAGATATATATATATATATATATATATATATATATATATGTTATATGGACAAGATGATGTATATGTATCAAATGATAAATATACAAGCAGCACAGGATTGCACAAAATGCAGCAAAAAGTGACAGTGAATAAATAGATATAAATAAGATAAATACAATAAATAGTCACACGCACCGAGTAAGGTGCTGGACTATAGTGCAAAATATCAATGAGGTATGTAATAAATATAAATCCAAGTGGATGTATGTAAACAATAAATAGCCACACACAAAGTAAAGTGCAGGATTTGTAACATGAAGACTAATACTGGTAATATAGTGCAATCGAGTAGTTCAAAAATCAATATGAATAACTCATTTCCAAATGTTAATACATAGTAAATGTGGTGGAAGATAATAAAGGGTCAATACCCAAGCATAAAGTCAAATGAATAGAAGAGGTGGTGAGAGGAATCTACCTGTAGTCATGTCCCGCTGCCGTGCCGACGCTAAACCAACACGTGTTTCGGCATGTGGCCTTCGTCAGGGAGGTGTGGTGTCGGACGGCAGGAGAGGGACCCATATATACCCCCCCCACACCAATCAGTGTGGGTGCTGGGACATACCTATCGGGCACATGTGGACTGGCCAGACGTGACGCGCGGTATTTCGAAGGACGTCATCCATGGGCGGAGCCGATGACGCGAGCGGCCATGGAACACGTGGAAAGCCACGTGATTCTGGCCGATCACCCGACCGGGTCTGGACGCGGGAGGTGAGATGCCCCCACGATGACGCGCGCTGCACGAACCAGCGCATGCGCACATCCCAGCAGAGGTTCGTGTGGTCATTAATAAGTAAAGATAGATGAGGAAAGGAGGATCAAATGGATGAAGAATAGTATATGTGAGAGTGAAGAGTAGCATATGCGATACACTGAAATGTTGGCAGAAGAATAAGGAATAAGTGTGAAATACAGGTGTATAAATGTGTAAGTGCATGTATGTAACATAGGAAAGTGGAAGTGCAGGAAATGTATGAAATGTTATTATGTGTTTATGCACTATATATATGCAAATGTCTGAGCAAGATGTGAATAAATACATAGTATATAATATGATTGTGAATAAATATAAAAAATATATATAAAAATATATGTGGAAATATATTAATAAATAAATAAAAAATGGAGAGTGAATAGTAAAAAATGAGTGAAATTCATCTTGATCCTCTTCATGTTTCTTTCTTCATCCACATAGATATGTGACATCAGGGTGGAAAAAACAATTTAGAACCATCAAATCCAAAATACCGTAAGAAATGGGCAATGCTGGTAAATAGAATCAATATATGCAAAAAATAATAATAAAAAATAAAGAAAAGATAAATGCCGACAAACAACACACCAGAGGTTAAAACATGAAAAATAGCGTAGGCAAAAATGGCGGTTAAATAGATCTATATAAATATGATTTAAAAGAATAAAAACACTGATGCACAAAAGAGAACCTATAAGATATATATTATGTAAATACTCAAGGATTAAGAAAGGGGGCGAGGCTCAAAACATCATTCAACCCTTTAGGGTATACTGTGTCCAAGGTCCAAATCCATTTACATTCCTGTTGGGCCAGTCTCCTCATCACATTACCACCGCGAATGCCAGTGATAATGTGATCTATGCCGATCACTCTGAGTAAAGAAGCATCACAGTTATGGTGCTCCTTAAAATGTCTTGGAATTGATTTCAAGGCACTCAGATCCGTTTCAATTCGTGCCTGTTTGATATCCCGGACGTGCTCACGAATACGGACTTTCATCTCCCTACTCGTGAGACCGACATAGATCAGTGGGCATGGGCATGTGGCATAATATGTGACTGCTTTTGTTGAGCAAGTGATGGTATGAGTAATCACATTTTTTTTGTGCACGTAGAGTCACAAAACTCAGTGGCCACATCCACGTTCAGGCAGGCTACACATCTCCCACAAGGTTTGCACCCCCATTTTGGGGGAGAGATGGAGGGAAACAGGTTCTTTTGAATAGGTTGGTAGTGACTTGAAACTAGGTGATCGCCAATATTCCGGCCACGTCTCGCAGTCATGCTGGGATACGGTTTGATATATTGTTTAATAATTGGATCCGTTAAGAGGATTGGCCAAAATTTCTCAAGGCATTTTTTCATGGTGGGCCAGTGTGAGTGGTATCTTGTAATGAATCTCACCTGATCCGACTCTTGGTACTTGGGGGGAGTGTAGAGGAGGTCTTGTCTTTTTGAGTTTTTAGCTCTTATGTAGGCTGCATTGATGGATTTGTTGCTGTATCCACGATTTTGAAATCTCCTTAATTCAGAAGCTTGATTTTCAAAATCAGCTTCTGTGGAGCACACTCTCTTAATGCGGAGAAATTGTCCTGCTGGTATCCCGTTGAACATTTGAGGTGGATGAGAAGATTTGGCATGAAGAAATGAGTTTATTGATGTCGCCTTGCGGTCAATATCGGTCTGTAAAAGATTAGATGCATCGCGTTTAATCCTAACGTCCAAAAAAATCAATCGAAATTGTATCATACTTGTAGGTCAGGCACAGGTTAAGTTCATTCTTATTCAGAGAGTCAAAGAAGTTTTTTAATTCCACAGCAGAGCCCCTCCAAATCAAAAAAATGTCATCAATGAAGCGCGTCCAGAGAATGACACGCTCCATTGACACCTGAGATTCATCAGAAAATAGCTCCCTCTCCCACAGCCCCAGGAACAGATTTGCCCCTGCCTCCATCCTGCTGAAGAAGCATTAAGCGACACGCGTCCGGGACTGGGAGCTGCATTCCTTCCCCCCACTGCAGTGTGTTTGGAGCTCCTACTATTGTCCAATTTATGGGTAAGCCTTGAATTTAGCCTTATACCAACTGTATGATCTTTTTAGATGGTATTTTCCCTGGATTACCTGGGAGCTGCATTATGTCTGGTGACAGCGAACATTTTTGGTAGCTGTAACTAGGATATGGGACTCATTATGTTATTTGTCCTTTATTTCTACGCTAGCTAGACACACAGATCTACTTTTGTGGGGGGTGGATGTTTGGTAGTGGTCCTCCTCATACCTTTTGATAAATGAATCATGTGATTTTATATTTGTGTACATTCATATGTTTAATAAAAATTGATGTTTTTTGGAAATTTATACTCCTATGTGTATGTGGTTCTTTTTGGGACTCATATATCATTTATAGTCTGTTGATGGAGTTATTCCATTTATTTATCCATACATAAGGGAAGTATATGAAATTACTACTATGATATTGCAATTTTTCCCTTTGTCTTTGATCTTGTTTAAAGATATATTTTACCTGTCTGTGAAGTCAGGAAAGGAAATGAGATAGCAAGCTATCAATCAAGCTAAAGAGGCTAGTGCTGGGCAGGGAACATCCTTGGGAGGCAGTAACTTTGGAAGTGCCCTTTCATGCTCAGTACACTTATTATTTTTGCATATGGTTTATAACAATGATTTCTTGGGAATGTATTAACAAATAGAAGAAATAAAAGTGTTCATGAAGTTAGCTTTCAAAGACCTGTATTCTCATAAAACTGGAATGGTTGATTTTACTGACAAATTCCCTTTAGAGCTATTAACCCTAGAACACGCAAGCAATTCAATCTACCATAGAAAACAAATGACCTAGCAGGCCTGCGAGGCCCCAGGTATGCATTCTAGGGTTAAAGCCATATACTTTGGCTGTGACTTTATCATACACTCTCCACCCATTACTTTACTCACATCAGGACATTTTCTCCCGTATGGGTGCTTGCGTGAATGTTCTTATTAGTATAAGGATAGATTTCATTGTTACCTTAAAAAAAAAAAGGACTACTGTAAAGGAGCAACTTCTTTTACTGGTTTGTATACTGAAGAGATAAGGTTGTTTTCACAGTTTTTTCTACTGGCCAGCTATTTTATGGAATCCTAGTCAAACCCTCCTGCTAAAAGCAATGTAGATTTCAAATGCTATGCAAAATGTGTGTTTCTCACTTCTTCAAAATTATGATTACTAGTCATCTGTAAGCATTAAGTGGCTAGTACAGTCAAGAGCGCAAGGTGTGAAAATCTGAACAGTAGATGTGCTGCATATATTAGGCGTTCATAGTACGAGACACTGAAAGCACATCTTACAGCATATGGGGTTTTTTTCTTTGGTCACACAATCTGCAAAATATTTGAAATTTTTGTTCAAATTTAAAGCAATTAAAAAAAAAAACGAGATTGAAAACTGCCCACAGCAAACATAGCTCACTGCCAGTTCAGGGTATGAGAAGAATTCCAGGTTATTTTCTGCTATAATGAAATAGTGGTTGTGGTATCCAACAAGATAGAGAAATTTGTACAAGGTTCGGTAATGCCACGGTCCTGCCTCTCCCCTCCAACAGGTACGCCGACTTACTACCACGGCCAGATTGCACGCTCCCTTGCTTCATCGCGGCTCTCCACGTGCTCTCTTGCCTCCTGCTCCTGTAGCCTGTATACACTGCATAGGTCCCCAAGAAGCATGTTTAGGGCACCACCTGCTCTCCCTCTTTACATTGATTTTTTTTAGTACTCCATTTGAGTACATGATTACTGCTTTGGAGTTACAGTGGGAAACCCTCTGATCACAGGACTGTACAAGGGAGGGAGCCCCTTTTAAAGGTGATTAACCATCCCCGTGGCCTAATTGCTAAGGGTGTAGTCACTATGATAATGTCCTGTCAAAAATTTTAATAAAAAGACCAATTTACAGGAGCAAATCTGTATATTTTTTATCAAATATTTTAATGTTCCTTAAAATTAGCCACTTGAGAAGGAATAGGATGTGACCTCTGGTACCATTTGATGGAGAGACATGGGATCATCCTCCTACTCCAACTGACTGAAAATGAGCTTTAACATGAGCGTGTTTGTCATAGCAGGAGACTCATGGACAGATCTGATCACATGCTCCTCCATTAGCAGCCATTTTAAAACAAGAAATCTGTTTAGTCTGTAAGGCCGTAATAACAAGTGCACGAACAGAAACTGTAATTTGAATATATTACTGTGTTACAAAATCATGTCACCGACATATTTTTTCCAATAATGAAAAAGTGAACAATCCCTTTAAGTTCTAGATAAAAAAATAAGACTTTACATGTTTGAAGCGGGTTACCTTTGTTCACCTCCTCCTGAACATGAAAACAAACTACAGATGGCCTTAGATCACATGCATATTGATGAACAAATGTAACACTGCTGAACTTAGTATATGTAGTAGCTGTGGTGTAATTAGCTCATTATATAAGAAAGAATTGGCAAAAACACCTTTAATTAACTTGTTATTCATAGGATTAATAATGTGTCCAGCAAACGGCATGAATTGTAAACATGCATCAGAGAAGATAATTATTCCACAATGCAGTCATTTAGGCCATTTAGAAAATCTAGGTGCCGGAAATAAGCTACATATGGCAATAAATAATAAGGCTTGATTTGTGGATCAAATTAACTATAGTTTAAGTTGTACACTAATTATATAAATTATTTGAACGCTTGTGATACTATTAATTATGTATTATTAATTGCTTATTAAATTGATGATATCTCAACTCGTTAAGACCCACTTACATAATCGGCTAACGTCAGTAAAAGCAACAGATATCAGGAGTATATCAAACAATTAGTGTATCCAGCTCACCTGTCTGTAAGAGTGCATCGGTTGAAAAGTTACAAATAGATAATACACAAAAAGAGATCCAGCAATTCTTAAAAATAAACTTTTCTTTTCCTTAAGTTAAAAATAAACTAAAAAAAGAGGGAAGATACAAAATAGAGATTTACGCGTTTCGAGGCTAAAATGCTTCTTAATCATAACAAAAAAAAACCCAGAGTGATGCACCGGTTAAAAACCTTTCTTAAAGGGAATCTGTCATCAGGTTTTTGCCACTTAATTTGAGATGAGCTCTCAGATGGGGCAGCAAAAACCTGGTTACAGATTCCCTTTAAAGGAGACACACCCCACCACATGACCAAAGGTAAAACAGGAAACAATGTCCTGATAAATAAAAAAGAAAAAGGAAGCAAAGTTATTGCAAAGGAATCAAACAAACAAAAAATATGGTATTAATCAGCAAAATTAAATCCATGCGTTTATGAAGACTATTTGTTTTTTAAACCAGTGTATCGCTAGTGTTTTTAGGCTATGATTAAATATATTGATGGGCGATTCCCCTGATGTTTGGGATCGGGAGCCTCGCCCAAATGTTTTGTAATGATCGGGATTGAGATAATGCAAACTTGCTTCCGAACACCGAACTTGGGATTTACAGTTATGAGATAGGGCGGGGGGCTGTAAAATAAAGAATATAGTTGATAATAAACATTGTTATTATACTTACAGGTCCCGCGACGCGTCCTGCAGACTCTGTCTCCCGGCCATTTTTGCGTCTGCGTCCGATCATTGCTGTGCCCCCCGTAAGCACCACTGCCTAAAGGACCTTCCATGACGTCATAGCCATGTGACCAGTCTGGTGTGAATATTGTACAGACATTGGCTTACAGACTGGTCACATGACTATGACGTCATCGAAGGTCCTGTTAACGGAACTTTGACTGTCACTGTGAGGGTGTCGCATCGGCATCACCCGATACGGCCACACACTGTTTTGACAGGAGCGGTCGGCTGCATGTATTTCCATGAATCTAAGGCGCTCCTGTCTGGAGATCGTCAGGCTGTACTGGCTGATACTGATTGGAGACGCAAGTGGAATCATATCCTTACTGTCAGCCTGCTGTTCGCTCTGTACAGAGCGATGAAGCAGAGCTGACATGACTCTCCCTGCTTCTCTTTCTGTAGAGACGCTTATCTTTACAGAGTGATGAAGCAGAGTTGACAATGCTCTACCTGTGGACTACATTGGGCTAAGGATTTTTTTATAATAGAGATGGAGTCTCTAATTTTTTTTTCTTTTATTTTTAATTTGGCGTGATACCATGAATCTTGGGCTTAGTACCAGCTGAGAATACAAAGCTGATATTAACACCTTAATTACCCAGTGTGCTATCGCCATCAGGGCCGCTGGACAAGCCAAGTAAAGCACCTGGAAATAGCGCTAAGAAACAGTGCTCCATATCCAGGGGCAGCTGCGGAGAATCCCACCCCCCAGCTGCCTTGTTTTACTTTGCTGATGATTTTAAAAAAATGACGTACCGAGGTATTTTTGATTCTCAGTGCAGATAAAGCAAATGGCTACGGGCTGCCACCCCCATTTGCCTGGCTTTACCTTGGGTAGCAATCAAAATACAGGAAGCCTATTTTTGTTTTTAATTATTTTAAAAAATAATTTAAAAAAAAATGCGTGGGCTTCTGTCATATTTTGATTGCCAGTCAGGTAAAACCAGGCAGCTGGGGGCTGGGAATCTCAGCATGATAAGGCCCAAGTGTTCTGGCCCCACTTGCTAAAAACCACAGCCACCCCTGAAAATGGCGCATTGTTTCTTAGCTCCATTTCCAGGCGCTTTGCCCGGTTCATGCAGCGGCCTTGATGGCGGTGGCACTCTGTGTAATAAAGGGGTTAATACCAGCTTTGTATTCTCAGCTTGTACTAAGCCCGAAATTCATGATGTCACGCCAAATTAGACATGGCCACCATGAATTTCTAGTAAGCAGTAAAAAAAAACACAACACAGAATTGTTTTTTTATTAGAATTAAAACAAAAAAAAACATTTAGAGACTCCATCTTTATTATAAAAAAAATCCTTAGTCCGACGTAGTCCACAGGTAGCACAATGTCAGCTCTGTTTCATCACTCTGTACAGACAGTGTCTATACAGAGTGAGAGAGAAGCAAACTGTGGAAAGAATAGGCGCAAATAGGGTCTTATCCGGTAAACAGGTATGGGGTGAATATTAGGAAAATACTCATCTTATCAGGTTGTGCCAATCACAACCCCTTAACAAGCCTGGAAGTAGCGTGGAAGGCAGCGGTCCCGCAGTGGTGAGATGATTTCAAAGGCAGGAGAAAAGCGGGTTTAAATACCGCGCCAAAACCACAGGAGTCCGGACTCCTGTGGTTTCGGCGCGGTATTTAAACCCACTTTTCTCCTGCTTTTGAAATCATATACAGAGTGAGAAGCAGAGAGAGCATTGTCAACTCTGCATCATCACTTTGCACATACAGCATCTATACAGAATTAGAAGCAGGCTAACACTGAGGCCAGAGTTCCACTTACACATGACTCGTGCACTCTCGCATCGGCATCACCCAGCACGGACTGACACTCTCTGGACACAAGCGCCTCAGCTGCATGAAAATTCATGCAGCCAACTGCGCCTGTCAGGACAGTATGCGTCTGTACTGGGTGATGTGATGTGAGACTCGCGCAGTGACAGTCAAAGTTTAATCAAATCCATGGGCCATGTATTTGGGTGAACCCTGAGGTCACCACGAACACGGCAGAAAACAGCCGAAGATTGCCAAGTGACGAGCAGTGCAGTGCATACCCTTAGAAGTTATCATTTCTATGTGACCAGTCTAACCCAATGTCTATACAACATTCACACCAGACTGGTCACATGGGTATGACATCCTGGCAGTTCCTGTAAGTCAGTGGTGGTTAACAGTGGCATAGCAATAATTGGACGTGGAAGCAGAAGAGGCCAGGAGACAGTCTGCAGGACACGTCACGGAACCTGGAAGTATGATCATAATGTTTTTTAATAATGTACTTTTTATTTAAAGCCCCTGGACCGGAACTGTAACACAAGCTTTTAAGGAAAGCTCGTGTTCAGGATCGGGTACATGATTACTATGTGTTTGGTACGGACCCCGAACTTTATCACTAATTAAGAGGCATTTTAGCTTTTAAAAGCGTTAACCGTCGTTTTGTATCTTACCTCTTTTTTACTTTATTTTTAATTTTAAGAAATAATAGTTCATTTTTAAGACGTCCTGGATCTCTTTTTGTGGACAGTTTTATTTGTTTTTTTCATGGGACAGGTTCCCTTTAATGTTCCTGCAAACTGGATATGGTTTATAGAAATGTCATGCCCACTGTGTCACTTTTTTATGCAGCATAAACTGATCTGCGGTACATGTTTGAAATACGCAGTATTTCAATTTCTCCTGCGGGATTGCTGAATTTTATTTGCAGATTTTCCCCATAAAATTGCATTAGAAACTCTGCAGGGAAAATGGCATGTGTTTTTAGTGCCTTCCCATTGTGCAATTGCACTAAAGATGAATGTAATCTTCAACAGATATAATTTAAAATCTGAGTGTTAATGTGGTTCTTGAGACAGATTTGGTTTTGCTGTAAGTCTGCGATGAATTCCCAAAAAGAAGTGACATGCTTCCTTCGGATTTAAAATTTTGAATCACCCATCAATTTAAGTGTGTAAAATATCCGCAATGTATAGATTGGATTTGGTAAATCTCATCTTCTCTGCTTAAACTGTGTAACGCTGTGGATCTAAACATATATATAATAAAACACAGACATGTTTGTGACTGGTTCTGTAACCCAGTGTTAAACACAGTGTTTAAAGATAAACATGACCTTTACTATGTTATTAGGTGGAAGAACACAGCTAGAGATCTTTGAAAGCACAGCGGTGCAGTTATTGACACCTTACATGGTGTAACTTTCGTCTAGAATTAACCTCTTCATTGTTATAGCTGCTCTGTTTATTTCCAAATGTTTAATTGACATTCCGTTTATATTACTTCCCATCAACTACCAACTGAAGCCATAACACATAGAAATAGCGTTATGTTACCTGTTTTCATTCATATGAACAATTAGAAATTTTGTTTCTAGTCGGTTTCTAGCATTAAGTGCTAAAAAACCCCCAAAACATTCCTAGTTACAATTTCTTGAGATCTACACTCTATCTGGGAAGGGTATGTTAAAGATTTGGCTGTCAGAATTATGACTAAATGATTCTTTTGGCTGTATAGTCATGGTTCACCCCTTGTGTATCCTGCACAGCTTCCCTCCCTGCACAAACTCCTCCATGTCTCTTGTCACTCATCTTGTATTAGTCAAAAAGGAATAAAATACATTCAACTTGGTAAATTATTAAAAAATAATTGTAACAAACTTTTTTCCTGCTTTCTTGCTTGCATATAGACATTGACATCTTGGCTAAGTCTTAATATATGTACAGTGCCTACAAGTAGTATTCAACCCCCTGCAGATTTAGCAGGTTTGATAAGATGCAAATAAGTTAGAGCCTGCAAACTTCAAACAAGAGCAGGATTTATGAACAGATGCATAAATCTTACAAACCAACAAGTTATGTTGCTCAGTTAAATTTTAATAAATTTTCAACATAAAAGTGTGGGTCAATTATTATTCAACCCCTAGGTTTAATATTTTGTGGAATAACCCTTGTTTGCAATTACAGCTAATAATCGTCTTTTATAAGACCTGATCAGGCCGGCAAAGGTCTCTGGAGTTATCTTGGCCCACTCCTCCATGCAGATCTTCTCCAAGTTATCTAGGTTCTTTGGGTGTCTCATGTGGACTTTAATCTTGAGCTCCTTCCACAAGTTTTCAATTGGGTTAAGGTCAGGAGACTGACTAGGCCACTGCAACACCTTGATTTTTTCCCTCTTGAACCAGGCCTTGGTTTTCTTGGCTGTGTGCTTTGGTTCGTTGTCTTGTTGGAAGATGAAATGACGACCCATCTTAAGATCCTTGATGGAGGAGCGGAGGTTCTTGGCCAAAATCTCCAGGTAGGCCGTGCTATCCATCTTCCCATGGATGCGGACCAGATGGCCAGGCCCCTTGGCTGAGAAACAGCCCCACAGCATGATGCTGCCACCACCAAGCTTGACTGTAGGGATGGTATTCTTGGGGTCGTATGCAGGGCCATCCAGTCTCCAAACGTCACGTGTGTGGTTGGCACCAAGGATCTCGATCTTGGTCTCATCAGACCAGAGAACCTTGAACCAGTCTGTCTCAGAGTCCTCCAAGTGATCATGAGCAAACTGTAGACGAGCCTTGACATGACGCTTTGAAAGTAAAGGTACCTTACGGGCTCGTCTGGAACGGAGACCATTGCGGTGGAGTACGTTACTTATGGTATTGACTGAAACCAATGTCCCCACTGCCATGAGATCTTCCCGGAGCTCCTTCCTTGTTGTCCTTGGGTTAGCCTTGACTCTTTGGACAAGCCTGGCCTCGGCACGTGTGGAAACTTTCAAAGGCTGTCCAGGCCGGGGAAGGCTAACAGTAGTTCCATAAGCCTTCCACTTCAGGATGATGCTCACAACAGTGGAGACAGGTAGGCCCAACTCCTTGGAAAGGGTTTTGTACCCCTTGCCAGCCTTGTGACCCTCCACGATCTTGTCTCTGATGGCCTTGGAATGCTCCTTTGTCTTTCCCATGTTGACCAAGTATGAGTGCTGTTCACAAGTTTGGGGAGGGTCTTAATTAGTCAGAAAAGGCTGGAAAAATAGATAATTAATCCAAACATGTGAAGCTCATTGTTCTTTGTGCCTGAAATACTTCTTAATACTTTAGGGGAACCAAACAGAATTCTGGTGGTTTGAGGGGTTGAATAATAAATGACCCTCTGAATAAACTTTTCACAATTAAAAAAAAAAAAAAATGAAATAACATTTTTTTTTGCTGCAGTGCATTTCACACTTCCAGGCTGATCTACAGTTCAAATGTCACAATGCCAAGTTAATTCCGAATGTGTAAACCTGCTAAATCTGCAGGGGGTTGAATACTACTTGTAGGCACTGTATGTGTTTTTCCTTGCGCTACAGATGCAACAGTTCATAAAATATCACACATGAAAAATCTCCTGATGTAGAAAGTGGACACTTAAAGGGAACCTGTCACCTTCAGAAAAGCTGTTTATGTTTATCTGTATACATAGGAGTAATCTGCAGGTAAATAGTGTTTAAATCCTGTCTGGCAGTTTTACTGAAAGAGTAGCTACATAGAGAAAAAAAAAAGCTATATTCTCTCTGCAGCCACTCACATCCAGTCATCGAGGCAGTGCAGGGAATGGTTACAATCACTGCTTATTACACAGTGAGCACGCTGCTATCACTCCCCAGCACCACCCGATGACTAGAAGTGAGCGGCTGCAAGGAGAATATTTCTTCCAGTTCTCCCTTTAGCTGCACTTCCAGTAAACCTGCCTGACATGACTTAAGAGTAGAGATGGGGGAACCTGCAGATGTTTGGGCCCAGCGAGTCCGGACGGAATAAAAAACAAAACAAAAATAAAAAGTTCTGTTTGGGACTGGACTTGAACTTAAACCTGAACCCAGTATAAGTCTATGGGGACCCAAGTTTGTGCGCTGTAAAAAGGTGTTAGGGCTAGGGGGCTGAAAATGGAAGCAAAATAGGGATTAAAGCAGGACAATTATACTTAATTATACTTAATTAAGACTTATACTTAGTCTTCACGCATCTGTCACACTGCTTCCGGGTCCACTCATTAACCCTTATGAATATTCAATGTTATCCCCCATCCACCCTTTGAGACCACGTCTGTGATTTGTTCGAGCCAGACACTTCGGGTGTGCTGGTGTCTGTGTTTGTTTGCCCTCACACTAGCTGTCTGAATCCAAAAATGGTGTGTAATCATAAATACCTGAAAAAAATGTCTTGACATCACCCCAATTTTGATACTCAGCCAAGATAAAGCAGACAACTGGGGGCTAGTATTTTGAGGCAGTCCTCAGCCTCACCTAAATTGGTGCATCTATTAGATGCGCCAATTCTGGCATGTTACACACCTCATCTTGAATGCCCTGGAGTGGTGGCAATCGGGGTAATATAAGAGGTTAATTACAGCTGTGAATTGTCAAAAAATCACAGCTGTCATCAAGTCTGAGGTTAATAATGGGTAGGAGTCTATGACCCCCATTACTAATCTTGTAAGTAAAACGAAATTAACACAAAAACATAGAGAAAAATCCTATATAAAAAAGCCCAAAAATACAAAAAAAGCCTTCTTTTTCACATTTATTAACCCCCAAAATACACCTGAAGGTATGAAGTAATCTACAGACATGACGTCCCACCACAATCCTGGCTCTATCTGAGGTCGCAGTAAGTGGTCATATTAGAAAACATGACCGAGCACTGCGGCATAAGGGACACACTGATGGAGCCACCACTCTGAGCGGTGACGTAAATGAATTCACCTGAGGTCACAGCTGTTGGTTGCTAAGGTACCCCAAATATGGCCTCAAGTGATCTCAATGAACTCACTTCACATGAGTTCATAGAGTTCACCTGAGCTGAGTTCATTGAGTTCACCTGAGGTCACAGTTAGGTACCATTGGGAACCAACAGCTGTGAATTCAATGCTGGATTACCGGCTTAGGCTATGTGCACATGTTCAGTATTTGGTTGCAGAAAATCTGCACCAAATCTGCTTTTCCTAGCAGAAAAATGTGTAAAAGAAAGCTTCAAATCAACAGCGCTTTTTTCTAATACGTTTTTCTGCCTGGAGATGCAGATTTGTTGCAGAAATTTCTGCACTAGAGATGAGCGAACCGGTCCCGGTTCGGCTCGAGGCGGTTCGCCGAACGGGGGGTCTGGCTCGAGTTCGGCTCGTCGAACGTTCGACGAACCGAACTCGAACGTATAGGCTATAATGGGAGGCAATCACAAACATATAAAAATGCATTATAAATGTACACAAACAGTTAATAAACATTGCCATAACACTTACCGGTCCTCGCGATCCCTTCTGCACTCTGTCTCCTGCCGCTATTCCATCCGATGATCGCTGAATCCTCCCGGTGACCTGCACTGCCAGCAGAGAAGCAGGACCTATCGTGACGTCAAAATAGCCATGTGACCAGTCACGTGGCTATTATCTCATTGGCTACAGACTGGTCACATGACTATGACACGTCATGTAGGACCTGCGAGTGCATCTCTCCGGTACACGGTGCACATATGTGTATCGCCGTGTACCGACGACATGCTCTAGCACACGGTCGACTCCCCGTTCCGTTAGGGACCGGCTGACACAGCCGGTCATTAACGGAGATCACCGTTGCCATAGCAACGCAGTTAGCGGTGACGTCACCGCTAACCGCGGCTCCGAGAGCACCGTTGCTATGGTAACGCGTCTGTCAGCGTTACCGCTAGCAGCCAGCAGTGATCACTCACGGAGTGAAGGCTGCACGCTGCTTCCCGATTGTAGTGAGCATTGTAGTTAGGATGGAGGTTCCCCAGCCCCAAGTGATGAGCTGGTGAATCTCATCCTTCCTCACTACAATCGTCACTACTACTACACTAGAAAGAAAGAAGACAGAAGAGCAGGATCGTGGAGGGCTGACAGGGGTAATAAAGATGGAGTCTCTAATGTGTCTGTGTATTTATTTCTATTAAAGTATTTTTTCTCTGTGTGGTGTCTTTTTTTAACCCTTTATTGGAGATTCTTAATGGCCGGGTCAAACGTGCCTGACATTAAGAATCTCTGGCTTAATACTGGCTGGTAAAACAAAGCCAGTATTAACTCATGATTACCCAACAAGCCACCCGGCTCCAGGGCTGTTGGAAGAGTTGGATACAGCGCCAGATGATGGCGCTTCTATGAGAGCGCCATTTTCTGGGACGGCTGCGGACTGAAATCCGCAGCAGAGGCGCCCACAAACCTCGGGCTAACCTGTGCTGCGGATTCCAATCCCCAGCTGCCTAGTTGTACCCGGCTGGACACAAAAATAGGGCGAAGCCCACGTCATTTGTTTTTTAATTATTTCATGAAATAAGTGAAATAATTAAAAAAAACGGGCTTCTCTATATTTTTGGTTCCCAGCCGGGTACAAATAGGCAACTGGGGGTTGGAGGCAGCCCGTGGCTGCCAGCTGTACCTGGCTAGCATACAAAAATATGGCGAAGCCCACGTCATTTTTTTGGTGGGCAAAAAACTTCTGCATACAGTCCTGGATGGAGTATGCTGAGCCTTGTAGTTCTGCAGCTGCTGTCTGCTCTTCTCCATACAGACAGACAGCAGCTGCAGAACTATAAGGCTCAGCATACTCCATCCAGGACTGTATGCAGAAGTTTTTTGCCCCCTGAAAAAATTATGTGGCTTCGCCATATTTTTGTATGCTAGCCAGGTACAGCAGGCAGGTACGGCTGCCCCCAACCCCCAGTTGCCTATTTGTACCCGGCTGGGAACCAAAAATAAAGGGAAGCCCTTTTTTTATTATTTCATGAATTTCATGAAATAATTAGAAAACAAATGACGTAGGCTTTGCCCCATTTTTGTGTCCAGCCAGGTACAACTAGGCAGCTGGGGATTGGAATCCGCACCACCGGTTGGCCTGAGCTTTCTGGGCCCCACTGCTGCGAATTGCAGTCTGCAGCCACCTCAGAAAATGGCATTTTCATAGAAGCGCCATCTTCTGGCGCTGTATCCAACTCTTCCAGCACCTGCCTGCTATACCTGGCTAGCATACAAAAATATGGCGAAGCTCACGTCCTTTTTTTGTAGCTTTTTGGCAAAAAAAAAAAAAAAAATGCTTCCCTGGATTTTCCATTGCCAGTGAAGGTAACACCAAGCAGTGGGGGTTAGCAGCCAGTAGCTGCTTGGATTACCCTTAGCTAGCAATACAAAAAATGCAGTGGGAGCTAACATATATTTTTTTTAATTATTTATTTAAATAACTAAAAATAAAATGGGCTTCCCTGTATTTTGATTGCTGGACATCACAGTGCTGTAAAAATAAATCTTTAAAAAAATGACGTAGCGCTCCGCGGTATTTTTGATTCTCAGCGCAGATAAAGCAGACAGCTATGGGTTGCCACCCCCATCTGCCTGCCGTTACCTTGGTTGGCAATCAAAATACAGGGAAGCCCATTAATTTTTTCTATTTAAAAAATAGTTAAAAAAAAAAAATTACGTTGGGTCCCCCCATTTTTGATAGCCAGCTAGGGTAAAGCAGACGGCTGTAGCCTGAAAACCACAGCTGGCAGCTTTACCGTGGTTGGGGATCCAATGTGGAGGTCCCCTCAGGCTCTTTTTTATAATTATTTTATAAATATTAATAATTACACAATAAAAGTAGGGGACCCCCCAAATTGGATCACCAGCCAAGGTAAAGCGGACAGCTGTGGTCTGGTATTCTCAGGGTGGGAAGGTCCATAGTTATTGGGCCTTCACGGCCTAAAAATAGCAGGCCGCAGGCACCCCAGACGTGGCGCATCCACTAGATGCGCCAATCCTGGCGCTTCACCCCAGCTCATCCCGTGCCCTGGTGCAGTGGCAAACGGGGTAATAAATCGGGTTGATACTAGCTGTAAAGTCACCTGAGATCAAGCCCAGCAGTTTGTGATGTCATGGCGTCTATTAGATACCCAACATCATAAACTGTCAGTACTAACAAAAACAAAAAATCGACAAAAGAAATTTATTTGAAAAAACAGTCCCCAAAACATTTCCTCTTTCACCAATTTATTGTAAGAAAAAAAATAAAGGGGTCCCACGACGACTCTGGACCGTCTAGAATATGGGGGGGAGACACTCAGGGAACGTATCCCCCATTTTCTAGGAGTGCGGACCCTTCATGTGAGGAGTGTGGGTGCAATGAATCTGCACTCACTCTCCCCGGGTCCACAGCAGCAGAGTCCATGTCGTAATGGTTGCTACCAAAGCTGCAATGCCCTGCTCATGAGGTAAGGGCATGCCTAATCAGGAGAACTACTGTAGAGGAAGCTCTGCTCACTGGTATATAGGTGCTCAGAGGTAATAATAGATAAAATTAGTGAGTAACCTCGGCACTCTATATCTCCCAGACTAAGTCAGTAAGTCACAATGGATAGTAATGCAAAATCACTCTTTATTGGTCCGTATTAAGAAAATTTTTTTTTCATAAGCATATATGTTTTTGTCCAAAACAAGTTACAAATGACGTTTCGGCCTGAGCCTTCGTCAGATTGGACTTATCTGCATGTAATCATGAAAAATGACAATAATCAGTATCACATAAGAGTGAGAGAACAATAACATAAACTCGAACAATGTAGAGGTACAATTGGGATGCAGCAAAAAAATTGCAACACAGCAAGAAATGAAACACATGATACAAATGTCATAATACAGTACAAGGACAATATAGTAATGACAAATATGGGGTCAGAGTAGACTTAGACAGCTCTGGTACGAAAGAGATGTCAATCATAAAGTAACATGTGCAGTAGGTGTAGAGCTACACTATGCATGGCAGAGCTAATGGGTAGACCGACCATAGAAAAAGTAGAGAAAAAGTGGAGAAAAAGTGGAGAATAAGTGGAACATAAGAGGAGAAAAAGTGGAGAAAAAGTGGAGAAAAAAGTGGAGAAAAAGTGGAGAAAAAGTGGAGAAAAAGTGGAGAAAAAGTGGAGATTAAGAGGAGAAAAAGTGGAGAAAAAAGTGGAGAAAAAAGTGGAGAAAAAGTGGAGCATAAGAGGAGAAAAAGTGGAGAAAAAGTGGAGAAAAAGTGGAGAAAAAGTGGAGAAAAAGTGGAGATTAAGAGGAGAAAAAGTGGAGAAAAAAGTGGAGAAAAAAGTGGAGAAAAAGTGGAGCATAAGAGGAGAAAAAGTGGAGAAAAAGTGGAGAAAAAAGTGGAGAAAAAGTGGAGCATAAGAGGAGAAAAAGTGGAGATTAAGAGGAGAAAAAGTGGAGAAAAAGTGGAGAAAAAGTGGAGCATAAGAGGAGAAAAAGTGGAGAAAAAAGTGAAGAAAAAGTGGAGAAAAAGTGGAGCATAAGAGGAGAAAAAGTGGAGAAAAAGAGGAGAAAAAGTGGAGAAAAAGTGGAGAAAAAGTGGAGCATAAGAGGAGAAAAAGTGGAGAAAAAGTGGAGAAAAAGTGGAGAAAAAGTGGAGCATAAGAGGAGAAAAAGTGGAGAAAAAAGTGAAGAAAAAGTGGAGAAAAAGTGGAGCATAAGAGGAGAAAAAGTGGAGAAAAAGTGGAGCATAAGAGGAGAAAAAGTGGAGAAAAAAGTGGAGAAAACGTGGAGAAAAAGTGGAGAAAAAGTGGAGAAAAAGTGGAGCATAAGAGGAGAAAAAGTGGAGAAAAAGTGGAGAAAAAGTGGAGCATAAGAGGAGAAAAAGTGGAGAAAAAAATGGAGAAAAAGTGGAGAAAAAGTGGAGAGAAAGTGGAGAAAAAAATGGAGAAAAAGTGGAACACCCTTTGGTACCTTTCATGTGGCACTAAGGGGTGCTTAGCTTTGTATTTAGCCAAAAAAATGAAAAAAAAATGACATAGGGTTCCCCCTAGTTTTGTAGCCAGCTAGGGTAAAGCAGACGGCTGCAGCCTGCAGACCACAGCTGGCAACCTCACCTTGGCTGGTAATCCAAAACTGAGGGCACCCCACGCTGTTATTTTAAATTAAATAAATAATTAAAAAAAAAAACACGTAGGGGTCCCCCAAAATTGGATCACCAGCCAAGGTAAAGCAGACAGCTGGGGCCTGATATTCTCAGACTAGGGAGGTCCATGGTTATTGGAATCTCCCCAGCCTAAAAATAGCAGGCCGCAGCCGCCCCAGAAGTGGCGCATCCATTAGATGCGCCAATCCTGGTGCTTCGCCCCAGCTCATCCCGCGCCCTGGTGCGGTGGCAAACGGGGTAATATTTGGGGTTAATACCAGATGTGTAATGTCACCTGGCATCAAGCCCTGGGGTTGGTGAGGTCAGGCGTCTATCAGATACCCGACATCACCAACCCAGTCAGTAATAAAAAAAAATAGACGACAAACACATTTTTATTTGAAAAAACACTCCCCAAAACATTCCCTCTTTAACCAATTTATTAGATTGAAAAACAAATCCAGGTCTGGTGTAATCCAAGGGGTTGCCATGACGATCCACACTGTCCCAGTCAATGAAGAGCAGGATGTTCCCCATTGACTGGGAGAGCAGTGCAGTGACCTGAGCTAACATCAATGGGTCAGCCCAGGTCACTGCAGGGCATGACAAGTGCTGCTTCAGCGAGGTACATTACCTGCGCTGATCTCCAGCACACTGACAGCCCCTGTCACTGAGGTCAATGACCGGCGCCTTCACAGCAAGTATCGCGAGAGGTCCGTGACGTCACCGCTAGTCAGTCTCGGGTCGGAAGCGAGAGGTGATGTGACAAGCGGCGGCCATGGAGGACAGTGACAGCGCTGAGGTCGGGATGGCGGGACTTCATCACCGCAGGTAAGCCGAGCGAGCGAGCGAGCGAGCGAGCGGGCGGGCGGGCGGGGGGGGATGGGGGGGATGGGGGGGGATGGGGGGGGGGATGTGTGTGTGTGTGTGTGTTTGTGTATGTATGTGTACATGCCGCGGGCAGGAGGGGGCGGAGCGAGCTGAGCGGGAAAGTGTGGGCTTCCTGCACGTAACTAAGATAAACATCGGGTTACTAACCAAAGCGCTTTGCTTGGATACCCGATGTTTATCTTGGTTACCAGCTTGTGGCAGGCTGCCAGCGATGGCTCCTGCACACTGTAGCTGTAAAAAGCCCTGCTTTTTGCTGCTAGAACCGTTCTCGAACGTATCTAGAACTATCGAGCTTTTGCAAAAAGCTCGAGTTCTAGTTCGATCTAGAACATGCCCCAAAATCACTCGAGCCGCGAACTGGAGAACCACGAACCACGAACCGCGCTCAACTCTATTCTGCACCAAATTTCTGCACCAAATCTTCATCTCTTTGCAGAAAAACACTTCCAATCCGCATCTCATTTTTTGACACATTTTTCTGCCAGGAGATGCAGATTTCTGCAACAAATTTTAGCAACAAATTTCTGTACTGTATCAGCATTAGAGATAAGCGAACCTGAGGTTCAGTTTTCAAACCGAACACCAACTTTAAAAAACAGAGTTCGGGTTCGGAGTTTGAATGCTTTATGTGCGAGCTTCACTCAGGCAAGCAATGCTGCGCTCAGGTACGCTTGGTGCTCAGCCCTGTGCGTGCCTTTTGCAGTGTTTGAACAGCACTCACTGGGGTCATGGTGTGTGAGGCTCTCCGTAGCTCAGTAACCTGGGGTCGTTATGGTAATGACCCAGGGGTTCCATGCCAGCAATTGGGTTCCTGTGATTGTATTATAGGGACTTGGTCGCCAGGGAGATGTATGCGATTCTTCTCCATACCTACTGAATACTGCTATCACATTGATTGCAGCATTCAGGGGGTTAAACTGCCAGGAACAGCGCAGGCACCATACCTAGCAGAGAGAGCCAGGTCCCGGCTGTAATATCAGCCGAAGACCCAACGGTTCAGTACCTGAACCACCGCAATCGTCATGACTAAAAGAAGAAAGCAAAAAAAGCATCAAAAATGTATGTGAAAAAATGAGCAAACGTAATAAAAAACTTTTTCAGCTGCTTTTTTTGCTGCCAAAAAATGTTTTTTTATGTGCAGAAAATCAGCACATAAAAAAGCAACGTGTGCACATCATAGCCTTACAGTTTCTTCATCGTGATATATTTGTGAAATTTAAGAAATGTTAGATCTGTATATTTGAGGGTGACAATATTTGCATCAATTTCTGTCTTTTAATATTAACCCCTTCACGACCTTGGACGGATCTATCCGTCCAGGATCGTGTCCCGTTAAGCCCCGCCCCCTACCGCGGGCAGGCGGCGTGGATCGGCACACATATTAGCTGTTTTCAACAGCTGACATGTGTTCCTGCTAGCCGCGGGTGGAATCGCTTCCACCCGCGGCCATTAACCCCTTAAATCTTGCTGCCAAAGTCTGGCAGCAAGATTTAAATGCGCGCGGCCATGTTTCTTACTTACCGCCGCCCCCACCGGAAGTCACGTGTGTTATCACGTGACTATCGGTAGTTGCCATCGTAGCACAGGGTCATGTGATGACGCCTGCTGCTATGATCTTTCACTTTCGTTTTCCCTCGGCCGAGAGCAGAGGGAAAAACAAAGTGAGTGAATCTGCTGTTTACAGCTGTATTGCTGTGATCAGCAGATAGACAATAGCGATCGAATTGCTGATCGCTATAGCCCCCTAGGGGGACTTGTAAAATAAAAAAAAAAGTAAAAAAAAAAGTTTTAAAAATAAAAATAAAACAAACCCTAAAAGTTCAAATCACCCCCCCTTTCCCCCATTGAAAATTAAAGGGTTAAAAAATAAATATACACATATTTGGTATCGCCGCGTTCAGAAATGCCCAATCTATCAAAATATAAAATCAATTAATCTGATTGGTAAACTGCGTAGTGGCAAAAAAATTCCAAACGCCAAAATTACGTTTTTTGGTCGCCGCAAGTTTTACGCAAAATGCAATAACAGGCGATCAAAACGTAGCATCTGCGCAAAAATGGTACCATTATAAATGTCAGCTCGAGACGCAAAAAATAAGCCATCACTGAGCCATAGATCCCAAAAAATAAGAACGCTACGTGTTTCGGAAAATGGCGCAAAACGTGCGCCACTTTTATTGGACAAACTTGTGAATTTTTTTTAACCCCTTGGATACAAGTAAACCTATACATGTTTGGTGTCTACAAACTCGCACCGACCTGAGGCATCACATACATACATCAGTTTTATCATATAGGGAACACGGTGAATAAAACATCCCAAAAACTATTGTGCGATCACACTTTTTTTGCAGTTTTTCCACACTTGGAATTTTTTTGCTGTTTTCCAGTACAATATATGGTAAAACCTATGGTTTCATTTAAAAGTACAACTCGTCCCGCAAAAAACAAGCCCTCATATGGCAAGATTGACTGAATAATAAAAAAGTTACGGCTCTCGGAAGAAAAGGAGCAAAAAACAAAACCGCAAAAACGGAAAGTGCCCGGGGGCTGAAGGGGTTTATATAGGATCCCTCTTTTCAGTTCCAAACCGTAACTGCTCTGAGGCACCTTTCACATTGCATTTCAGTGGCTCCGTCGGGGCATACGTCCGAAATCCCACCACTCCCCCACAAAACGTAGTCTGCTACGTCTGAGCATCCGCCTGCAGAAAGCGTATTCACCCGAAAATGGTGCAAGACAGAGTATACGCTTGCTCCGTCTGCTCCATTATACTCAATAGCTCTGTCGGTGCATACGTCAGAAACACGTTTTGTGGGGGAGGGGTGGAATTTCAGACATATGCCCCAACGAAGCCACTGAAACACAATGTGAAAGGGGCCTTAAAGTTATAGCTCGCTCACAACACCATATTAATTGGACAAGAGCTATCCAATTATTTTTTGTCGGCTAGCACTCAACCAATGCGGCAGGGTAATGAGCAATGTTTTATTTTATCCTACCAATTCGGCATAAGAAAAAAAAAATTGCAGCATGCTGTGCTTTGCCTTGCAAACTGGATGCCATTCAAGTCTATGGGAGTGTGGAAAACATCAGACTGCACTCGGATGACATCATGTGACTCTAGCCTATAAGTATAATTTCTATAGACACTATATTCTTTACAAGGCAATGCGTTTAGTTGGTACTGCTGAAATTGGAATTGAAATTGGAAGTATATGGAGGATTTTAAAAAAATAAGCAAAAAAAAAACATATTCAGGGAAGAAGCACGAACAAAATAAGAGCAAAACCTGACACTTATAGTTTGATGACACGTCCTCTTTAAGTAAGTGACATTGGCTGTCCTGATGCTCCTAAAATGGAGAAAATGATTGCATCCACTGACAAACTACTTTTTGAATGAATAATATTTCATTTGAAAGCCGAGTGCATTTTCAGCATCATTTCCATCCTTTATGCAGCATAGATATTGTTCTGCAAACACAAGTGCCGACTTGCTGTCTGCTCCAGCCATTGCCTCGGCTGCATGAGATGTTGCTTTTATTTTTATTGCAAATGCAATTACCATCTTAAACACATTTCACAAGAGGAAAAATCAAATCAGGATTTGATGAGGCATTAATTGTAAAATCTGTTTCTTGAGCCAAACAAACAAATGCTTGACCTATGTAAAACATTAAAACAGTCCGAGTGATGCTTGTTTTACATTTCCCTTGTGTAAGAAAAATCATTAAACCATTGAGACGTTGCTTCCATTTGCAAAATATAGACCAGGATAATGGAGTGAGTTTTGTTGTACCCGGGTAGCCTAAGTGCTCCTTTACAATGTAGCCTGTATTTTTCACCACTATATCCATTTTAGGCTTCATACATTTTTGCATTACTGCAGAATCTCTCTGTTGGGCGGTCAGTCGTTTTACAGCCTGAGGGGAAAGAACACAATTCTAGTTCTAATATTTACTTCTCCAAATATAGCAGCAATCCGTTTTCAGTATTTTATGGAAATTCATGGAGACAAAAAATAGCAGAAACCACCCACAACATTTGATGACAGATTAAATGTTTAGGATTTTACATATTATTTTTTGAGAGAAAAAAGTGACTGTGATTTTTAATGCACTTTTGACTAAAACGCAAAATGAATTCATATGCCATAGCAGCTAGGGCTTGTATTTTCTTTTCTTGCTGTATCCACTTCTGGAATTGTGACAAAACATGTGTCAAAATAGGTTTTTCCAAAAATCGCTGTATGAGAAACCACTCTAAAGGGGGTGTTACACGCAGCGATATCGCTGGTTAAAGCACCCGCCCCCATCGTTTGTGTGTAACGGGCAAATCGCTGCCCGTGGCACACAATATCGTTCGGAGCCATCATACGGGACTTACCTGCATAGCGATGTCGCTGTTGCCGGCGAACCACCTCCTTTCTAAGGGGGCGGTTTGTGCGGCGTCACAGCGGCGTCACTAAGCGGCCGCCCAATAGAAGAGAAGGGGCGGAGATGAGCTGGACGTAACATCCCGCCCACCTCATTCCTTCCTCATTGCCGGCGGCCACAGGTAAGCTGTAGTTCGTCGTTCCCGAGGTGTCACACGTAGCGACGAACCTATGTGCTCAACAATCAACGATTTTTTAAAAAGGATCGACGTGTCAACGATGGACGATTTGCTGAGTATTTTCCATCGTTAACGGTCGTTCATGCGTGTCACACACAACAACGTCGCTAAAGATGCTGGATGTGCGTCACGGAATCCGTGACCCCAGCGATATATTGTTAGATACGTCACTGCATGTGACGGGGCCTTTAGGCTATGTGCGCACTAGAAAATTGACTTTTTTTTAAGAAAAATTCGCACCCTCTGGCAGGTAAACCACACCTGCGTTTTTGCCACGTTTTTAATGCGTTTTGCCACATTTTTGCAGCGGTTTTTCCGCGGGTTGGTCCCTGCAGTTTTTTACCATTATCTATGGCAAAAAATTACAGGTACCTGTAGAAAAGAAGTGACATGCACATTAATTCCGCAGCGGAAATTCCGCAGGTTTAAAAATACGCAGTGTGCGCACAGCATTTTTTATACACATTTTCTGCAGCAAATCCACAGTAAAATCCGTGGTGAATTCGCAGCATGTGCACATGGCCTTAGGCCTCTGTTAGATGGCTGTGAGGGATATACATGTTCTGGCTGTGCTTTTCACATATTGAACAAGGACCCATCATAGTCTATATGGCTAATCACATCTGTGTTTTTTGCAGACCAAGTGAATCTCAAGAAGGGAGACGTCTGTTTTTGATCTGAGTCGCAAACCAGAATTACCATTAGGCCACGTGCACATTTTGAGCATTTGATGAGTTTTTAGCTCAGTATTTATAAGGTCACGTGCACACATTGAGTATTTGGTGAGTTTTTCATCTTTGTATTTGTATTCCAAATCCAGGAGTGGAACAATCAGAGGAAAAGTAGAATAGTTAACATAGACACCATGTCTGCACTTATCACACACTCTTGGTTTTGGCTTACAAATACTAAAGTAAAAAAAACTGACCAAATGCTCAACGTGTGCATGTGGCCTTATAAATACTGAGATAAAAACTCACCAAATACTCAACATGTGCATGTGGCCTTACAAGTCTTATAGGTCTGTCAAAAATCACAATTCATGTGCAATCTTTGTGCTGTCAGTGATTGACATTGTAATGGATAAAAGAAGATCTGCAGGGTTTTTTCCTTTCCATCAGTGAAAAATCATTGATGAAACAATGATGGTAATAAGATCCAAAATACAGATTAACAATAGTCTGTTTTTTTCCAGATGAGATAAATCCCATGTAAACAAGACCTTGCATAGGAATTTGTGCTGGTTTTCTTACTTTAGAAACAAATTTATTTTCCTGTTTGTATTATTAAATACATTTTTATGGCTTTCCTTTGCACTGAATGTATTATGAGTTTATTTACTCCTGGGGTTGTCTGGGCTTTCTGTATAATTTCTTTTTGGATATAGGCTGCAGAATGCTGACATTTTGTAATATACTCATTGTCAATATTCTGCACTGTTGCCTATGTACCATGCTTAGTCATATGATCGGCTTTCTCTTGGTTGTGGAGGAGCTACTAACACCTCAACTAGACTGTTCCTATCTGGAGCCTGGTAGTAAAATCAGGACTTGACATTACACCCAGATTCCAGCAGGCCCACCTCTCTCCACTCTGCAATTCCAGCACCATTGCAGTACACCTTTCTCCTGCTGCCATCACACAGTGTAACTGCCAGGCAACACTGGACTAGGGAGTGCGGGTAGTTCTAAGAACGCTAATTGAACTGAGTTGTCCAATCAGCTGAAAGGAGGAGGTAGAGCCCAAGTATATTTGCAGAAAGTAGTACACAGAACAGTCTCTCCTATCATCTGATTGGGCAGTTCACATCCTCTTCATAGGAGCCGGCGCTGCAATTACACTGCAGTCATACAGCGCTGGGTGAATGTAGAAACTCTGTAAACAAGGGAAATTCAAGTGTTATTGCAGCTATGGCTTCTATGTAGAATATGTCAGCGCTAACACAGACAGGGAGGGAGAGACCACCTCACTGCTAATCCACACAGGCTTCAGCAGGCTGCAGGGGATGACCTCTCCCTCCCTCTGTGCTCTTCTCTCTGACAGACCTTCTCAGTGTGTGCACCAGAGAGAGGGGGAGTGGCATCTGCACCATGCAGACGGCTGGCACCAGGGAGAGGGAGGAGGGGTGCTTGCACCAGGGAGAGGGAGGAAGGGGACCTACTTTAGTGGGAGGGGAGAGGGTCACCTGTACCAGAGAGGGGTGCCTGCACCACAGAGAGGAGGAGGAGTGACTCCACTGCTCTGGCTGGAGAAGATAATGACAAAGGCCCACTGCTTTCCTGGAGATCCAGGAAGAGGCGAGAATACTGTAAAATATTATATACAGTTGAAACCAGAAGTTTACATACACTATCTAAAAAGACACATATGTATGTTTTTCTCACTATCTGACATGAAATCAGAATAAACCTTTCACATTTTAGATCAATTAGGATTACCAAAATTATTCATATTTGCCAAATGCCAGGAAAATGAGTAAGAGAGAATGTTTTAAGGCATTTTTATTATTTTCTGCAAAGTCAAAAGTTCACATACACGGAGTACAATGCTTTTTAACAATATGGAACATACCATATGATGATGTTATGTCTTTGGAAGCTTCTGATAGTTTTATTGGCAACATCTGAGTTAATTAGGAACACATTTGTGGATGTATTTTAATGCATGTTTGAAACACTTCTTTGCAAATCCTCTTGGGAAAGTCAAAAGAAATCAGCCAAGATCTCAGGAAGAAATTTGTAGACTTGCACAAGTGTGGTTCATCCTTTGGTGTAATTTACAGATACCTGAAGGTGCCTCGTTCATCTGTACAAGCAATTATACTCAAGTACAAACAAGATGGACATGTCCAGCCATCATACTGCTCAGGAAGGAGATGGGTTCTGTGTGTCAGAGATGAACATGCTTTCATCAGACGTGCATATCAACCCAAGATCAAAAGCAAAAGACCTTGTGAAGATGCTGAAGGAAGCTGGTAAGATTGTGTCATTATCCACAGTGAAACTAGTACTGTATCAACATGGGCTGAAAAGTCACTCTGCCAGAAAGAAGCCATTACTCCAAAAGAAGCATAAAAAAGCCAGATTAATGTGTGCAAATGCACACCGGAACAGAGACCTTCATTTTTGGATACATGTCTTGTGGAATTGGTGCATCTCATGTATGCAACCATTCTGGGGTGACTGCAGGCTACTTTTTTTATAGGCTCGTGGGCCCAGTAACCATGTGCCTCTTCAGCCTGAGAATACTAGCCCCCAACTGTCTGCTTTATCTTAGCTGGGTATCAAAATTGTGGGGGGACCACACACCGTTTTTTTATAAAAAGTCATGTATTTAAATAATTGTAAAAAAACCACATGAGGTCCATCGCATTTTGAGTCACAGCCAAGAAAGCGCGCATAGCTGGGGGTTGCAGCCTGTTGCAATCTGCTTTATCTTAGCTGCATACCACTATAAAAGGGACCCTATGTAATTTTTTTTTCCAATTTATTTATTTTTACACTCCACTGTTGTGATCCAGTGATTGAGGAAGATCAGAAAAAGAGCACCTTAACAGACTGCAGACCTAATACTGACACACAACTAAAAGTGGCCGTGGGACGAGCCTACGATGACCTAGTCGTCTCGACACAGCCGGAGAACTAAATACTCTAACAGAGAGAAATGTAGAAAAGCTAATCTGCCTCGGAGTAGTCCCCAAAGATATAGATAGCCCCCCACATGTAAAGATTATCCTGATATAGGAAAACACAATACGTAGCTAGAGAACAGAGTCAGCAAAGATGAGGCCCAAAACTATCTGCATAGGAATGAACAGGAAAGAGTATGTGAGCAAGGATGGTTGACCTTAGGGAGATCAACATCCACCACTGTGGAGACACCATCACGTGTTTCTCAACGCAGTGATTCTAGAGCAATGCCCCCTGGGAAATATTCAAAGCAAGAAGGCCTGCGGAGACACCATCACGTGTTTCTCAACGCTGGCAGGAAACTAGCCAGGTCTTTCACCGGGAGGAACAACCACGGGAAGGGCAGTCTCCAGTCAAGAAGACCACCTATACCAAACATGGTATCCATCCACAGACAGCCGTTTCGGGGTATTTGCCCCTCAGTGTGGAGTAGGAATCTGACTAGTGGGAGCATTGCCTAGTAAAAGACTATGTGAGCAAGGATGGTTGACCTTAGGGAGATCAACATCCACCACTGCGGAGACACCATCACGTGTTTCTCAACGCAGTGATTCTAGAGCAATGCCCCCTAAGGTCTCCCTAAGGTCAACCATCCTTGCTCACATAGTCTTTTACTAGGCAATGCTCCCACTAGCCAGATTCCTACTCCACACTGATGAGGGGCAAATACCCCGAAACGGCTGTCTGTGGATGGATACCATGTTTGGTATAGGTGGTCTTCTTGACTGGAGACTGCCCTTCCCGTGGTTGTTCCTTCCCGGTGAAAGACCTGGCTAGTTTCCTGCCAGCGTTGAGAAACACGTGATGGTGTCTCCGCAGGCCTTCTTGCTTTGAATATTTCCCAGGGGGCATTGCTCTAGAATCACTGCGTTGAGAAACACGTGATGGTGTCTCCGCAGTGGTGGATGTTGATCTCCCTAAGGTCAACCATCCTTGCTCACATAGTCTTTTACTAGGCAATGCTCCTACTAGCCAGATTCCTACTCCACACTGATGAGGGGCAAATACCCCGAAACGGCTGTCTGTGGATGGATACCATGTTTGGTATAGGTGGTCTTCTTGACTGGAGACTGCCCTTCCCGTGGTTGTTCCTTCCCGGTGAAAGACCTGGCTAGTTTCCTGCCAGCGTTGAGAAACACGTGATGGTGTCTCCGCAGGCCTTCTTGCTTTGAACAGGAAAGAGCACTGACTGCAGCCATAAAAACCCTAATAAATACCAGCATGCCTGACATGGAAAAATACTGAGCCTGAACAGGCTCTCCCCCGCTATATCAGTACTCTGGTGTTACTGAGATCCAAGAAAAACATTGATATAGAGAGGGGACTGAATATTGTACCAAGCTTGACAAAACATAATGGTCACTGGTAGGTGTGAGATCTGCCTGTTTGACAGCTCACCAGCGACCATGTAATGACGCAGCAGCAATTCTGATAAGGTCAGATCGTCATCGTGATCGCTGCTGCGTCGCTACGTGTGACCTCGGCTTTTGTCTAAGGCTACATTCATGAAATGTCCTATTGCTGTCTGTTTTTTTTTTCCTGAAAAGCACAACAAACCCATAAAATTTAATTGATTCATACAAACATCAGTGAGATCAGTGTCTGCAGCCCATGAGACTCAGAGCATATCCTTTTGTCATCTGTTTTGCAGATCAGACTTGGACATTAAAGTATATTGAGATCCGTGAGACAGGTATGAAACTAAGAAGACACACTTCATACTTCAGAGTTTCATCCTAGTTTCATTCATTTTTAAGTGAAGCATTATTTTAACCATAAATAACTGAACCATTGTTAAGAAACATTGGATAAATAAAAGTTCAGACAGTCAACCTGCATCAGTGAAAAAAAACCCTAGATGTAACAAAAATACAACTGGGATGAAACATGAGAAAAAATGATTGTTCCGTTTCTCTCACATGGAAGGAGTCACAACCATGTGTGATTGTACCCTCACCCAGCTAAAAATGTCTTGTTTAAATGGTTGCCTCATGAAGGGCAAATAGATCTAATAGAAGGGACCCTAATTGGGATGCTTTCATCAAGAGGATTGGAGCACTGCTCAGTAAGAATGGCTTTTTTCATTGGTGAGCCTAGGCCATTTATGTAATAGCTGAATGCCCAACAACTGCTGCAAATGACAAATTGTAGGATCTACTAGGCTTTCCTCTGAATAAGATGAAAACCAGTAGAAAGAAGAAGCAGCTCTGTCCACAGCCAATGCAGAAAATCCAATTTATTTAAACGTGTGCATAACAACCGTGGGGAAGAGACCAGGTGCAGCCGCTCAGAGGACGACGGCCGTTTTGTGCTTGCTTGCACTTCAACAGGTCCTTGAGGACCTGTTGATGCGCAAGCAAACGTTACACGGTCGTGTCCTCTGAGTGGCTGCACCCAGTCTCTTCCCCGCAAGGACCTGCTGAAGCGCAAGCAAGCACGAAACGGCCGTCGTCCTCTGAGCAGCTGCACCTGATCTCTTTCCCCGAAGGACCTGTTGAACCACAAGTATGAAACGGCTGTTGTCCTTTGAGCGGCTGCGCCCAGTCTCTTCCCCACAAGGACCTGTTGAAGCGCAAGCAAGCACGAAACGGCCGTCGTCCTCTGAGTAGCTGCACCCGGTCTCTTTTCCGTTGGTTTTATGCAATCATTCAAATAAATTGGATTTTCTGCATGGGCTATGGACAGTGCCCCTTCTACTGGTTTTCATCTTGATGATATCCTGACTGTGGAGCGTGCACACTGAGCCAGAATTTACCTCCAGAGGTCTCGAGCATACTTTCTCCTTTTCCAGCCGTTTTACGAGGTAACCACGTAGTTATGCAGGACTGTTTCCTCTTCGGTTGATACTTTTCTCTGAATAAGTGTACGTGAAAGAAAAGTAAAATGCACAGGCTGAAAAAAGTTGTCTTCCTGACGACTATGATGTCCCTGTCATAACATGATAGATTTATTATACTATTGTTGATTTCTACTGCTATGCACTAAAGTGCACAGTCCTCCAGAATTATAGAAACCATTTTTATTATAACATACCATTAATTTCACTGTTACTTACCAAGTATTCTTCCTGTCACAAGGAAGATAATATTCTGCTTTGTAGCAAAACCGCATGAAATTCTAAAATAAATCAATAGAAAATTATGTTTGCAATTCATTTGATAGAAACTGACAGAGCAAGAAAATTAGAAAACAAGCCACTTAAAAAGCAGTCAAAGTTGGCGCACAATCCTGTGATAATACACTGGCTAATAAATACTTAAATGACTTTTTCACTTCACATAAAACAATGTGGATATTTACAGCTTGTAGCATGTGCTGATGGCAGTGTACTCTAGACCCTAGCATTTGTTAAATATTCATGTGGATGAAAGTATAAATATCTTTCCTTTTAAATTTTCAGTGGTGGAAGAAAGCAATTTTTCATATTGCAGCGCCTTTGGGTAATTTATGAAACATTTTGTACATTCACCTGCATAAATTCAAAATGAAGCTTTTGGTAATACAGTGTTCTGTTGCTAAAGGGATGGCCACCATGCAGTATTCTGAATGCCATGTAATGTACTGATGCCATGGAACATTTTATTAACATTTAGGCTTTCCGCAGCAGATTAGACTACTTATGTTTTACCATATCTGTTTCCTTTATATTGTGCTCACATAGAGAATTTAACATTAACCACTCACGGGGCAGTCTGACCATTCAGATATTGGGGCAATGCCAAGGGTCATTTACAGATGTGTTTATCTATAATCTTAATTGTCAGTATTCCAGTCCAATACAATCACAATCTTATTCTATGTTCACATAGTGCATCTTTTTTTGACCACAATGATGCAGCGTTCTTGGCTCCAAAAAACGCACCCGCAGCAAAAAACGCATACCTGCCGCATTTTTACTGCATTTTTGCCGCGTTTTGCCCAATACGTTTTTTAAGTCAAATCTATTGACTGGAAGGGCTCAAAATGCTGGCGAACATGAAAAAGAATTGACATGCTGTATCTTCAAAAACGCAGCCAAGATGCAGTGGACAGCAAAATAGAAATCTCAGACTTTGCTGTAGGAAGGAAATGCATGCATTTAGGTGCATCTTTGTGACCTCAAAAATACAGTAAAAGATGCAGTGTGTGAACATAGCCTTATATTATAAAAGCATAGATTAACCCTTTAATGGAAAATAATGAAAAGGTACGTTGTTGCTATAGGTACCAACTGCTCCACAGTCATGTCTACCAGCAGGATCTGCAGCTGAACTTCGATTGCTGTTAAGAATTTAGATGTCGCTATCAGTCTCTTTAAATGCTGCTACCAAACCCACCAATTAGCCATGCGATGGGGCACTGATGGGTGATAATGGCAGCTGGATGCTTGCTGAATATCCACATTGCTACCATCTTGGCACTCTTGTAATGCTCTACCAGTGACTGTGTAACTGTGCTTCAAAGCAGACTGTAGTTTACAATATACACTGCAATACTGTGGTATTCCATTCACATGTAGAGAAAAGTGTATGCGTTCAGCTCACCTCTGAAATGCTTGGTTAGAGCCATGGGAAATGCTAGGATGAAATCCTGGTTGGGAAAAAATGGAATGGACGTAGAAAGTCACTGAAAATCCAGCACTTAAAGTGCTGGATTTTAACTTATTACTACTGTTGTATTGCACTATATAGTATAAGTGATCAGATAATCACAGCTTCAAATCCGCTAAAGGGACTTAAAGTAAAGTAATGAATGATAATAATATTTTTTATTTCTATAGGGCCAACATATTCCACGACACTTACAATTCAGTAGGTATATGTACAAACAAGATAAGACTTTACAGAGTAACTCATAGTTCAACGCATACCAAGAACAATAAGTCTATGTTCACATAGTGCATCTGTACTTAACCACAAAGATGCACCGTTTTTGGCCCCAAAAAACGCACTCATGGCAAAAACACAGCAAAAAACAAATGCATTTTTTACGCATTTTTACTGCATTTTGCCCAGTGCGTTTTTTAAGTCAAATCTATTGACTGGAAGGGCTCAAAAACGCTGGAAAAACGCAAAAAGAATTGACATGCTGCATCTTCAAAAACGCAGCCAAGATTCAGACAAAAAGATGCACAGTGTGAACAGCAAAATAGAAATCTCATAGACTTTTATGGGAGAAGGAAATACATGCATTTAGGTGCATCTTTGTAACATCAAAAATGCACCAAAAAAGCAGTAAAAGATGCACTGTGAGAATATAGCCTAATTGCCCTGCTCATAAGCTTACAATCTATGATGAAATAGGAGTGACACAAAAGGTAAAGGGTAAAAATAAAAGTGCTTGTCTTGTAAAGTCCAGACCTACAAAGTGACTGGAAAAGAGAACACAGGATAGTTATATTAGTGAGGTGAGGTGAGGGGATATGCCAGTCTGAAGAAATGTGTTTTAGGGCACATATGTAACTGTAGATACTGGGAATTAATTAGATTTTCTGGGGTAGGTGTATTCCATAGAATTGGTGCTTGAAGAAAGAAGTCTTAGAGATGGGAGTGGGAGGAGGTTCAGATTATAGCTAATTTAGTCTTGGGTCATTAGCAAAATGGAGAGGACTTGTAGGGTGGTAGACAGAGATTAGGGACGGCATGTATTGCGGTGCAGCACTGTGGAGAGCTTTGTATTTAAGAGTGAAGGTTTGAATTGAATTCTGTAGTAGATGGACAACCAGTGCAAAGACTGGCACATGGTGGTGTCATCAGTGTAGCGGTTGGACAGAAATATGATTTTGGCTGCTGCATTCATGATAGATCGGAGAGGAGAGAGTTTAATAAAAAAGAGACTGATTTATAGAGTTACAGTAGTCCAGGCAAGAATTAATCAGAGCAACAGTAAGAGATTTAAGAGTCAAAATTAAGAAAAGCTACAGTTCTAAAGATATTTTTGAGGTGAAGGCAACATGAGCTATTGAGTGATCTAGTATATAGGGAGTAGAGATGAGCAAACGTTTGGAGGTTTGGTTTGCAGGTACATTCAAACCTTAGGTGAGGTTCGGTTTGTGACCCTGACTTGAACCGAACCTCTATGGAAGTCAGTGTTTGGGCAGTTCATGTCTCATGTCTCTGCCCATATGCAGCCAACCATAAGCAGAACACGTCTGGGGGCAGATGGGCAGGGTTTTTCAATCAGGTGTCTTTTAAATGAAGGGGACGTAATGCGTAGTGTCCATCAACTGTTATCTTTTAACTATAATAGATAAAAAAAAATTAAAACTAAGTGATACATCATTGGAATCAGGGCCTCTTTTCCTACATTATGCTGGTCTCAGATTAGGTAGCAAAAACCTGGAACAGATTCCTTTTGATCTTACTGACCTGGAGAATCATGTATCAGTGTCATTTTTGATGCATAATGTATTGTGGAAAAGTAAAAGCCAAAAAACAATGACAAATTTTCTATTTTACAATCCTTTGGCTATATTGATGGAAAAGTAAAAGAAAAAGTTATGGCTATTGGAAGTATGGGAGGAAAAAAAAAATCCAAACTGGAAATTCAAATTTAGCGGTAAGGGGTTAAAATCTCAATCACCTTTCTGCTACTGTAATGCACAGTATCTTTTTCCCAACATACCTGGGTTGAATATTCGTGGTGTACATGCCATGTTTGAACAGACTGGTCAGGTCCTCCGAAGTTTGAGATGATCTATGTAACCAATATTCACTTTAGCAAAGAGTTAAGAGGGCCCAAATATATTACCCCTGAATTTCCTAGTAGATTTTAATATTTAATAACGTGTAATTTCGGCAATGCTTTCTCATGCTTCTTGGTTACTTTTTGATACAGAAGTAAAGCTGTTGTGGAAAGATTTGCAGCATCAGATTTTTCTTTCATTTTTCATCCATTTTTATCTGTCTGCAATACTAAATAATATGGACTGTTCACATCGACTTATATAAATTATGCGTATTTTAAAAATGCTGAGTGCACTACTTTCATCTGTTTAGTGGAAGGAAAACACCTATTGAAGTTGTATATATGGATGTAACAGTTAGTGGTTCCTTTCTATTCTGAATGGCATCAGTTTATGGAGTGTTATTTTAAAGTGTGTTTTATAAGAAGCACGTGTCATCTCATCATTTACTGTGTACATTTTTAAAGAAAGGATAATAGCTTTTCTTAGGGGAAAGCACTTCAATCCACAAATAAATAGTTTCTCTGAAATGATTCATTTAAGGTATCAAACATGATTTATAAATCCCCTGTGGTGTGCTCAGCTGAGCTTAGCCTGTTGGGATTAATAAATGACCTTATCCCCACTAAGTATGGGAGACAGCTCTTCCCATTGCTTATATTTTTATCTTACGCAAAGAAAAATGCCGGAAGACACAAAATATTTCGTAGCTTATACAGTTGGAAAAATTAGTAGATGTACTAAGTGACTTGTGCATCACAAGGAGCTCTGACCATTTCTTTTTTCAAAGTCCTAGAGTTGTAGCTTGGCTTTCCTTCATCAGGTTAAATGTTAAGCCTTCATTCTGTATCTAAATACTTTGGTCCTGCTGAGTGGCTTGTTGATGCGTCAATGACGCCCAGCACCTAGGGTAAATGTCATCCCTCAGCCCGAGAAAAGCCCCTCTTGGGACAAGTGTTTACATGCACAAAATGCTACAAACAGCTAATTTATCTTTCTTAATAAATAAATTAAGTATAAATAAGAATTGAGGATGTAAATTGCTTTAAAAGGAATGTCTAATCAGAAAATGTACTATAGTTTAAATTGGAATTTTGTGTTACTTTTTTTTTAGAATTTTTATTTCAACAAAAGTAAAAAAGTGGAACCAGTTGTTCTACTATAACTACTGAAGAGTAAGATGTTTGATATGCTGCTAAAAGTGCATGGGAACCCCCCCAAACAAAAAAAAAATGTAAATGTACCTGGAAAACTGAAATAGTAGGCAAATAGTCATAATGAGTGCCTTAAACACCAGCTCTTTAGGTAAATTTTACAATTACCCCTATGGTTTGCACCAAATCATTATTTGTACATGAATACACAATTAGAACCATCATTGAAACAGGAATACAATGCCAAGCTTGGTACAGGGATCCATTGAAATGTCAGGTCAGTACCATATACTTTTGTATTGCATGAACCTATAACTCTCACTATGTTGTAAGCGTTTGGCTGCTCACGTGATGGGGGTCATTCACTTGGCTGCGTTTCTGAGGTAGCGCAGGAACACAAACCTCTTAAAAAGTCCAAATAATTTATTAAAAAAATCCAGCATAAACCGCTCCTCAAAACATTACCGAAATACAGATGGATTTCAGGTCTGTTAAACTCATAGTACTCCTGCACATTTCACATACACAATCTGAGTGCAGCTATCTCAGCCTCCACGCAGTCACTTCCAGTCTGTTAACACCATAGAGGTTTCTGTGCCTCTCTCACTGAGTCCAACAGCCCTGTTACCTCTCGCTGGCCGTTTCGCCAGAAACATGGATTTCAGGTCCGTCTTTGTTGCGGTCCGCCCGCTCAGGTTTGCAGGTTTGGATACTTCCCAGCATCCTGAGTGGGCTCTCTCAGTGTCCACTCACTCACGTGTGAAGCCAACCCCCTGCTCCTTCAGATGGGTTCCTTCCAGAGGATTCAGACCTCTTTGAGATAAACGTCCTCTTTTCCCTCAGAGGCTGCTCCTCATGCAGTGCTTGTCATACACTGCTCCAAAACACACTCTCTGACTCCAGGTGCCAAACAAGCTAATTAAGACCTGTGTCAGACACACCCATCTCTTAGCCATCTGTAATCTTGGCCCATTCAATAGTATAGGAAGATGTGGTACTACATGTACCAGAAAGAACTCCCAGGATCACACCACTTCCGTGGTACATACCTGTCATTCACAATATAACCGGTCGCCTTTTCACAATGTCTTTAACTATTTTAAGGAGATACTGAGAATTGTTATTAACAGCCATCTGCAGACCAGACAAGAACAGTAGTACTGATGAGACAAAGTCAGTATCACAAAGAGACATTTACATACAGGTACCTTATAGGTGACATCTTCTCTGATTGTTGAAATTCTCTTTCTTTTCTTCTCCATCTTGTCGAGATGCCATTATGACTTTAGACAATCCACATCTTGTTTCTGCAGACTTCTCACCTCTATTGTCTTCTGCAGCATATCCCAACATAGTGTCCTTAAAAATAAGTGCATTAATATAATGCTCCTAATTAACAGTATCTGCCTTATGCTGTGCCCCTGAATAATTCCCCTCGTTGTACTCCTTACCTACCCTCTCTTTTCCTTACTGTGCCACTCTCTACGTTTTCACTTTACTATCTCCCAATACTGTCCCTTGACATTCCCTCATACTGTCCCCTAACACTCATCATCTATAGTGTCCCTTCACACTATTCCCCCCCAATACTGTCCCTTCACACTATTCCTCCGCAGTAATGTATCTTCACACTATTCCTACCCAATACTGTCTTCTCACATGATTCCCCTCAATACTGTTGCCTAACATACTCCCCTCCCATACTGTCCCCTCACACTTTTGCCTATTCACATATTGTTCCCTCACACTATTCACCTTCACACTGTTGCCTCAAAAGTCCCCCTATTATACCGTTTCCTTGCAAGATTCTACCATCTCGCCAAAGAATCCTTTTACAATACTCCCCTCAATATTGTGCCCTTACAAGATTCCTCCACCTTCCCACATATTTTCCTGCGCACAATTTCCCTCATAATGTCTCCTTACAAAACTCCCCATCTCCAATAACACTTCTTTTTTTTCCCCGCTTCATTGGAGTGCTTACCTTACCAACATTCACCTTCTCTGTAGTACTGACCTCATCATGCTGCTGACATTGCCCTGACCTGGAAGTACCGTATTGACAGTCAGAACATCAATTTTAGTCGCACCTGAAAGAAACAAGTACAATTGAATACAGAGCGCTGGCGTTACATGTTGTCTTAGCCAGCTGTCAGTATGACAACCAACTTGGAATGGTGAATTCCACTCCCAGTGGTCAGCATTAGGCGACTCAAAGGTGCCACCTTACTGGTTGCACCAAGAGCAAATGACCCACTTGCCCCCCTTAGGAATGCACCTATGATGTCACAACAGCCCCCTTATATAATGATATTCCCCAAAGCCCCTCCACATAGTATGATATCCCAGACAGCCCCTGCATACAGTATAATGACTCTCACAGCCACTTTGTATACTATGCTGCCCCCCACGGCCCCTCAATACAGTACTATTTCCCTCTTAGCTGATCTTACAGTATGATGTCCACCACAACTCCCATATGATGCCTCATATTCTGACTCTTAGGCCAAATAATATAAAAAACATTTTTTAAAAAAAAAAAGCTTATACTCGCCTAATCTAAGCTCACCATCCATCACAACATCCATCTCGTCTTTAGTCTTGTGTAACAGTGGGATTGAGTGGTGTGATACAGTGATGTAATCATGTTGACCAATATTCCCTGTGTAGTATTGGCCTCCAACTAGCCAAAGGCAAAAAGCAGCCTGTCGCTTTCCGGAGGAACTGACATAGCAGGGAGTTCTGCGCTGACATCTTCAATTTAATTTGCATCTTGAAGATGAAAATACAGCTAAATGCCGGGTGGGAACATCAACTGGGTAGTAGGCAGAGATAGTCATGAGCAGTGTTAGTAACACACTGGCATTGCTCACTAAGCAGCTGCAGGCAGAGTTAGTATTTTTTTTCAGATTATGTGCCCTAAGAAGGCAAGAGTTAATGCCCTAGGTGGGTGCTTAACCCTAGCTACCCTTTGTCCCGATCCTGATGGAATCTGAGGTCATAGCACAGTTATTTCAACCTGGCTTAAATCATTTGATATTTGCTTGTTTTAATTTTTATTAAAAAAGCCAAGCAACAATTATATTGAAAGACGAAAATGGATTTATTTTGTTTGCTTTCTAACATTAAAACTTTATGGAAGTCTTTTCTTTCTGTGAACGATCAGCTGATCGTCTGGTTTCTGTGCACGATCAGCTGATCGGCCGGCTATTGTGAATGATCAGCTGATCGCTCTCAAAAGCGGGCGGCCGGGAGATCAGCTGATCGCTCACAGAAGCCGACCGCCGATTGCTCACAGAAGCCGACCGCCGGGCGATCAGCTGATCATTCGGCTGCCGCGAGAGAGACATTCATTTGAATGATTAAACACAAGATTTGAGCATGCGCAGTGAAAACATTAGGATTCCGCTGCTCAAAAAAACGTTACATGCTGCGTTCCTGCCGCCCGACGGTCAGTCATTCCACGACTGATCAGTCGGGCGGCGGATGCAACGCAAGAGCATCAGTTGCAATCCGCCGCCCATACAAGTCTATGGGAAACAACGGAATCCGCCAAACGGTGACTGATTGTGACTGATCATAAACAATGGAAATGTGAACCTAGCTTAAGCAAAAAAAAATAAAAAATTGGCAATTTTTTTTTCATATCATAATTTGTGTTAAAAATTAAAAATCTTTCAATTTTCACGCTGGTCACTGGGACTTTACTAGACTTTTAATTTCTGCTATTTCAGGAAATCCGCATATACACTAGCAGCAATAAAGAATCAGATGCTACATTTTGAATTGAAGCATCAAATAAGCATGTGCAAAAGTCATTGTGAATGGAAGAGAAGCAGGGGGAGCAAGACAGCCTACTGTAAATGGTGGATACTGTGGTATCTGCTGTGTATAGTGGTGTTACCTGTTACCTGGTACCTATTAGCCTGCCTTTCCTGTTAAGGAGCCTTCTGAAATGTCTTCCTGAAAGAACAGGAAATAGAAGTCTAAAATAGCCCCAGCTGTCAGTGTGAAAATTGTAAGATTACTATTTTATATTTCTACATATTGTGATATGAAAAAAGCATTGCCAAAAATGTTTTAACCCCTTTCCCCCAGGCGAATTTTAGATTTCATTTTTTCCTCCCCTTCTTTACAGAGCCATAACAATATAATTTTCCGTCAATATATCCCATATTGTACTGGAAAACGGGAAAAAAAATTCCAAGTGCAGTGGAATTGTAAAAAAGCGCAATTCCACTATTTTTTTTTTCAGGTTTTTTTTTATCTACCATGATCAGTATATGGTAAAAGTGACCTGGAAATATGATTTCCCAGGTCAGTACGAGTTAGTAGATACCAAACATGTGTAATTTTACTTTAATCTAAGTGATGAAAAAATGCAGAAGTTTGTGAAAAAAAGGTTTGCGCTTTTGGCGCCATTTTCCAAGACATGTAGCGTTTTCATTTTTCGGGATTTGGGGCTCAGTGATGGCTTATTTTTTGTGTGTGTCTTGAGCTGATGATTTTAATTATGTCATTTTTGTGTAGATGCAATGTTTTGATCGCCTGTTGTGCATTTTAATGCAATGTTGCAGCAACCAAAAAACTGTAATTCTGTTGTTTTGATTTTTTTCTTGCTACACCCTTTACCTATCAGATTAATTGATTTTATATTTTGTTAGATCGGGCATTTCTGAACTCGACGATACCAAATATGTGTGTTGTTTTTTTTTTAATATTTTATTTCCAATGGGGCAAAAGTGGGAGTGCTTTAAACGTTTAAGGTTTTTTTTCATATTTTTAAAAACTTTTTTTCATACAATTTTATTGATTTTATTAGTCCCCCTAGGGTACTTTATGCCTGCACTATCTAATCGCCTCTTCTGATCAGAGCAATACCTCAGCATCTTTCTGATCAGTGGAAATCCTGATCTCTTGTGAGTGCTGGCGCTCTGCCAGCATTCACAGGAAGTGAGTCATGACAGCAAAAAGGGTCATCATCTGACTCCATGCTATCATGGCAATGTATTGGCGCACTGGGATCGTGTCACGGATGCCAGATAGTGGCGAGGAACAGTGCGATACTTGCCGGCGCATGTTAGAGTTTAACAGCGCAATCTAAGAGGTTAACAGGTGCGGGTGGATCGGCGTTCCACCCACGCATGTTAGCTGCACATGTCTTCTGATCATATCAGCATACGTGCAGGGAGTAACACTGGCTCACTGTGTGAGCCCGCATTAAAGGAACAGTTAGTTCTATGAATTATACCTTCGTCTTTGTAGTTCATTATGATACTATACATCTGTATTTCAGGAATGTGGCATACTTAAAGTTTTTTTTTGTTCTACAGTTGAAAATTGCAAATATACAACCTTTAAAATATTGTTTGTGTTTTTCTAGATCTTTTGTTAATATTGGATCATTCTCTCTGGGGTAAATCTTTTGTTTCTGTATTCCATTCATCATTTTCTTCCATCACCTGAAAAACAAAAAAGTCAGCAAGTTCAAGACATGAATAATGGCAAGGTTTGATTCCCACAGACAAAGCCGAGGCAAGGAGCAGTCTTTCCTTCACATTACTGCAGTCAGTTTTATGTTTAGTTACCAAGAACATAGTCTGGATGTCCCGAAGCTAAACCGAATCCCTGCATGGGAGATAATGTATTAACATTTCAGATCTAATCGTACTTTTCCTTTGTAGCAGGTTAGAGGGGTGAAGGCTGTGGATCATTATATAAAACCATGGCTAACATTTGGAAAGTTTGAGCTCATCAACATGAATGTGAGAAATAAATGTTATATTAGTATTTATTACTTTATTTTTATATATTATTTTTGTTTAATTAAATCTTAATTTATTAGTTTATATTAGTTTTAGTCTAAGTACTTTGAGGCATAGTGGGTCTATGAGAAAATGTTTTGGTCTCCATTTATCTAAATAATAATGTGGACAATTATACATTTCCTATAGAAAGCTATTCTCAGGTCTTCTTTAAAACTGGTTATTTAAATCATATATTTTCAGGTCATATGGTGTACTGAAATCAAACATATTAAATATGTCAAAGAAAGAATTAGTAAATTAGCTACCATATGCTATTACATTTATTGCTAGTGTATATATATATATACATATACATATATATATATATATATATATATATATATATATATATAGTAGAAGAGACACAGGTTTTCGATAATGCTGGGAAGGGATGTGTGAGAATCTCTTAGCATTAGCTCTGCTCCCCATAGCACATGTTCAGTCAGGAGCAGCAGCCAGGAACAAGTCTAAAATGAGCCGTTTGTATCAAGATACCGCTCCTCTCAATATAAACCCCACAGAAATCTTACATTTCTGGAGAGTGTGAATGCTGCACCGAATAAACCCAGGATTTCAAACTATGCGATGGAAGAATACATGAATATTTATTAACCACAGTGTCTCCTATCCTAAAAATATACATTTCTTCCAAAGTTTTGTGTTTGGAGCCAACACGTATGAGAACTAATGTACTATGCATATACTATACCATATACCAGGGGCGGACAAAGATATGAGGGCACCTGAGCAAAAAACTGTAAATGGACACCCTTTTATACCATAGCTAATCTGTTAAATTCTCTCCAACAATCAAGGAGATAATTGGGAATTATAGGACTTGTTAGCTCAGGGGCAGACATATCATTGGTGAAACCTCTGCAGCCGCCCAGGGGTCCAACAGTTAACGGGGCTCATTTTATCTCCAGGGCATATTGAATTGTACTTTATAAGTTATTGGACTGAAAGGTCTGTAGGTGTCCGCTAGTGTGTTAGCTACATGTAATGGGCGGCACGGTGGCTCAGTGGTTAGCCCTGCAGTCTTGCAGTGCTGGGGTCCTGGGTTCAAATCCCACCAGGGACAACATCTGGAAGGAGTTTGTATATTTTCCCTGTGCTTGTGTGGGTTTCCTCTGTGTTCTCCAGTTCCTTCCTACACTCCAAAAGATATACTGATGGGGACCTTGTGAGCCCCAATGGGGACAGTGTTTCTGGTGTATGTAAAGCGCTGTGGAATTATTAGTGTTATATAAATTACTAAATATTATGTAATCCTTTGGCTTGTACCGATGTCATCCTGTTTTTCATGACTAAGGGCCTCAAATATATTAGGCCCCTGTGCAGCTGCACGGTTTTCACCAATGGTATGGCCACCCCTACCATATACTACATAGGGTCGGTATCTCTGTTTTGCTACTAGATGTTATTTATTTAACTCCACAGCTATTGACTGCATGGAGCTCAATCATTACTAGAATTAGGTACTAGGATTAAAGCCACATCACTGATGGTGATAAAGGCAGCATGATGGCTCATCGATCACTTCAGAAGTCTTGCAGCACTGGGGTCCTGGCTCAAATCCCACCAATGACATCTTCAAAGAGTTTGTATGTTCTCCTAGTGTCTGTGTGGGTTTCCTCTGGATTTTCCGGTTTGCTCCAAAACGCCAAAGATATATTGATAGGGAATTTAGAGCCCCAATTGGGACAGTGATGATGACGTATATAAAGCACTGTAGAATTAATAGTTCTATATAAGTGAGTAATATAATCACTAGGGTAAAAGCCAAATAACTTTGTCATATCTTTTTCCCTTTTAATATGCTATGTGACTCAACACCATCTGTCATATGGAAAAGGAGCTTACAGCCACCAGAAGGTTTATCTCCTCTTATCGATAGTCTCTGAACACAGTAAACATATTTTTAGAATGTATCCTCACTTTGTCAACATGTAACATACTTTGGATGTTATATCCTTCAAAATTACTTATAATCTAACTCGTCGTTATAGAGAAATATTTACTCATGAAGGACATTCTTAAATAATTAGAATGAAATCAAATCATGCAGGGCTGTCCTATACTATTCATCTTACTGAATCAATTGGCGGTGGTAAAAGTATTATCCTTCAGAAAATTGCACCCCTCAAGAGGAGAAAATCCCTTCTAGATCATAATTTGTTTTCTTCCGCCGGAGCGTGTTGCGATGTTATTGTTTCCTTATTATGTATCGCATTGGGACTTTTAAATCATGTCAAGCAGCAGCTTTTAAATGTATTTGGAAGTAAAAGAGAGACATACAAGATACATGAGCACATTCTGCTGACCTATACAGTACCTGCATTGTAATAGGTCATATTTCAGCTCTTTTGTTTGTGACAAATAGCCTGGAATGAAAAGCTCTGTCCGAGATGCTGAAATATCTTATGATTGATGATTGTGTCTAGCTGATAAATTCTAATGCCAGTGTATGAACCACAGTGATTCATCAACTATGGTAAAATTGTATTCACAGAAATGAGGTTGAACGCAAAACAATTTAAATGTGTGGCATTTAATATTTGCTACAAATGCTACTCATTTAGCACAAATGGGGATTTCATAGTCACACTTTCGCTAAATATACTTTTTCTACAAATGAGAACAGAAAGTATCTGACATATTTTACACTCTGTTATTGTAGTAAACAGATGTTATTCTTCACCTTTTATAGCTTTTTGCTCCTCCAGAGACTAATTTACTAAAGAGTGATAATTATGTTAGTTAGGACTAAATTCTACAATTATTTCACGTAAACCTTCCCCAGGGTTTGTGCTAATATATATAAGATATATATACAGTATATAAATATACATATATATTCTCTTCAGACCTTCAGTTACATCCAAAATGTTGCACTACTTTATCTTATGCAGTATCTGTGCATCTGCTCTGTCCTATCCCACAATGAAAAGTTGAACTATAAATCAGAGCAAGCTGGTGGGGCAACTCATGACACTTCCGCGTCATGCCAGCTCTGAGTTCTATGGAGAGAAGTGTAATATCAGGACAAAAAAGTAAAACAAAATTGGTAGTTGGGTCTGCTTGGGTCACACTTGGTTTCTTAAGACCGCTTTACATGCTGCGATATCTATACCGATATCGCTAGCGTCCGTACCCGCCCCCATCGGTTGTGCGGCATGGGCAAATCGCTGCCCGTGGCGTACAACATCGCGCGGACCCGCCACACTACTTACCTGCCTAGCGACGTCGCTGTTACCGGCGAACCGCCTCCTTTCTAAGGGGGCGGTTCGTTCAGCGTCACAGCGACGTCACAGCAGTGTCACTGAACCGCCGCCCAATAGAAGCGGAGGGGCGGAGATGAGCGGGACATAACATCCCGCCCACCTCCTTCCTTCCTCATTGCGGGCGGACACAGGTAAGGTGAGGTTCCTCATTCCTGTGGTGTCACACATAGCGATGTGTGCTGCCACAGCAATGAGGAACTACATCGCTAGCTGCAGCAGCGATAATCGAGAAAAGGGGACCAAGTCACCGATGAGCGATTTTGAACGTTTTTGCGACGATTCAAAATCGCTCATAGGTGTCACACGCAACGACATCGCTAAAGCGGCCGGATGTGCGTCACAAATTCCGTGACCCCAACGAGATCGCTTGAGCGATGTCGCAGCGTCTAAAGCGGCCTTTAGTCTTTTATGGAATATGTCTTTCGAAGGTTGTCCACTTTGTATAATCCCTTTTCTTAGAAGCATTCCCTAACAATGAGCTGTTATCTTTAGTGAAATCCAGCAATGTGTTTAATTCTTGCACAAGAGATAAATATCGTTACACGGTTTCCATTAAAACCATGTGCTATTCATGCAATGTACAAACATGTCTGGTATTCCAGAATGAGACATACTTTACGTAGATATCGCCTGCTTTGACTAAGAATTTGGGGTTCTTTCGGTAAATCTAGAAATGTACTTTTCTTAATGAGAAAAACATTTTTGAAGTTGAAATTAAATAGAAAATATTAAAGTTTATCCACTAATTTTACATTGATAACCTGTCCTTAATATAGGAAATCAATGTCTGATCATCTGGGTTCTGACACACAGCACCCCTTCTCAGTCCCGGCAGTGGCAGCAGGCAGCCGGATATGTTCAGTTTTAGAGCTACCCTGTCAACTGATAGCAGCCGCAGTCATGTTGTGCTCATCCATCTCCTATTGATTAGAGTAATAGGCGGATGTACAGTACCCAGTCGGGGTCGCTATCCGAAGATGGAGCAGCTCTAGAACTATTTCCAGCCACCTGCTGCCACAAAGCCAGGTCAGACCCTGGGCGATCAGATTATTGATGACCTGTCCAAAGCGTAGTCCAGCAATGTAAAAGTAGTGGACAACTTTCTACATATGTTTTTCATGATTAGAACACCTACCCATAATAGTCTGTAAGACTGTAGTCTGTAGTCGGTAAGTATTTGTTCTGCCGTGTAAGTGAACAAAAAAACCTTTTTGACTCTAGTCACAGATAAAACTCATCCATTCTGATAACTGAGTGTGAAAACCTCAGACAACACACTGATGGCATCCTAGTTGTAGCCTACTACTGTCTGTTTTTTACCGACTGCTTGCTAGGAGAACCTTGAAGAACTTCCATCTGATCAAAAACTAATGAAAATCTTGTCCAGTACATTGAAAAATTTAGTCTTTTTCTTCATTTTTCCGACGTCTAATTCACTTTGTTTTTTTTCTTGTGTTATTTTTGCATAAGCTGTGTTCTATTTTATCTTTTTATGTTATTGTTTAATAATAGATGTGTAGAATATTTATACTGAAAAAGCCATTTTTTGGGTGAATATTAAGGTACTAACTTCCATCATGTCTATTAATTCTGAAGTTGCACACTTGCCTATCCACATTGCTTTTTCAATCAGAAGACAATCCAGTTGCACACAATTTCCTTGAGTCTTACGAGAAATAATAGAAAGACCTTTAAATCTAAAAGTATTTAACTGATTATAAAGCTAATTTTAAAGTTTAAAAGACATTACTAAGCAAATTGTAAATATATTTGGGTTTTTTTTGTGGGTTTTTTAAAGAACATAAGCAATTCCAACACACATACTTAAGTAAGGAGAGGTATAACTATTATAAATTGGCAATGCCGAGAAAAAGGCATTAAAGTTCATGATGTAGCTCTGTGCCTTCTGGTGATAAATGGATCTTGTTAATGCTTACTGTTAACTCAATATCTAATTTTAAAAATGTTCTCTGAAGGGGAGGAACGTTACTTGTAGTGATATTCTGCTATTATCATCTGTCTGGATTGCTGATTTTAATTAGCAATTCCACATTAATGATAATTGAACTTTTACTTATACAGCAAAACTCAACCTAAACATTTAACATTTGTAATATTAGATGCAAAGTAATTAATAGTAAAGAAAAATAGTTGATGAAGGATAATATTTCATTCATAGTTATAGAATAGAAAATAAATCTGTAAAATCACCTTAAATTGCAACCTGTCATTTCTATTGGATCTTGGGCATTCTTGTAATAATTTACGCAGTTACTTAACTTTATTTTGCTAATCTCAATTTGTTCACTTTTTTAGTATTGTAGATATCTCTCACTTGGGAGAAAGCAGAGCCAAGTTCTCCGTAGCCGAGAGCAGCGGCCAGCTGAAAAGAGCGAAAAAATAATTACAGGGATAATAGTAGCTACATTTAGGTTGAGAGCAGAAACGTTCTACATCATTTTCACAGCCCCGTCCTTCCCTTCTTAGTATCCAGCCTCAGACAGCCCTGATCTGAAATAATGGGGGGATTATGACATTTAATGAAAAGTGATCAGTAAAGATAGGAACCCCCAAAATATCCACGTATTTAGGTTCTATTCAACAATCCAATTAACATCAGATTCTCAAAAAGGTGCATGGAGCAGTGGGGAAGTGAGGCCTATTCACATCGTTATGCAAATTCTATTCTCTGTAGGAAAGGTCTTCATGAGACTCGGATGCTTGTTTTCCATTGTTTCGTGCTCTGAAGATTATTGATGAGAGGCTCTGTAGAGTCTTCATACGTTCACATGGCACATAGTCTGATTTCATGATATATATACCCTTGCACATGACTTGCACTAGCAATCTAGTATGCTTTACAGCAGCAGAGATGATGGGTGGTTTCCCAGCATTCTTCTTAATGTGTATGTATCACCAGTATAATGAAAACTTTATTATTGCTGCTAATTATTTAAGAACATGTACCTCTAGTTTTTCTCAGATGCCACATAGAGCATTTGCTCTTTGTTTTTTTTTCCTTTGTGTTAATGCCATACAGTGTGTCCAGTCATTACTATTAATGCTATAGCTGCATCTGTTGGTATATATATATATATCTATATATATAATTGCCTTATTCTGTCTGTCTGTCTGTCTGTCTGTCTGTCTATCTGTCTGTCTGTCATGCTCCGAAATTGTGTCCTTACGGTGACACAAAGCTGATTGGCCGCTGGGCTCGCCATGGCCCCGCCCCCCCACACGGATTGGCCTCTCGCCCCGGCTCTCTGCAGGCCCCGCCCCCCTCACGCAATGCACGCTCGCTCTGGCCGCCCAACTGACACGGGGCTCCGATTCCCAGGTGAGTACACACACATCAGATCACACTCACTCTCACACTCACTCTCACACATCACAACATGCTGGGATATCTCTTGCTTCTACACCGGCTCCGTCAGGATCCCGGCAGCGCCACACATAACCTTGCGATGCTGGGATCTTCACGGAGACCGTGAAAGCTGGTAACCATTATACACATCGAGTAACTAAGGTCCCTTAGTTACCCGATGTGTATCATAGTTACCAGTGTACACCGGCTCACACTCACTCTCACACACACCTCACACACACATCACATCGCATCCACACATCAAGGTCCTGCAGCTGCGGAACATACATAACATAACAGCACACACATAACAGCACATACATACACACACAAATCAGATCACACTCACACATACCTCACACATCACATCGCATCCAAATACTCACAACATCCTGGGATATCGCTTGCTTCTCGGCGGCGATATTGTGCTGTTGTGAGCTTCCAGGACCTGACGGAGGATCACATGGCCAGAAGCATGTGATATCCCCGGATGTTGTGAGTATCAGCGCGTATGTGCAATATCGTCAGTGTCTGTGTGTGTGAGTGGATGCGATCAGGTGTGTGTGTGAGTGTATGCGATCGGGTGTGTGTGAGTGGATGCGATCGGTTGTGTGTGAGTGGATGCGATCGGTTGTGTGGGTGAGTGGATGCGATCGGTTGTGTGGGTGAGTAGATGCGATCGGTTGTGTGGGTGTGTGGATGCGATCGGGTGTGGGTAAGTGTCGGCAGAGGAGCACGGCGTGCTGGAGGAGGCTGGGAGCAGAGAGGCTGATCTTGGGGAAGGCTGGGAGGGGGAGGCTGATGCTGAGGGAGGCTGGAAGGAGAGAGGCTGAGCAAACGTGCTCTATCCGCCATACTGCGCACTCCCCATCGTGCTCCATCCGCCATGCTGCACACTCCCAAACGTGCTCCATCTGCCATACTGCGCACTCCCCATCGTGCTCTATCCGCCATGCTGCACACTCCCAAACGTGCTCCATCCCCCATGCTGCGCACTCCCAAACGTGCTTCATCCGCCATGCTGCGCACTCCCCATCGTGCTCTATCCACCATGCTGCACACTCCCAAAAGTGCTCCATCCGCCATGCTGCGCACTCCCAAACGTGCTCCATCCGCCATGCTACGCACCCCCCATCATGCTCCATCCGCCATGCTGCGCACTCCCAAACGTGCTCCATCTGCCATGCTGCGCACTCCCAAACGTGCTCCATCCGCCATGCTGCGCACTCCCAAACGTGGTCCATCCGCCATGCTGCGCACTCCCAAACGTGGTCCATCCGCCATGCTGCGCACTCCCAAACGTGGTCCATCCGCCATACTGCGCACTCCCAAACGTGCTCCATCCGCCATACTGCGCACTCCCCATCGTGCACCATCCGGCATGCTGTGCACTCCCAAGCGGATGGAGCATGATGGGGGGTGCGCAGCATGGCGGATGGAGCACGTTTGGGAGTGCGCAGCATGGCGGATGGAGCACGTTTGGGAGTGCGCAGCATGACGGATGGAGCACGTTTGGGAGTGCGCAGCATGACGGATGGAGCACGTTTCGGAGTGCGCAGCATGCCGGATGGTGCACGATGGGGAGTGCGCAGTATGGCGGATGGAGCACGTTTGGGAGTGCGCAGTATGGCGGATGGAGCACGTTTGGGAGTGCGCAGCATGGCGGATGGAGCACGTTTGGGAGTGCGCAGCATGGCGGATGGACCACGTTTGGGAGTGCGCAGCATGGCGGATGGAGCACGTTTGGGAGTGCGCAGCATGGCGGATGGAGCACGTTTGGGAGTGCGCAGCATGGCGGATGGAGCACGTTTGGGAGTGCGCAGCATGGCGGATGGAGCACGTTTGGGAGTGCGCAGCATGCCGGATGGTGCACGATGGGGAGTGCGCAGTATGGCGGATGGAGCACGTTTGGGAGTGCGCAGCATGGCGGATGGAGCACGTTTGGGAGTGCGCAGCATGGCGGATGGACCACGTTTGGGAGTGCGCAGCATGGCGGATGGACCACGTTTGGGAGTGCGCAGCATGGCGGATGGAGCACGTTTGGGAGTGCGCAGCATGGCGGATGGAGCACGTTTGGGAGTGCGCAGCATGGCGGATGGAGCACGTTTGGGAGTGCGCAGCATGGCGGATGGAGCACGTTTGGGAGTGCGCAGCATGGCGGATGGAGCACGTTTGGGAGTGCGCAGCATGGCGGATGGAGCACGTTTGGGAGTGCGCAGCATGCCGGATGGTGCACGATGGGGAGTGCGCAGTATGGCGGATGGAGCACGTTTGGGAGTGCGCAGTATGGCGGATGGAGCACGTTTGCGAGTGCGCAGCATGGCGGATGGAGCACGTTTGGGAGTACGCAGCATGGCGGATGGACCACGTTTGGGAGTGCGCAGCATGGCGGATGGAGCACGTTTGGGAGTGCGCAGCATGGCGGGTGGAGCACGTTTGGGAGTGCGCAGCATGGCGGATGGAGCATGATAGGGGGTGCGCAGCATGGCGGATGGAGCACGTTTGGGAGTGCGCAGCATGGCGGATGGAGCACGTTTGGGAGTGTGCAGCATGGCTGATAGAGCACGATGGGGAGTACGCAGCATGGCGGATGGAGCACGTTTGGGAGTGCGCAGCATGGGGGATGCAGCACGATGGGGAGTGCGCAGTATGGCGGATGGAGCACGTTTGGGAGTGCGCAGCATGGCGGATGGACCACGTTTGGGAGTGCGCAGCATGGCGGATGGAGCACGTTTGGGAGTGCGCAGCATGGGGGATGCAGCACGATGGGGGGTGCGCAGCATGGGGGATGGAGCACGATGGGAGGTGCACACCTCCCCCCAACACACACACACACGCGCACTGCACAACACACACACACTAGGAATCACAAACAACGCCCTACACAGACACCCACACACACAGACAACGCTGCACACACAAATATACGCACATACTGCACAACACACACATTGCTCAAAACATACCTCCCCCAAAACACACCACACACACAAACCGCACAACACACACACACACACAACGCTACAGACACACAGCGCTCCACAAACAACGCAACACACATACAACACCGCTCTCACCCCCCGCGACACTCAGAACATGTACAGCACCCTACACAAACACTTGGTAACTACACACAACAACATCTATATATATATATATATATATATATATATATATATATATATAACAAAAATCATACATGAACTACACAATACGTAAATTCTAGAATACCCGATGCGTAGAATCGGGCCACCTTCTAGTATATATATATATATATATATAAAATGTGTGTAGATATATGTGTGTCTATATACTGTGTGTATATGTGTATATATATATATATATATATATATATATCTGTATGTATGAGATATTTGTGTGTGTGTTTGTGTGTATACTGTGTATATATATATATATATATATATATCTCTGTATATATATATATCTATAGATATATATATCTATAGATATACATATGTACACATGTGCACACTCACACACACACACACACACACACACACATGTGTGTGTGTGTGTATCCACTGGTGGACAGACAGTATAGAGCCCTTTGCAGCCCAAGAGTTCATCGTGATGCACACTTGCAATTGCTTTGGAGGTAGAATTGGCCCCTTACCCTTTGGTCCCCGTGCGGTGGCACAGGTTGCACCAATGATATGTCCACCCCTGTTTATATCAATGTACTACCTTCTCTTCCCATTTTATTATTCACACATTTTGTAAACCCCATGCACAAAAGCAATGTGTAAATGATGTTACAGCGTTGCATAGCATATTTCATGCACTTCTACTATCTATAGAGGATAATGAGGTGTATTTCTTGACACTTTGCAGATTTAGGGATTTATGCATTGCAGTGAAGCAAGTGACCTACATGAAACATGGCACAGAGACCATTCACAGACAGCCGAATGACGTGGACCGAATCTACTTTGCTCACTCCATTCTGTAATGATTGTGTAGATGAATGCAAATTCAGTACAGAAGGCTAATCATTTCCATAAATGATGGTGGCTGAAAACTGAAAAAGAGGGAACATTTTTTATGTAACTCCAAAAATGACCAGTACATATATTTCTATGTTTAAATAAAACCTAAAACCATGGTAAATAAAAATAATAAAAGCCAAATAAATAAGAATAAAATCCCCTTTCGTCCACCTGGTGTTATACTTTCGATATAATATATGTGTAGCATTTTGCATTATTCAAGACAAAGCCGAGATCTTACCAGCATGCTACACAGTCCCAGCGCTCTGCTTCACGCAGTCCCAATTCATCTTCATAACAACTACATATGGATCATAAATTGCTTACAAAAGCTGACATTATTCTCACAGAACAAAATAATCATGGCACAGGTAGTTTTTATTTTAATCAAAAATGTATTTTTTTCCATAAAAAAAGATTTACATATTTACTGTCTTTACTACTCTACAGAAAGGTCCATTTTGTAACATCACGTGTCAATTCTATTTAATTTTGTCACTGGAAAAACTCTTGGCTAAAATGTGTAATACATCACAGAAGAGGAGGTATTGCTCAGTTCAACTACAGTATATAGTAAAAAAAAAAGAAGAAAAAATCCAAACAATCCAAACAAAATACATAAAACAAGTTAATATATCTGTATTGTATTCGACAAAGGGAGTCATAGTTCTTTGTTTTATCTAGTTTTTATTGTAATAATGACTTGCTCGCCTGGCTTGTAAGTATGTTAAGCCTTAGGATACCTTGACTTTATGTTGTCTTTAATTCCCTAGAAAATAGTCTTCCTGCTTTTAGAGGAGCACAACGAGAACCTTGTGCTTTTTTGTTTGTATTCCACGGGTCACATTTTGCTTAGTGTTGTTTTTATGGCATCATACTGGGTACTTGTATTACTGTAGATTTGACTTCTAGAGATGTGCTTTCATTGTCAAGATTCCAAAGGCTCAGCAACGGAGGGTAAAGGTCGTTGTAAGCAAATGGTGGTGTCTGCAAAAGGCTCCCACTGCATCTCTGCTCCGAAAATCGTCTTAAGTATAAAGAGATATAATTGAAGAAATAAGCCACGGTAATGATCCCAAACAGACCACATAAGATAATAATCAGAGCCGTAGTTTTAAAGGATTCGTTATGTTTTCTCAAAATATCCATTCCTTTTGTGGTTACGTTAATACATTGCTTTTCCACTTGCTGATAGATGTTGGGTACATCGATGCATATCTTGTATTCAGTCAGAGGACTTAGACGCGTTAAATTGTATTGTTTGATGTCCGAAGGCATTCGGACACTGTGAGCGATTCGGGTGTATTCTGCATTCAGGGATGCTATCCACTGCACACTAGACTTTAAAATCTTTGACTGGGAATTCCAAGACACCAAAACAGAGTTACTTTGAACCTCCTTAATGTCGATACTGACAGATCCATTGGCATCCTCTGGTAGGAATCCATCCACAGTGATCATGACTGTTTTCAAATCTGCACCAACCAGGTTCTTTGCTACACATGTATACAGTCCAGCTTCTAAAATACTTATGCTGGTAATTTCCAATGTTCCTTCAATGTGGACATAAAATGGACCATTAATGGTATTGGGTTGAAGTTTAAAACCCAAAGGTGTGATCCAATAAATGTCTGGTTCTGGTTCCGCAGTAGCTCGGCAATGTAATGAAACGGAGCTGCCAGTACTTATATCCAGATCTGAAGGAAAGCTCTGTGGAGCAATAAGTGGTAAACATATTTCCATCATTTCCCTAAAATGTATATGTCTCACATTCTGACCTTCAAATTCAGGGGGATCCACACAAAACAAAGAATCAGTTTCCATGAAACGGATGTTTGTTCTATTCATATTTATCCAGCGGTTTACACAGTCACATCTGATGGGGTTGCTGTGTATTCCCAATTCTTTCAGGTTGGGCAGAGCATCGATAGTACTTCTATATAGGGCGCTGAGCGAATTACTGTTGAGCATGAGCGTTTCCAATTTAGGTAGTCTATAGAATGCATTCGGATGAATGTAGGCCAGTTTTGGGTTATTGGTTGCTTCTATTTTTCTCAATTCGGGCAAATTTTCAATGGCAAGACTATCTATTGAAACTAACTCAGGCATGTTATTAATGCCTAGCTCCTTCAAGTGTAACATATTGCTGAAATCACCTCTTTGTATTCTCCGAATAGGATTTTTATTTAGATCCAAAAATTTAAGGTTCCGAACCTTTTGAAGAGCAACAGACGGGACGTTAATAAATCTGTTGTCATAGAAAGAAATGCTTTCCAAATTTTCTAGGCCTATGAAGGCATTATCAGATATTTCTGTCAGATTTATTCCCGCTAAAACCAGGCTGCGCAAATTGATAAGAGGCTTAAAGTTCATATCTTCGATTTTGATTATTGGATTTTCACCAATCATGAGAATCTCCAGATGCGGCATTCCTTCAAACCAATGACTATTAACCACTTGCAATCTGTTTGCGTTAAGGTGAAGCCTGAGCAAATTGCCAACCCCAGCAAATGCATTTGGGAAAATGGTGGCTATCAAGTTATGATTGATGTAGAGCTCTTGTAAATTTACCAGCCCAGAAAAGCTTTCCTCTGTTAGCTCCACTAGTTTATTTTCCTCCAGGTATACAGAAAGTACCTGATGGGCATTTGTGAAATTGATATTGACCATAGAGGACAGATTGTTCTGTGATAAATCCAGCCCTGTAAGATTTACTGGAAAATGATCCGCATTTTTAATTTCTTCAATATTATTAGCCTGTAAAAGTAAAACTTGTGTGTTTGCTGGAAGTCTGTTAGGGATGCTATAAAGATCTAATGCATTGCAATCCACCGTGAAAGCTTCAATATAAACAGATCTCGGCGTAAACCACGGTCGAATCTCACATGTGCACAGCTCCGGACAATCCATCTTTTTTTGAGTTGCTTGCACCAATGCGGTGATTGTTAGTCCAAACAACAAGTTTATTCTGAGTTTTATTTCCCTCATTTTTCAGTTCTTGACACTTGTTTAGCTGCACACGACTGACGGCTTTTTTTCTTCTTGTAATTATTAATAGCAAATTGGTCACTTCATGAACATATAGATGGCATTCAGCATGCAGCACTGTAATGTTTCTTTCTCAGGAAGCCAAGTGCAGTCTCTTTTTTCAAATGCTTCACGCATACTGTGAGATTGAAGGTCACTCTATTCTTGATAGACATCAAAAAGCCATTGTGGAAATGTGGATTCTGTAGGTGGTCATTGAAGAAGCAATCCACTTATTTCTCCATTGCTGATTAGTAGCCGAAGCAGGGAGATCTGAAAATGAAAAAAGGATAATAATTACTTTCAAAGTATAAAAGAAAAATCACACTGATGCTGATTAAAAGGTCTGTACATAGTGAAATTGAATAGTAAAAGCTTCACACAAAGAAGTGTCTATACGAAGAGGATGGATTGCGGAACAATGAGCTTCTAAACCAAGTACACACTGGGAGGAAAAACATTTTAACCTTTTTATGAATATGCCTCAATTGGATTGTATTATTGAAAAGATAATTTACAAAAGTTAGGATTTATTAAACTTATGCATAGTTTTCTGCACTAAATGTGTAATGTGTTATATTCTTTCCATGGCTTTATGCTTTATAGCCCAGCCTTAAAACTCTGCTGATCAACCCAAGACCGTAGGTTCCTTATAATGCAAGGACAGCTCAAAGTAGAGCAGTTCTGATGTATTGGGGGGGGAGTCGCAAAAAAGGACCCCCCCTCCTAGGTAGCATCCATATGCATTCATGAAGCAACTTCTTTAACCAGTGTATAATTTGCATAAAATAAAGTAGCCAGGTTAAAAATGTACACTTGCTGACCTGTCATTTATATAACAGGGTACAAACATAGATGGGACTCTTTCACTTATGACTATATATTGAGCTACCGTAATTGAGCTATTGCAAAGAGTGGCCCGCAACTCAGCAGGCAAGCTTAACTCCTTAATGACCGTGGGCAGTAATATTACGTCTTAGTGGTCATAGTGTTACTGCCCGCAGTGTGCCACTGGCAGCATGCAGCGATTGGCGCACTTCTCAGCTGATTTTCACAGCTGAGATGTATGCCTGCCAGGCACAAGCCGAATTGTTATCTGCTCGTGCCGTTTAGCCCCTTAAATGGCGCTGTCAATATGTGACAGCGCCATTATAATGGCATCGGGGGTAAACATTTACTTACTGACCGATACTGGAAGTCACGTGACGTGATCACGTGACCTCCGGTGGTTGTCATGGTAGCACAGGGTCCTGTGATGACTCCTGTAGCTCACATGAATTACTTTCGGTTTCACTCGGCCCGGATCTGTCTGAGGCAGAAAATGAGCATATCTGCTGTTTACAGTTGTATAGCTGTGATCATCAGATATGGCAGAGCGATCGGTTTGTTGATCCATATAGCCCCCTAGGGGGAACTAGTAAAATAAAAAAAAGTAAAAAAAAAGTTTTAAAAAAATTTAAAATAAAAAAACCTAAATCTAAACCGCCGTTTTGCCCTATTGAAAATTAAAGGGTTAAAAAAATAAAAAATATACATACATTTGGTATCACCGCATTCAGAAACGCCCGATCTATCAAAATATAAAATCAGTTAATCTGATCAGTATACGGCGCAGTGGCAAAAACGCCAAAATTACGTTTTTTGGTCACCACAAATTTTGCATAAAAAGGAATTACAGGCGATCAAAACATAGCATCTGCGCAAAAATGGTATTGTTAAAATCGGCAGTTCGAGATGCAAAAATCAGCCGTCATTTCGCCATAGATCCCGTAAAATGAGAACGTTACGGGTCATAGAATATGGCCACTTTTTTTGGACAAACCTCTGATTTTTTTTTCCACCCTTTATATAAAAGTAAACCTAAACATGTTTGTTGTCTACGAACTCGCACTGACCTGAGGCATCACAACCATACATCGGTTTTACCATATATTGAACACAGTGAATAAAATATCTCAAAAACAATAGTGCTATTGCACTTTTTTGCAATTTTTCAGCATTTGGAATTTTTTTGCCGCTTTTCAGTACACTATATGGTAAAACTTATGGTTTCATTTAAAAGTACAGCTCGTTCCGAAAAACATGAGCCCTCACATGACCATTTTGACTGAAAAATAAAAATGTTACTTCTCTCGTAAGAAGAATGGCAAAAAAAAAATGGAAAGCGAAAAATCGGCCAGTCGTGAAGGGGTTAAGACATTATTTACATGGTCTGGCCATTGATTTAGACCACTAGCTGTTCCCTGGTAATAACAACTGATCACTGCTGGTAGGGGAAATGGGCTTTTCAGCTAACCGCTGTGTCTTTATACCCTATATATAGTTGTATGGGCCTTTAAAGCATCTATTTAAATTCATGAATGTTGTCCATTGCCTTAAAATGTAACCGTAATTCTAGTTTTTATTCCATTGATCAATAGTATACATGAAATTAAGCCACTTTGTAATTTATCATATCAGAGGAATGTGCTTCTTTCATTCTCAATTCATGGTAAAATATGTAAAATCTGCATTCAATAAAGAAAGAATTTCCCATTACTGAGATAGATGTTAGTCGGTGCTTTTAAAATTCTGCTGAGAGGGAGTGAAGAGCTAGAGGCAGACACAGACATTCTGCTGCAAGTTCTCCTAAAACGACAGTCATAGTTCCATACAACGTTATGAGCACCAACTGCCATCTCTTTTATTAATAATAGTAAATATATTTAGTCAGAATTATCCATAAATTGAAAATTTTGAGTATGAAAAATCAGGCCAGAAGAAGAAAGAAGCAAATTTCTGTGATTAAGGTATATTACAAAGATTATTTATTTTGCTTTGCTTATATAGCACCATCATATTCTGTATAATTTTACAGATGTGATCATCACTGTCCCCATTGAAGCTCACCATCTAATTTCTTTATCAATATCTTTGGAGTGTGGGAAGAACCTGAGAACCTGAATACAAACTGTCACAACGATTTTGGGATAGCGGGGTATCGGGGCTCCTAAGCTGTCCCTCTAGGACAGCTAGGGGGCCCTTTGCATTCCCTATTCTCAGGGATACTCCTAATGGTGGAGGGGCTGGATCTCCTTCCTGGCCCTGCTGCTCACCAGTTCTGATCTAATTCCCTTTCCCCCTCAGCCAGGGAATGATGGGGCAGGAATGTTTTAAAACCACAGAAAAAGGCAAACAATGGAAAAACCAAAACTCTGTCACATAGCATTCATATATACAGGATAAGACAATAAGAGATTCAGGAGGAAAACAAGAGCAGGATAGAAGTAAAAGACAACAGGGGCACACCCCACAACACACCAAGCAAAAAACATCACTAAACACAAGTTTCACCTGAGAGAGGCTGGGACACCACACCTCACAGATCAACACAGAATAAACTATAGCTAACATGGGTAGAAGGAATCCAACAATATAAATAGGAACAGAGCAGAGGTGATAGGTTTCCCAACAACATGTGATTAAAGGAGCAAGCCGACCAGCAGAGATTAACTCTTGCTAGCCTGCCTATGAATCAGCACACAGTAGTTCGATGCCCGATTCTTCCTGTGTTGATCCCAGACACCAGAGAAACCATCTGGCGAAGTGTCAGAATCTGAAATCTGAACAGAGTCCATTGCAGCCATGACAATCGGCAAAGTTTGTGCAAAACTCCTAGCGACACAGACATGGACAGAACATACAAACTCCTCGCAGATGTTGTCCTTGGTGAAATTTGAACCCAGGACCTAGCGCTGCAAAGTAACATTGCTAACTACTAAGCCACTGCGCTGCCCAAAGTTTATTATTTTCCTGTTAAATTGATAGTCTCTAAGTTTTTGCCCATCTTTCAAGTGATTACTCTACTGCACAAAGTCAAGCTCTTTATTTCCTAACATTTTCACTAACAGTGTATTGCTCTGTTTAATCCATGATTAATGGCAGCCCAAACAAGTCCATTAAAAATAAATGATTAGCTTGCACAGTATTTACAGATTTAGCAAGAATTACAGCATGAGTTTGTGCAGCATGCTGGTTCAGTTTGCAGACTATTTAATTGCTTTGCCTATATTTTGTATACTTTAGTTACAAACATGTTAAGAAGTATTAATCTCAAATCATGTCTAACATTTCTATTTCATCTGTTTGATGCACAGATAAGCTGCCTTATTTACTTGAAGGGGTATTCACATCTCCAAGATCCTATCCCAATTTGTAGTAGGTGTAATAGTAATAAAAATAACAAATACCTCCAATTAGAAATGTAGTATAGTTCTGATATAGCCATGTCACTTACCTCATGTGCAGGGCACTGCAGCTTAGGTATCTACGACCACGAGCAGCTAACTCACTATCACTATAAGTGGACGAAACCATGGAAACCTAAGGCTATGGGCCCACGCTGCGGATTTTGCACGGATTTTGCCGCGGATTTACCGCGGATTTTCCGAAAATCTGCAGCAGCGGCACTTCCAAGCCATTTCAATGGCATTTTGGAAATGCTGTGTCCATGCTGCGGATTTTTCCGCTGCGGATTTGCCGCGGATTTTGATCCGGAAAAATCTGCAGCATGTCAATTATTGTTGCGGATTTTGGTGCGGATTTTGGGTATAGAATTGGGGAAAAAAAAAAAATCCGCAGTAAATCCGCGGTAAATCCGCGGCAAATCCGCAGCAAAAATAAGGTGCGGATTTGCCGCGAAAGTCGCGGATTTTCATGCAGAAAAATCCGCAGGTACATTCTACCGTGGACACATAGCCTAAGGTGCAATGCCCTGCACATGAGGTAATAGACATGGCTATATCAGGAGAACTATACTACATTTCTAATTGGAGGTAATTATTATTATTATTATTAATAATAATATTACACCTACTACATATTGAGATATGTTCTTGGAGATGTGAATAATTGTTTGACCCTATCTTTTTTATGGAAAAATATTTATACATTTGATGTAGCATAAATTATTGATTGAAAGGGTTATCTCATGAGGACAATCAATTTCCTTAGGTCCCAGAAAAGCATTACAATATTATAGAGGAACCGTTCTCTCTAGACAGAGCTGCTCAGAAAGAGTGAGACCTACTTTGGCATTCCCGGTTATAGTCAGTCATTTATTTAGTCTAGGTCTAGATAAAATTTGTGTTCACATGACAAAATAATGTAGTGTCAACCTGCAAGTTACTGCAGTCTCATTGCGTTAGTCTACAGAAACTTAAAGCGTATTTTGCCCAACCACATTCGCTATCTTTACTTGTGATTTAACAAGGTCCTGGTAACATTTTGCTCTTATTTTCTTCCTTCTGCAGCCCTGACTATTGTATTTTTTTATACAGTTCCAGACAGACATAAGACAAAACAATCACTGATCTCGGGAAGACCAGCCAGAGAAAACACTGCCGGCAGCCAACGAAGGCGCTCAAAACAGTGAAATCCTAGGAGGATATCCCGGAGGAGGGTCGAGACTCCTAACAGAGGCTCCACGGACCTTTTTTGATTTGCAGACAGACATATAGGCTCTTTAATTTAGTGCTGTTTTTAATGATGCGGGTGGTGCTCACTGGGTAATTATGCAAAGTTGCCTAAATACACAACCCCCAATGAATCCTACGAGACATACCCCCCTGGAAAAGACCATAAGGATGAGCACAAAAATAAAAAAAAAAAAAACTATCTCTAGAACTGTATGATGATTTAATAACAGAATACTATGGGGGCATTGGGAATAAATATGAGCAAAAAACTGGCCCTTTTTGAACTGATGTTCCCCTTGAAGCAGCTTGCAGTTGTGAAAAACAAGTCCTATCCTTATCAATTTATCAGAAAAATGACCTGAAGGTGAACATTGATGTAATCTTGAATATAGTTTATATTAGGCCCCTTTCACACGTCAGTGATTCTGGGACGTTTGTGCTTTTTTTAAAACGTACCAGAATCACTGACATACGCAGACCCATTCTAATGAATGGGTCTGCTCACACGTCAGTGATTTTTCACTGCACGTGTCTCCGTGCGGTGTACTCGCGTGTCCGTGATTGCCGCATGGAGACATGTCCATTTTTTTCTGGCATCACTGATGTCCCACGGACCACGCAGTGGTGTGGTCCGTGAAACACGTGCCAGAAAAAAACGTGCTTTTAAAATAAAAATAATTTTTACTCACCCGGCGTCCAGCGATATCCTCTGCAGCCCGTGCAGCTTGCTGCTTCTGAGCCGGCTCATTATTGTCGCGCATATTCATTATGCACGACACAGCCGACCCGGAAGCAGCTGCTGCGGGGGTCACCGCCGGCCGGATGCTGCACCGCGGGTGCGATCAGCACCATGGAGAGCGGGAGCGCGCACAGGTGAGTTGTTTTCTAAGTGCAATCACGGGCCACGGAGAACGGAGCCCGGATTGCACTTAGACAACCCACGTGTGCCGTGAATCACGGCACACGCAGGGACATGTGCGTGTTTTACACGCCAGTGAAAAACGTCACTGTTTTTCACTGACGTGTGAAACGGGCCTTAAATGTACAGGACTAGTGGTGAGTGAACACGATCATGCTCAGATGCTCAGTACTTGTTAAGAGCAGTTGGATGCTCGGATGGGCGCGACTCGAGCGCCCGAGTGTAATGGAAGTCAATGGGGACTCGAGCATTTTTCCAGGAATCTTTCTGAAAAATGTTTCAGTTTCCCCATTGATACTATTATACTTGATGGTCGCAACCATCCGAGCATCCAACTGCTCTTAACAAGTACTGAGCACCCGAGCATGATAGTGCTCGCTCATCACTGTACATGACATAAGCAAACATTGCATTTAAAGCTTTCACTTTCTTGATTTTGTGTATAGTACTTGGTACTGTGTGTTATATTTGATGAGGTATTGTTTGGTTCTGAATCAAGTGACTTATGATTAGCGAGCCTCCAACTAGTTGTGAGACCAGGAACATTTGTGTGATTTTTTTGCCACTTGCTTTTGCTTCATTATTTAACCTCTAACACACCAATATACCAGAGTACATTTGTATGGAGCTCACTCTGGAGATGACCCTGCTCCACACTAGGCAGGTGGTGGCTAAGGGCCGTTTCACACATCTGGCTTTTCGCCGGATTGCCGGATTCAGCACACTTCAGTACAGTGTATACAGTACAATGGCAGCACGACAAGCTCCGGTCACATGCTGTCATGTGACCAGAGCATGTGACCTGGAAGTTGTCGCGATACCATTGTACTGTATACACTGTACTGGAGTTCACCGAATACGGCAATCCGGCGAATAGCCGCATGTGTGAAACTAGCCTAACAGAAGTGACTGTAAATAGCTCCAATTACTGCTATTTAAACACTTTAATGTTGCTGTTAATCACTAACATCTGCATTTAAAGAGACCTAACCACCAGAATTTTCATATATAAAGTAAAGCCCGTGCTATACTGGCACTAGGATGCTTTATGTAAGTATAGCTTTTGTTCAGAGATTGGATGTTTTCTTTCAGAAATATGTGTAAGTAAAGTTCCAGCAATGTACAGCTATTTGATTATTAGCAGCTCTAGAATATCTAATATGTGGATCGGGTTTTGCTATCTATTCCCGCCCCTGTCTGCTGCCTGGCCTCTGTAGATGTTAGACTGTGTGGGCTGCATTTCTAACACACACCTATCACGTGACAGAAGTGACTCATACCTTGAAGGAGCCCATACAGTGTAAGATATACCATGGCCAGACAGCAGACAGAGGCGGGAATAGATAGCTAAACCTGACCCACCTATTAGATATTCTGGAGCTGCTGCCAATCAAATTGCAGTACATTTCTGGAACTTTACTTGCACATATTTCTGAAATAAAACATCCAATCTCTGAACAAAAGCTATGCTTACATTCAGCATCCTAGTGCCAGTATAGCACGGGCTTTACTTTATATATGAAAATCCTGCTGGTTGGTTCTCTTTAAATAGGTGGGCTTGTGATGCATATGTGCAAAAGTGGCCAAGCCTCCTTTGTCCTCCTGTGGAACTTACAGAGACAAACTATAATTGAAAGACTGACACCTGTTCTGTGTTTTGGAGACATTCCTGGTTTTGGCATACAAATACTGATGCAATAATATCCAGTGTGAAAGAGGCCTAAGTGGTGCAAGTGACCAAACAATTTCAGGTTGCATTCTCCTAAGAGGACTTAATAAGAAAATGAAATAATTATCAAAAATATTTTAAACATATATGTAAACGTGTCACTAGTCCCCTTTTTGCATTAAAAAAATCATTTGGTATTGCCATGTCTGTAATAATCCATATTCTGAAAATATAATATGAAATAACCCAATCAACATTTGCATCACAGTCCTGCTAGGTCATCATTTCATTGACGACATCAGATTTGAGGTTGAAATACATTACAATTTTCATGCAGCCCTCACCATAAGGGTGGAGTTTTCCACTCAATAAAAATGTTATCTTCACCTTAATAATTCTGATAAGAAATCATCTTTTAGTGATCTATCCTTTATATTTCTATATGTGCTGCCTTCTTGCTTATAACCGGTACTTAGCTACACTTTCCTGCCGCTTTCTTACTATACACACATATTAAGGTCCGGAAATTGAACAGAAATGCTCACGGATATTCTGTACTGTACATTATAAACAAGTGGACAGTGTTTTTGTATAGAGTTTTCTACATTTGAGCAGTGACATTTGGAATATATAGGGAGAATTACAGAGGCCTGACATTTGCTGAGCCCGTTCAGGCTATGTATTAATAGTAGCTTTGCATTTATTTTGCTCTCAGCAGTATTTACCAAGTTATTAGATGCGGAGATGGCTAAGGCACACTCCAGAAAATGATTGTGATTTTCATTCCCATGTGTTTTGGCAGTGATGTATGTGTTTCAAAGCCAGATACAGTTGGCTACTTATGATACAGAGAGATAGGGTGCAGATATGGTCATATATCTTCCATAGGTCATTTAACCTCTGCTAGCACAGCAATAATGACATGGCTGAGCAAGTAGCACAAGGTTTCATGACCTCAACGACCCAAAGGGCTGCAGAGGAAAATATGAAATTTTTACTTATTTACAGAAAGGTTGCCTGTGCGTCCTGAAGCATTTGAGTAGATCTTAAAGTGTGCTCTATGATCTCTACCCTTCTACATCTTCAGGGGTTGCATTTCATAAAAAGGTTGCATCTGAATGTGTATTCCTTTTTAATAACTCACTTGCTGGGAAGGTGTTTAACTTCCCATTGGGTTGAATTTTAAAACATCACATATAATTTTGTTTCGTGAAAAACAATGTTTTTATTTTTTCTTACATTTACTTCAAAGTATGTTTTTCTCCAAAACTCTGCAGCGTTTCTGAATAAAACATGGATGTTTAAAGTACTGGATCTGGTCATTCGTTTATGCTACTCTGATTCAACTGGCAGGTTTCCCTTTAAAGGGGGATTTCGATGTCGCTCGTGAAAGCACCCGCCCCTGTAGTTTGTGCGTCACGGGCAAATCGCTGCCCGTGGCGCACAATATCGCTAGTACCCACATCACACCAACTTACCTTCCTAGCGACTTCGCTGTGGGTAGCAAACAGCCTCTTTTCTAAGGGGGCGGTTCGTGCGGCGTCACAGCGACGTCACACGGCAGGTGTCCAATAGAAGCGGAGGGGCGGAGAGCAGCCGCATGAAAGTCACGCCCACCTTGTTGCCGCAGGATGTAGGTACGCTGTTGTACGTCGTTCCCGGGGTGTCGCACATAGCAATGTGTGCTGCCTCAGAAACGATGAACAATCTACATCCAGCACAAGCAACGATATTTGGGAAATGGACGTGTCAACAATCAACGATTTGGTGAGTATTTTGCTTCGTTAGCGGTCGCTCGTACGTGTCACGCAACAATGTCGCTAACGAGGCCGGATGTGCGTCACAAATTCCGTGACCCCCATGACATCTCATTAGCGATGTCATTGCGTGTAACGGGGCCTTAACCCTGCCTTGTACTGGAAAGAGCCAGAGCTAATCTATTGCATGGATATCATAGGACAGTCTTTAGTGAAAGATTATTGCAACTTTATTTTTCACTTATAAATGAAAAAAATAATAGCTGTTACTTTGTGCATAGATTATATGATAATATGTTGTAAACTAATGCAGTATCATTCTGTACTCTGCAACTCCCACACACTTCCTCTGGAGATGAATAATGCTGCGCTGCCATTATTTAAAAAAATATATTAAATCTTCTCTCTCATTTTTAACCAAATATAATGAATCTTTAGTAAATCATGATGGTACTGTTATTATCTTCTCTACAGTAAAGTTATCTATCTACGCTGACAATGGTTTCTCCTAATCTTATATCGTTCCCTTTTACTGACTTTTGTCAGTCTATTACCCCTGAGTTGAGTATTATTATATTGGTTGATGCTATTGTATAATGTTATAGAAGTTTTTCACTATTTTTCATAGGAATACTATATTGTCTAAGGTAATATGTAGTTAAATTCCTCTCTGAGCCTGTTGCTAGGGGAATAGCTTGGTGGGCCTAGTCTTAGTACTCATAATGGCTATTAACTCGGAGTTTAGTCAGAGCACAATTGTAGATCAGTGACTGCACATGTTAAAAGCATATAGGGGAACTCTAACCCCTGCTGGCTGTGTGGGGATGGACTGGCCTGAAACAAATTGTAGGATAACCTGAGCACGAGCAGATGGAATGCCCTTGTCATCACAGTGCCTTTAGCCTACCAGAAACCCAAAGCTGTGGGTGCAGCAGCAGTTCGGGCCTGGAGGGCAGACCCCATTAAGGAATTGGAAACACAGGAATCCTACAGCACATTAGAGGGAGGGAGCAGGGACTTGGTGGTCTGCTGGAGAACACTACTCCAGTGGGATAGAGGAAAATTCTATTGTGTTAGCTTGGACAGCAGGATAGGCTCTGACTGCACTTACAGTTTCATAGTTTTTTTTTTAAAATTGAAGGTAGACTTAAGTCCATTGAATTCAACCTATAGCCTAACATGTTGATCCAGAGGAAGGCAAAAACCCCATGGGACAGACAATAAGCTCAATATTAGAGAAAAAAAATCCTTCCTGACTCCACATACAGCAATCGGACTAGTTCCCTGAATCAATACCCCATCACAGAATCTAGGGCATATAACTAGTAATATTATATTTATTAAGAAAGGCATCCAGGCCTCTTAAATTTCAGTAGTGAATCAACCATTACAACATTGTGTGGCAGAGAGTTCCATAGTCTCACTGCTCGTACAGTAAAGAGTCTGCATCTGAGCTTGATTAAACCTTCTTTACTCTAGACGTAGTGGATGCCCTATTGTCCCTGTTAAACACCTAGGTGTATAAAGATCATTAGAAAGGTCTCTTTGCTGTCCGCTATATTTGTACATTGTAATAAGATTGCCCCTAAGCATTCATTTTTACAACCTGAATGTCACACCACTTGTGTGCCTTTCCCCTGCCTCTGCCTCTATATGCCTGTTTCTGGAACTTTGTCACTTCAGCACATCATACTATATATAGCTGTATACCTTTCAGCTGTTGTCTGCAGTAAATGTGTACCTGTTTTACTGTTACACTGTCTCCTGTCTCTCCTGCTTCCCTGCACCAACATCAAGGGGCACGCCACTAAAGGCCACTTTACACACAGCGACATCGCTAGCAATGTCGCTCGTGAAAGCACCCGCCCCTTCGGTTGTGTGTCACGGGCAAATTGCTTCCCGTGGTGCACAACATCGCTAGGAATGGTCACACGTACTTACCTGCCTAGCGACGTCGCTGTGGCCGGAGAACCTCCTCCTTTCTAAGGGGGCGGTTCATGTAGCGTCACAGCGACGTCACTAAGTGGCCGCCCAATAGAAGCGGAGGGGCGGAGATGAGCGGGCGTAACATCCCACCCAACTCCTTCCTTCCTCATTGCCGGCGGCCGCAGGCATGTTTGTTGTTCCTGCGGTGTCACACATAGCGATGTGTGCTGCCGCAGGAACGACGAACAACCTGCGTCCTGCAACAGCAATGATAATTGGGATTAGAACGACGCGTCAACGATCAACGATAAGGTAAGTAATTTTGAACGTTAACCGTCGTTCGTACGTTTCACACGCAACAACGTCGCTAACGAAGCCGTATGTGCGTCACGAATTCCGTAACCCCAACAACATCTTGTTAGCGATGTTGTTGCGTGTAAAGTGGCCTTAACATATAGGTACCGGGAAACAGTAATTTCCGCGTTAACCCCCGCACATCCACAACCATGTGCCTTTCACTTTCACTGGAGTGGTAGGCACCGAGCATTGCCACTATCACCCATGACACTCTGTAAAGATCCCACCCCTGCCCAGTGTCCTGTGTACACTGCACTCTGGATGTCACATCAGCATTCTTTCTTTTGGCTTGGATAAAAATTACCTGTATTTTTCGGAATATAGGACACAATTTTTCACAAGTAAAAATCTTGATAAAATGTCAATGTTTCCTATAGATCACAGTTTAGGGACCTCTGCAATTGTAGAATTACCTAATAAATTCCTTAACAAACATACAACAGTTATGAAGCATTCTGCCTTTTCATTGTCATAATCTTTACCTCCCCCTCCCCAATCCATGCAGCCTCTGGTGCTCTTTTTTGTTTTGCAGAAATTGGCTGGCCAGGCGTTGACCCATTCCACTCACCATTCATAGCACCACTTTGCAGGCAGGTTTGCCTGCCTCACCCTTCTTCATTCCCTGTTTAAAAAGCTGTGACCTTCTTAGGCACACAAGCTCCTCTTCTTCTTACTTAGGGTTATCATGCCTGAGATGTTACACTGGTTTAATATCGTCCTCCTGTATACTGAAGTGGAGTGTGTGATGGAGCCTAAGGAAACTCAATAGCAGCACTGAAGTGAGTGTATGGTGTGCACAACAAGGAAGCAAGGTTTACTGTCCTCCACTTCATCTACACCAAGTGCTTGCCCTGATATCACGGGAGGAAGAGCACAGGCTCCTCTTGGGTAACTTAGAAGCTTTTTTACTTTCTAATTACAAGCCATCTAGTTTTGACATGAGCTTGATTCCTATACTATAAACAACCAGCGTGTTGGTATGTAGCTAGTTTAATGACCCAATATCTAGTAACAGATTGTGGAGCACATGTCCGCTCTTGAACTGAGACACGAATCAAACTCGACAATGCTAGTTTATGGATTCATGAAAAATTTGTACAAAGCTCAGATGGAATCCGTGTGCTGTCCTTTTTAACCTTGTAAAGCCTCCTTCAGACATCCATGTGGCACATACATGCGGTATCCTTTTATTCACGTATACAATATGTACCTATTATTACCTATGGTTATAGTCACATCTCTCCGTGAGTTTTACACAGACTGTGCGTCTGTGAAAAACTCATGGAGACATGTCCTTTTTTTTTTCTGGATGGCAAACACCAATACAAGTCCGTGTATCATCCCTGTGCTTTTCGTATTTAACACTGAAAAGGATAAGGGCAGGTTTTTAATTTATGTATTAATCCATTCATGAAAAACACTGATGACCGATGGTGAAAATGAACACATTGATGACACCGGTACCGTTTTTTCCCATACGTGTTTAAAAACAGATGTGTATAGGAAGCCTAATGTGTAGATGTATAGAATTTTTTTTCCTATTTGACTAAATCACTGATGCTGAAAACTAAGTGCTCATTCAGACGTCAGGTGGTCTTGTATTAGTGATGGTTTTCACGGATAGCACTTATAAGTGTCATACTCTATCGGGCCACTCACATGTCCATCATTTTTCACAGACCAAGCAGTCGGTGGAAAATAACGAACACATGTCCAATTTTGATTTGCGTGTCAGATCGAAATCGGCAATGCAAGCCTGTAGATCGATGAAAAGAATTGGGCGGCAAACTGAACTGTCAAAAATAAGTTTCTCAAATGTTTATTTTCTTTGTTTCCTCATTTGAGAAAAACTGATGACACTTTGATCAAACTGATCCAAAAAATTAGTCCGTTTTTATTTCGTAAGTGAAAAAAAACTGATGTCTGAATCAGGCCAAACACTGGTCTGTTTTTTTTTTTGCATACATGAAAAATCTCTGACCACTGCTTCCTAATGCAGGATTCAGTGATAATAATTTGTATTTATTAGTCCACCACCCAATACTTTTAATGAAGAAGAATGAACTGATGTGAATGTGATCCCTGTTTCATGCATACATGTTTGCCATGGAACACAACTTTTTTTTGTACTGTAGATGGTAGCTTTCCTCTAAAGGCTGCTTTACACCAGACAATCTATCGTGCGATAGATCGTCGGGGTCACGGTTTTTGTGACGCACATCTGGCATCGCTGGCAATGCCGGCCTGTGTGACACCTCCTAGCGACGTAGTATCGCTCACAAATCGTGAGTCGTGTACTGCTCGCTAGGTTCCATAATATCGTTTAATTTAGTTGTTCATCGTTTCCGTGGTAGCACACGCCGCTCCATGTGACATCATGGGAACGATGAGCAGCTCACCTGCCTCCCGCGGCCGCTGCCGGCTCTATGTGGAAGGAAGGAGGTGGGCGGGATGTTTACATCCTGCTCATCTCCGCCCCTCCGCTTCTATTGGCCGGCGGCCGTGTGACGTCGCTGTGACGCTGAACGTCCCTCCCACTCCAGGAAGTGGACGTTCGCCGCCTACAGCGTGGTCGCACGAGAGGTAAGTATGTGTGACGGGGATTACCGACTTTGTGCACCACGGGCAGCGATTTGCCCGTGACGCAAAAAGGACGGGGGCGGGTACGATCGATTGTGAAATCGCACAATCGGTCGTATCATGTAAAGCAGCCTTTACTCTTTCTAGTCACATCTTTTAGGCTCTTTTCACTTCTGCACTATTTTTGCGGTAAAAGGACAGACACCATAACAGAAAGCATAAAGACTCCATGATAGGGAATTGGGTCAATTTTGTAGCCATTAAATATCAGATCCATTGTTTGCATGAAATGAGTTAATCTGTTCTTGGAGCTGAACAGAGAAAACAAAACCTGCCTAAGGCCCCATTCACACGTCCGCGATTCTGGGACATATTACACCCGTTTTCATATGTAATGGAGGCATGGACATATGCAGACCCATTAAAATCAATTGGTTTGTGCACACATCCGTTATTTCTCCCAGACCTGTGACTGTTTGTTCCGTATGGAGACAAGTCTGTTTTTGACTGGCAGCATGGCTGTTTTGGTTCAATAGAAATCAATGGGTCCTTGGAAATCACGGATGGCACACGGATGTCATTCTTTCATTGTCCGTGTGTGATCCGTGTGCGCTTTTTTTTTTAACCTTGATTACATTCTGGTGTGCACTTGCTGTGTGGAGTGTTGGAGTTTGGTAGATAAGGTGTTTGTATGGTGCTGATTTTGCTGGAAAAATTGGGCCCCCTCGTGGACACAGGTCTTTAAACACTAATTCCTAATTTGACATACATTTTAAACATATAAACCCTTAATTACAACATCATCCATTTTTTTCCAGCACCAATCACACGGATGTCACAAGAATGTCACACGGTCGTAAAAAATGGACACACGGATAACACACATTGACACATGGATTGTCACATGGATGTACAAACCGGACTGTGAAACACGTGCGTTTTTATCACGGATGTGTAAAGGGGGCCTGATGCAGGTGTGAACAAAAACGAACACAATTCTAAAGATACCTTTACTAGTATAGTAATACACTATATAATGTTGTGGCAGAGCCAAGGTCAGCATATGACACTGCTCATTAGCAGATCATAATGTCTGTAGCATTACATAGTACCGTATACAATAACATAGCCGGCGGGTTATCATAGTGCACAAAAAATGTAGTCCTATACAATTAAGTGACAGCTCAGCTACGCTTGTCATACCCCAGGACTTATTTCATTCTGGCTTATTTACCATAGAAGGATTGTCCCAAAAATTCTAGTTATTGCTTAATGCCTGTCACTTTCACCTCCAGAGCTGATTGCTGTACATGGGTGACCTTTCATATTTGAGCATTATCCAAATTGCTTTCCATGCTCCATCGCCCATAATACTGTGTCACCATATTTTAATTATTGTACAGGACAAGAAGGCGTAATATTATCTAATGTAACCTGATGTATTTTAGAGATGGAAATACATTCCTGTTCTATTACTGCACTGATAATTGTTGCCTACAGCTAAACATTATGGATAATGAGCAGAGTAATATAATAATGTAGCCCTAGTAAGCTACCACTGTATTGCGCAGCTCAGGGTCGTTTGGTCCAGAGGACATAAATTATGTTTTGTCTGAATAAATGCTGAAAGATGGACATCCTTTTCGTTAAAACAGATAGCATCTGAAACCAATCAGTTTTACTAATTAATATCCTTAAGGCATATGTGTTTTGCCAATAGTCCCAAAGAGTAAGCCATCCGGAAAAGTAAGTGCTTGAAATAAAACTTTATTAGAATGTGTTAGTGGTTAATGTTCTTATCAAATATGCTGTGGATACAATCTCCTTGGGATTGGCGCTGATATTTAATATCCCGCATATAGAATGTGTGTGTTCCCGCATGTCTTTTTTAATGTGTGTGAGCCTCATAAATTTCTGAATCATCTGTTCTTATAATACTGCATGATGTCAAGCCTCTGGTTTTCTTCCTTGAAGTGAATGAATAACTTGAAAAATGGGCAGCATTCCTCTCCTTGTCAGAAATGTATGTCCTTATACCATTCTTTCATAAATTGCCTGGAAGTATAGGAGGTACGGTACAATGTATTGTTGCTGCGGAATTAATTATGAAAGAGAAAGTGATCCTTAGGAAGCTGCCCTACTGAATGAAAAAAGCATATTTATCATTACCCTCCATTGATCTCTGCCAATATGGACGTGATGATGTCCCCACCACCAGTCACCTTACCCTGTAGTCAATCAGTAGCTGCAGTGGTCAGGTCACTGGTTGTTGAGACATCATAGACATCATGGTTTTTGGTATGGCAGAGGTGCAGCTCTCTACCAGTGCGTGGACTATGATGAAAAGTATACCTTCTTCTTTCATTCAGCTGGTTAGCTTCCAACTGATCACTTTAGACTGCCATCACACCAGGGCCCCGAAGCCATATCGAGCCTACAAGGTTTCTCTGCCTCATATTATCTAGACCTGTGTTAGTTGAAGGCCCTGATGGAAACTTTGTATTAAGCCATATGCACACATTCAGTATTTGGTGAGTTTTTTATCTCAGTATTTGTGAGCCAAAATCAGGAGTGGGTGATAAATACAGAAGTGGTGCCCGTGTTTCTATTATACTTTCCCTCTGATTGTTCCACTCCTGGTTTTGGCTACAAATACTGATGTAAAAAACTCACCAAATATTAAAAGTGTGAACATGGCCTTTACCGTTGAGTTACACCACTGGGGAGACCCTTATAGTGATCGAATATTCTATAAACTGTGCCTATAAAAATTTTCATTAACCTGTGTTTTAACCAGTGTACCTTCAAGAAATAATCTTTGTAAAATAAACCTGATTGTCATATTTATTAGCTGTGCTTCTAATCAGAGGATTTCTGAGCTGCCTTGAAGAAACAAGCCTCTTTTACAACAATTAGTACACTCTCATGTTCAGTTACCTGATTTTTTATTCTGCATACAAGCTGCCTGGTGAAGGCTGCCAGCACAGAAATAGGTTAATTGTCTTCTTATGAAATTGCCTATGGTGCGTGCATGTGTAAGCTCCCCTGTGGGCAGAGATTCAAGTGAATAAATAATATTCAAATTCTCCAATAGGTTGCTTCTTGGTAATTTAGGTGGCATACATAAATGAAGTGGACTAGTTAAGCCCCTTTAACATGAGCGCTTTATTAGGTGTACGTTTTTCTATGTATACGGGTTTGTTCAGATGATGAAAAAAATCTAAATCTAGTGTATGGAGGAGATAACGTATCAGAAAATGAGGGTATTATACGCGTATGTGATGTACGCATGTGATGAATAAAAATATGGACAGCACACTGACCACTATTATTAATTAATGTTGTTTAGATGACAGTTTTGTCACCTGCATTGAATGTCCATATGGAAAAAAATCACTTCATGCATTATTATCAAATGAGAGTCACCTACTGTCACACGGTGTTCAGCTCTAAACTCACCAGGTGTCATGGTGACTTCTGACCCTATTCACTCTGCAACTCAAAAGCACCAGATGGCATGTCAGACTTTGCAGTCAGACTTGGGTGTCCACCTGTTGTGTGCTTATTAGTGCTCAGTCTAGCAGGAGTTAAGTTCCGCTAGCCTGTGTATTGCTGCTAGGTTCTCAGTTTACTGAAGGCCTATCACAGCCGCCTCCACCATTTACAAGATGGTGGAGCTTACTCCTCCATGCCAATTATAGCTTCATTTGTGAATATCTGTCCTTGTGCTGTGGTGATCTAATTCTGGCAATCTCCTGTGCGTTATTTGGTGTGTTGTGGAAATATCCTCTTTATTTATTTCCTCCCTGATTCTTTATTTCCTTCTGAGCAGGTATTGTCTTACCTCTATGTGTGTGTGTGCAGTGAGTTTGAGTTTTGGTGTTTCCCTGTCTATCTATTTGTCTGGGACTTACCACTCCTGTCCTGGCCCTCCTGAGGGGTGGGGTAGAGGGGGTATAGACCTAGGACTATTCAGGAGCTGTTGTTAGGATATGGCATAAGCATGGACACCATTAGACATGTCTTTGGGAACAGGCACAGCTAGGGACCCCTAGCCCTAGGGCCAGTGTAGACGCCTCTATTCCAAGCTACCTTGACACATCCCGTGACACCTACACAAGTCTATGAGTGCACAAAAAAATTCAGATCCCATAAACATCATTTGTGTGGTATCTAATTTTTACGACTACATTGCCATTATTAACATAGGAAACTGTTTTTGATCTTGTACATTTTAAAATGTTGGTGCATAAATACGAATGTCACACAGATTTTAAACATGAACACATAAGGAGTTTACTCGTCACCGGGCCAGTGGTATTTACGGATGCTGCTGTGACTGGCCTGACCCGGCTCCATGGCTCCGTCAGCTACATGAAAAGACAAGCAGGCGGGTGCAGGTTGTCCGGTATAGAGGGGGTTGGAAAGAGGGTGAAGGGTCCCTGGGGAGAGTCACCGGTGGCAGTGGTAGCAGGGTGTCTCGGCCACTGACCCCTCCTGTGACTTCTCCTCTCCCAGGAGCGTTGTTGAACGGGGATGTGGGATGCTTTGAAGCGCCACCAGTGGTGCGCGGCCAGGGATTAGCCGTCACTGCAAGATGTTATTTTCCTCCGGGGCTTATGTTAATGCAGCCCAGATAGTCCAGCTGCCCACAGGTGGAGCGTGCCTTGGGGAGGACAATGGCAACCGGGAGAGTGGGCCATTGGCGCCGAAGTGCGGGGCATCAACAACAGTAATAACAGTCTAAGGCTGCGGGTCCATGTCTTTTACTCACAGTTCTATAGAAGGCTGCCCTCAGGGTATCTGTCACTTGCCGTGCTGGGCCTCAGCCGATCCCGGGTAAGCAAGGAGCAACCACCGATGTCCGTGACCATGTGAGACCTTTCTCCTCTGCGCTCGTAGTGTAATGTGGGTCCCATTAGCATGAAGCGACTTGGGGGCTCAGTGCCACTGTGTTCGTAGTGTAGTGTGGGTCCCCTTAGCATGAAGTGACCTGGGAACTCAGTTCCACCTTGTATCCCATTCAAATAGGGTTAGCCCGGGGACTACCTAGTCGACCCAAGGCCCTGCAGAATTGATGAAGCAACATGAAGTATGGTCTATCCTAGGGATCTGCAACGTGTCTGTGCCGGCCACCAAGGGAGCGGTTCACTAAGCTTCCCCTTCGCAGCCGTGTCCTCCTCAGTCTTACTGGCTCACTCGACCATCTGCAGCTACTCCCAGTCCACCTAGGTCCAGTTCCCTTCAGTCTGCCAGCTTCTACGAGTCCATGATGTCCTTGTACTCTCTCTCTCTCCTTCATTGTCTCTAGCTGGCTGTTCTGCTTGGTCAGTTACCCCCCCCCCATCCCGGGGGAACTGGATCACAGACCCCCCAGAGAGCTGTTGTTAGAACTCTGCTTCGGGCTGAAGTCTGTGTCTTTCTGCTCTGATTTCCTGTCTGCTTCTCCTCTTTACTTCTAGTGCCCCCTCCCTCTAAATGACTCACTCTCCCTGAGAAGTTCCCCACAGCCATGGTAACTACCTTTGCCCTGATTTCAGTGTGAATGCACCTGCTTTCCTGCTTGTGTAACTTGATATGAACACAAGATGTTGTCTAAAGCTCCAGACACCAGCTATTAACTCTTTCTTACCTGGATCAGTACAGCACTCTAAATCAGATGCAATACTCTGTGGCAGCTGAGGCCTCAGCGCCGCCACATACGGATCACAATCGTCCTCGTTTTCTCAAGAAAAATCGGGTGATTTTTCATACACTTTTCTGACTTTGACTTAAAACTTTGTATTAATTTATTGAGCTTTTCACATTGTTGCATACAATTCAATAGGTTTGTATAATTTAATAAAACGCATCATGTCTACTTTAAAAGGAATCTGTCAGCAGGTTTTTGCTACCTCATCTGAGAGCAGCATGATGTGGGCAAAGAAACCCTGAATCCAATGATCTATCACTTAGATTACTGGGTG